>NW_027397063.1:60832045-61385387 GCF_003265705.2 Callorhinus ursinus
ACACACACACACACACACACACACACACACACACACACACACACACAAACACACACACACAGGGGCACGCGCATGCGTGTGCACACACACATTCTCAAGCCACTCTGCACCCATCTAGGTCTAGAAAGTGTCCCGTCCTCCTCAGTGGACACCCACCCAGCAGGTTGTCCTGGACAAGGTCCCACATTCTGGCTTCAGCCACTAGAATAATCCTGGATTTGGGACTTAGGTCTTGGCTGACTTAGGTCACCCTGGATTTGGGACTTAGGTCTTGGCTGACTTTGTCTGACTTAGGTCCTGCATCCGTTCCCCCACTGAACCTTCTGATTACTTATTTTACTACAATATGAAACAAATACGTACTCCTTACCTTAGTTTTATTATTAGCCAACATTTACTGGCTTCTTACTATGAACCAAGCACTACACTGAATATTTACATGAATTATCTCTTTAAGATTTTATTTTTATTTATTTAGAGAGAGAGAGGGTGAGCACGAATTATCTCCTTTAATCTTTGTAACTCCCTAGGGTATGTTTTATTATTGCAGCCATCTTAAAGGTGAGGAAACAGAGGCTTACCTAAGTTAAATAACTTGTCCAAGGTCACAAAATGTTAGAGTCAGTACCCTTGACCACCACACTATAACCTGATCTACAGCCTCTTCTCAGCTGGGCCCACTTAGTACTGATCAACACACACACAGAGCTACTCCCTCTGGTCTCGAGACAATTAAAGCGGAACCAAGAACCCATCCATTCACCTCTCCACCTTACTCACAAGCATCCCTACTCCGGCCAAAGTTCTTGAGAGCTACTTTCCGGTCATGGTGACCAAGAGAAGAGCAGATCTAAACTGAAGGATTTGGCATGGGGCTGCCTTATTCCTGTGTACTCCAAGCTCCAAAGCTCCTAGCAGAATTCCTGACTCCTGAGGCTAGAGTAAAGGTAGAAGGTTCGTAGGAAACTTCTGGAGGGCCAGCCACTCCCAGAGGTCAGCTTCACACATGTTAGTTACCCAACCTGCTATCTGTTCTCCACACAGGCCTCTGGTTTACTATCTGGGTGGCCCTGCTCTTACCACCGGGGCCGGAAGCAAAGAGCAGAAAGGATTAAAGCTGGGGCCTTGGCAACAAGCACACCTGTGTTCCAAATGGCTCTGTTTTTTTTCATCTGTCCAACCCAAACCATCCTATTTCCTCCAGAATGTAGTTGTGCAGATGAAGTGAGGTGAGGCAACATTAAATGCTCATTACGTAGTAAGTGCAGTCCGCTCAGCCTGGGACATGTTTCCTAGGTTCACCACGTATATGCTCTGCTTCCACCGATACTTCAGCACATAATGCAAATGGCAGCCCACTGAGCTCCGTTAAATAAAACCAGCACTAACTGAGCACCTTCTAGATGCTGAGCACTAATGGCAGGTATTGAGGACACGACAATGGATAAGGAGTTCACAGCCTTCAGGGAGATAGGAGAGAAACAGCTCGTTTCCATGGCACACAGTTAAGTGTGGCGGGGAAGAGCATGCAGCTCGAGCAGGGGGAGCTGAGTCAGATCACAGGAGGCCTTGGGGGCCAAGATAAGGAGTTCGAGCTGAATTCTGAAGGCAGTGAGAAGCCATGGAAAGGCTTTAAGCAAAGGAGTCGAATGCACAGATTCACGCTTTAGTAAAGGATCATTTAAGTAGCGATGTGGAGAAAGAAGTCAGGAGGGTGGGGGCACCTGGGTGGCTCAGTCAGTTAAGCGTCTGACTTGAGGTCATGACCTCAGGGTCCTGGGATTGAGCCCCTCATCCGGCTCCCTGCTCAGCTGGGAGTCTGCTTGTCCCCTTCCCCCACTCCCCCTCCCCCTGCTCCTCCCCCTGCCCGTGCTTTCTCTCTCTCTCTCTCAAATAAATAAATAAAATCTTTTAAAAAATTAAATTAAAAAAAAAAAAGAAGTTAGGAGGGTATGAATCACCCAATCCAGCAATGGTGCCCTGGACAAGACAGTGCAGGGCGACAGAGGAAAGGGATAGATTTCAAATGTGTGTAGGTAGCGAACACCAAAGGCCTTGACATGGAACACTGTCCAGCCCCTCAGTGTTTGGAGAGAGAGGTGATACAGAGGCCTTGCATCCACCACAGTTTTAAAAGCAAGTCTCTCTTATGGTAACTGAACTTGCATTTGGCTACCTATTGCTTGTGGATTTGGTTAGTCAACTAACAGTCATCATCCACTTAAATGCCAGGCACTGCCTTCGGTACTTGGAGGGTTCCAGCGACCAATCAGTTGAGTGAGAAGTATCAGCGAGGACCACGGGAGGGGGAAAGACACAAGCACAACGCCCGGACAGTGGTGGCCTCTGTCTGGACTGTGGAGCACAGAGAGGATGCAGGCTTGAAACTCCTGCAGGATCAGCCTGCGCAGAGCGTACGCTAAGGAGTTGAACTCTAGGTGGTAGACACAGGGAGCCACTGAAAGTTTTTAACAGGGGAGAGAGGGTTGCAGCTGAGCCTCCACAGATCCCTCTCACAGAGGGAACCAAGAATGTCTAACTCATCTCTTTTTTTGGACTCCCTGGGGACAAGAGCCTCATGTTTTCCATCTGGGTATCTTTTTCATGCCCTATCACAGCAGCCACTATTCCGGAAGTGGTCCACAAATAACATGTCAAGTGTGTAAACACTCAGGTACAGTCTTACATATCCAAAGAAAACACATGGCAAGTATGGTAAGAAGATGGGCAAGCTCACTAAAAGGGAAGACCCCTGATTAACCAAGGTCTCTCTACAGGTCCTCGGCCACACTAAGAACAAACAACTCTGGGCAGGCATTCTGAAACATCTTTGAGGAGATATGCCAAGTCTCCAGTCCCTCACTTCTCAGCAGCACGGAAACTTCCAGGGCTGGGTATAAGGAGCTGAGTACGAGGGTGCAGGGGCTACAGCCCAGGGCCTGCCTGGGAGAAGAGGGGCAGTACCTTGTGCTGGGTAGTCGCCCACCTGCCAGCCACCATGCTGCATTTTTCCCATGTACCTGTAAACTTGAAGAGCGGGTAACCAGCCAGTTTGGATTCCCCCACCAACTTAGAACCCCATCTGCCTCACCAGCCTCTGCCCTTTGGCTCAGGACACCCAGGTTCTGGAGTCTGCTCTCTGGCAAATGTGTGAGGCCGTGCGTTGATTTTCTCCCCTCTCGGCAGGCTTGTTCCTCCCTTTATGCCAGGAACCTCCCTGCCCTTTTCTACAAAGTATGAGAGAAATCGAAGGACAGTGAAAACTTCAAGGCTGAGGGATCCTTCAACAGCAAAGACTGGTGCAGGTAGTTTCCTGATAAATGCCAAAGCACAGCTTTTTAGTTTTTAAGGGATTCACTGTATTTCTGCAGAGAGCCACTTCAACTCCATAGCTATGTTGAATATTTACTATATCTAATGGTCAACAGGGGAAGGAGGAAAGAAAAAAGAAGAACCTGCAGCCATGAGGAAATCCAGAAATCCATTTTGATGTGGAAAACCAAGGCAGAAGAAAAATTATTAAATTTCGTTACTACCTACAGCCTACTGACAAGTCCTTGAAACAGGCAGAGTGACATTCCTCTAGGGACTCAACTGCCTCGATGTTAATACGTTGCTAAGGGCAAAAGACGATTCTAGCTGTCCCCCACCCCACCCCCACCCAGCAGAATCCTGTAAGTCTACTTTAACATATAAAAATTCCTTTAGAAATTTCCTTTATTCCTAAACCCCCCAAGATACATGTTGGCAATCAACACCTCCCCTGCCCCCAAGCATATGGCCTACTGGTGGATATACATCTGAAGGGTCTCATGACTAAGGTTTTATTAGACAGTAATAAATGACCTTTTCCTTGCCCAATAATAGCTAGCCCCCTCAAGGTCCTGGAAACCTTGCTTCCAAATTCCTTAGAGACTATCCCTAACCCCGTCCCAACTTGAAAGTATATAACGGGCCACTCCTCATGGTCCTGGTGCAGCTCCTTCTGCCCACCGGTCCTGTCCCCCAGCTTTAATAAAACCACCTTTCTGCACCAAAGACGTCTCAGGAATTCTTTCTTGGCCGTCGGCTTCAAACTCTAACATCTCTCCTACATCACACTTGGCTTCAGCATATATGAGTTATTTAGAAATAAATTTACCTTCTTACACTGGTTTGATTCAATAGGAAAAGGAGTTTATATTATGCGAGTCCTCACTCGAGGAGGTTTTCATGGAAAACCTCCATGGGGCAGGGAGGGATGCCCAGGATTCAAAATCCACTACAAAAAATACCAAAAATTTTCCACACACAGCTGGTTAACAGTTGGCCATAATATTTTCTTAAGTCAGAATACCAAAATAAACTTCTGAGATAATTACTTTTAAAATAGGGTACTGTAATGTTTCCATTCAGCTTCCTGTCTGGTGACCCCTCGTTCCCTCTCAGACCCCCACACCACGCAAGCCTACCTGCTGGGCGGCCTCATGGAAGAGTTCTTGCACTTGAGACATCTGGGCCGTTCTCCTGGAAATGGGGTCCTGGCAGTCTGGGTGGGGAGACCCCTCTGGAAGGTAAACACCATCCTTGGTCAGGCTGGCTCCTCTTCCCTCTGCCCTTATGGTGCATCCTTCCTGTATACACCAGATACAGCCCTGTCTGAGGAAGGGACCTTGTTCTACCCCATGTGGAAATAGCCCTTTCCTCTTTGGTACTCAACTATATCCCGCACACCCTTCAGAAGCTCCCTGTGCTCAAACCTTGCTGTCCTCCAGCCACAGCTGCCCCCAGCACTGCCTTCCCCGAGCGGCTTCAGTATGGGGGTCAGAGCCAGCCACCAGGCTGCGCAGTCCTTGAGGACACAGTTGGACACTCCTCTCCCATGCTCGTGAGCCCCTCTGTCCACAGCACAGACATCACTGGCTCACTAGAACTGGTTGCAGGTGGTGAGTGATGTGGATTGGACCAGGAGCAGAGGGGGAGAAGGGGAGTTTAGGAAGTTCTCTTGGGGGTCCCCTCTGGAGCAGGGCCAGAAAGGGTAGGTAAAGAAAAAGAGGACTGAGCATCATTATCAAGGCTTGGTTCTCCTCAGAGGAGCAGTCTGCCCTTGGCATCAGAGCCAGCTTTCCTTGGGGCAGGGACCTTGTGCGCCGCTGGTGTGCCCCCTTCCCCAGCATAGGGATGGGACAGAGACAGGGCTCTTGACATATTGGAAAGAGGAGGAAAGGGAGAGTGAGGGGAGGTATGGGGGCAGAGTCTGTCATGTGAGAAGAACATGACCAATGACAGCAGCCAGCGAAGGGAGGAAGGGAAAGCGCCCCAAGAGCATTCTGAGGAAAAGGGTGGTGGGCTGGGGAGCAGGGAGACTGCAAGCATTTGGCGGGTTGCGGAGACGGGCAGGGTGCGAGGGGGACCCGGAAAGGTCCCGGCGCCTCACCACCTGCCGCCCACGCGCAGACCAGCGGGCCCTGGGGGAAGCGCGTTGGGCATGGCACGACCCCCGCAGCTCCGGCTCTTGGTCTGCGGAAAAGGACCCCCAGGTTCGGGACCCGGAGCCCTGACCCTCTCACGTCTCGGTCAGCCCCCACACTTCGGCGAACCCCAGATGGAGCAGCCCACACCCGGCCCTCCGGACCCTGGGGAGAACCCACCAGCCCTCTTCTGGGCCGGGCGGGAGACGCGCGCGTGTCCGAGTCCCCGAGCACAGACGCGCAGGTGCACACGCGCACCAGGTGACGCTGGCCGGGGAGAGGCGGGGATTACCTGAGCAGGTGGCGACGCCTGGTCCCCGGACTACAGGACAGTGCTCCCCGGGAGAGAGAAGTCGTCCGCAGGACCACCTCGTGCACTCCCCACCCACCAGCCCCATCCACCCTCACCTGCTCCAGGGCCTGGGAGCTCCTAGTGCTGGGCCCGCCCTGTCCCCGCCCCGTCGCCACGTGGCTGACCAGGTGTGCGCTGCGCGGGTCCCAGCTGTCCCGCCGGAGAGGCGGGTCCCACCCGGGCTCGGTCGCTCCAGCCACGTCTGCACAGCGCGGCCCTCGGGGCCAGGTGGAGAGGGAGGGGCTGCAGAGATCCCCCCCCCCACCAGGGTCGGGTCCACACACCTAGCGCCGCCCAGGAGGGCTCCGAGCTCCCCGAGAGAGCTGCCAGGCCCGGGAGGAGAGGACGGGAATCTGGACGCCCGGCCGGGTTACCGGGGGAGGGGGGGAGGGGGGGCTCCACCGGCCCCCAGACTTGACCAGCCACTGCCTCTGCAGCCCTCGGCCCATTCAATGCCACCAGCTGAGGTGCCCAGCCCTGAGAAATAGGACAGGAGGCCAGCCTACCCACTGCAGGTCTAAAGAATAGTCGTCCAGCCCTGCAGCCAAGAGTGAGAAAGGCGGGGGAGCCAGAAAGCCGCAACTCCCACACTGGCCCCGTGGCCCCTGGGGCGGGTGCAGAAGCCTGGGGCGGGAGAGGAGACTGCGCCTGCTCTGGGGATCCCCAAGTGTGGCTGGCTACCCCACCAGGTGGCCCTCCGACTCGAAGAAAGTGGAATTCTTTTGCCCTCACCACCTTCAGCAAGACTCAGAACTGGCTTTCCCTGGGGATCGAAGTCAGATTTCCAGGGCCCCAGATTGCAGAAAAAAAAAAAAAAAAAAAACCTGAATTAACATACAGAGAGATTAAATTATCTCCATTTCCAATCTGGCATACATCCTAATCCTTAAATAACTTGCTAGGCTTCCATGTGGGCTTCTGAAAACAGGAGGGCAGCTGGGAGTACTTCCCACACCCACATGAGCCTTTGTGTGAAAATCCCTAAAAATAGAGGTTGTTCTTTTAAAAACAAAAGGGAAGGCAAAGCCATGGAACACTGACAGAGCCCCAACATCTCCTGCTCCAGTAAAGGTTTTTTTGGTATGGAAAGACATATCACATAAAATGTGCCATTTTAGCCATTTTTAAATGTACAATTCAGTGACATTACCTTCACTTTGTTGTGCAACCATGACTGCTATCTTTTTCGTCATCCCAAACAGAACCTCCACACCCATTAAGCAGTAACTCCCCGCTCCCCTCCTTCCCCAGCCCGTGATAACCTTTAATCTACTTTCTGTCTCTATGCATTTGCTTCTTCAAGATATTTCATAGAAGCGGAATCACACAATATTTGTCCTTCTGCGCCTGGCTTATTTCACTAAGTATGTCCTCAAGGTTCATTCATGTTGTAGAACGGGTCAGAACTTCATTCCCAGCAAAGACGTTTTTTAATTAATAACATGCAAAGACATTTCTCTGCAAGAGGAAAGACTCCAGAATAAATTACACATTAGCCGGCTGTAAACAAAGGATGGATAGGTGGGCAGGATGACACTGTCAGATTATTGCAATAGACTATATATCCATGCATCTTTATTATTTTTTATTATTCACTTTGGGATTTACACATGACACTTTTTTTTTTTGCCCCCCAGTTAGTTTCCTGTTTGTCATCATCTTCTGATGAACCATCCTCTAAGTGTCTGTGTGAACTTTGAAGAATCCACATTCAATTCCATTTAACAGCCTGAGTTAAAAACATTAGAAAAGGAAATCCACACCACTGTTCTTAACCACCTATTCTCTGTCACTCATTACTTTTTAAATAAATGAGAAGTTCCCTTCAATGCTTATAAGCATTTTCAGACCTAAGAACAGATGTTTTTTCTTTTCCTCGTGTTAAAGCAAGAGAAACCCATCCATTTTCAAAGAAAAAAAAAAGTGTATCTTGCTTAATGTAAATTGACTTCATAACAATGGTACTTTAAAAGAAAATGCACTTTTGTTGTATTGAAAAACAGTATCCTGCATATCTTTTGTTGTTGTTTAAGATTTTTATTTATTTACTTGACAGAGAGAGACACAGCGAGAGAGGGAACACAAGCAGGGGGAGTGGGAGAGGGAGAAGCAGGCTTCCCGCGGAGCAGGGAGCCCAACAAGGGGCTTGATCCCAGGACTCTGGGATCGTGACCTGAGCCGAAGGCAGACGCTTAACGACTGAGCCACCCAGGCGCCCCCCTGCATATCCTTTGAAAAGAACAATTCGATTTTTAAGATACAACCCTATCTGACCTAGTATAAGGATGTTCACTGCATCATTAATCTGTAATAGTTAAAAAAATTTGAACCCAAATGTCCATTAATAGAAGATTGATTAAATAAGTTATGGTACAGCGATGCTATGACAGCCAGCATTAAAAAGAATTAGGTGTCTTTATATGTACGAATATGAAACCCTGTTCGTCACATAAGTAAAAACAGCAAGTTGCAGAATAATGTGTATAGTTATTTTTTATAAAGCAGTGTGTATATGTATGTAATTAGTATGGAAAAATACACATCAATCTGCTAACAGTGGCTATCTCTAGGGAGTGGGATTGAGATAGTGGGTAAAATGGGAGAGAAATCTACTTTCTAGGTGTACAAATTCAGGATTTTTGAAAAAGATTATTTATTTGAAAGAAAGAGAGCACAAGCAGGAGTAAGGGCAAAGGGAGAGGGAGAAGCAAACTCCCATCTGAGTAGGGAGCCGGCACAGGGCTCGATCCCAGGACCCGAGATCAAGACCTGAGCCGAAGTCAGAGGCTTAACTGACTGAGCCACCCAGCGCCCCGACAAATTCTGGATTTTTAATGAGATATTTTTTCTTACAATGAGCACATTACTTTTGGAATCTGAAAAATAGATGAGTAAGAAAATCAAAAAACAAACAATGTGGGGCAGACAGTATGTTCTAAAGATGGTGGCACTAACATATGCTCTTCTTGCTATATGACATTAATATTCCTTTCAAAAGAGATGGGGTCCGTGTTCCCTACACTTAAGCATGAATGGACCTTTGTGACTGGCTCAACCCATAAAAGGAAAGCAAGAAATGACACCACTCGACTTCCTAGATTAGAATACAAAAGCAGTAGGCAGTCCATCTGGCTTCTTTGGTCTCGGAGCACTTATGCTTGGAATTCAGCCGCCATGTTGTGAGGAAGCCTGGACCACATGGGGAGGCCACATGCGGATGTTCCCACAGTAGCCAGCATCCACTGCCAGACACGTGAGACCAGCCTTCAGATGATTCCAGTCCCCAGCTTTAGGTTCTTCCAGCTGAGGTCCCAGACATTATAGAGACATTATAGAGCAAAGACAGCAAGCTGTCCTTGCTGTGCTCTGTCCACAGAAACATGGACCACAGAAACCATGAGACATAATAAATTGTTGTTTTAAGCCACAAGGTTTTGGGGGTACTTTGTTATTCAGCAATAGATAGTGAATACATAATGCATCCAACCTAGGTAAAAAAAAAATGGGTTATTTCTATTCATTTCATTGTTATATAAAAAATCATAATATTGTTTTTCAACTCATTTCTTTTTCATCCAGTAGCAACTCCAACTCAAGCTGAAGTTCACAATAGTGACGTTGCTGTTCTGTGGGCCTTACCCCGCTTAGCCGCTGGCAGAGGCTCCCTCATCTCTTCCCCTTCCAGTGGCTGGCGCTGAGAACTGCCCTCTGTATGGAGGCTGGAGAAAAAAGCAGGTCTTGAAAAAGGACCTCATCCATCATAAAGTCTGAACCCTGAGCAAGGATCAGAGCTTGGACAAAGTCAACCAAAATAGAAATGTAAAAACAGGTCGAAAACATTAAATTGTGATGTAAATATGTATATATACAAAATTACCTCACAGCCTAGAATCAGAACTGGAACCAGAGTCAGAAGGGTCACGAGAGGGGGGTCAGCTAGCCTGGTGGTCCTCTCCTCAGGCTGTACTTTACAATCACCTGGGGGTGGTTTCAGAAAACACCAGTACCCAGGTCTGGGGTGGAGCCTGGGCATCAGTATTTTCTCAATTCCTCAGGTGATTCTAAGAGACAGCCAAGGTTGAAAAACATGGAATTTCTAGCTCAGTATTGGGGGGGGGGGACAGTTTTTGCTGCTCTCTTAAAATACTTAAGGGATAGAATATGTTCTGTCCACAGTGGTGTCCTACTCCAGTTAAAATTTTCAATGACAAAGAGAAGTTGTGAAATCTATTACTCAAAGAGCACAAGTAATTTATTATCTATCTATATTTCTTTCTAGTTGGTCATTGTGATGCAGCTCCGTGGGACATATCTATTCAAAAAATCACAGGAATTGTGCACACATTCAGGAAAGTTTGCTGGCTCTGAGGGTGGAGTCAGGATTTGAACCGAGGCCTGGTTCCTCTTCCAGGTTCTTTCCTCTACACAATACAGCCTCTCTAATCCAGGTGAAGAGATTAGACAGAAAAAGGTTGAGGTGTGTTTCCAGGAGGCCCAGCTGCAAGAAGGACGTCGGTCTGAAGGGCTGGCAGGCATTAACTGGGAGTGGGAAGGGGCGACTCAAGAAATTCAAACCTGACGCAAGTACAAGCCCCTCACACGGGCTGAGATCTCCCAGTTCTCAGAAAGGTGGGGGCAGGACCCCAGCAAGAAGAGTTTTGCCCTGGTTTTCTGGGGTAGGGCTGAGTGGAGAGGGAGGGGCCGCCACTTTCCTGCTGTCAGATGTCCCCAGCTTCTGTTGAGATCCGGTTTCTCCTCCAGGATCTACGTTGTTTGTTGATTCTGGGAGTTTGCCCTCTGACAGGAGGAAGGCATTCTCCCTCTAGCAGCCACGTGCCATCTGGGTTGAGCCAGGATTTAGTGGGAGCAGAGAACACAGGAGGTGCAGGGAAAAGCCTAATGAGCTGGGTCCAGTTTGTTTTATGAATGACGGTGGCAACAGTACAATTAGCCTTCAGCACTTGCTTGCATACCCTACACGGAAGACCCGCTGACAGGCCTTCAAGAGTCAGGATGAGAGAAGTCAGGCCCCAATTGGGGTCCCAGTTCTTCTTTTCCGCCATGGTCTTTACTGTGTTTAAGTCTCGGCTTCCTCGTTTGCACCATGGAGTTAATGATAAGGCCTGCCTAGCCTACCTGACAGAGTTGTTATGAACATTCTAGAATCTGATGAGGATTGAAATGCAGCTATCCCTTGTTTTCGAAATCCACCATCTTTCCTCCCATTTTGAAACTCACATGACCAGTTTTTGGGTCCCACGGCTGCTATCTAGAGGGCCTTAAAGTCCCAGGTGGTGCTTCCTCGGCAGCACCTGCAAGCTCTTCGCACCCTGAGGTGTGACTCGTGGGCCTGGATGCTCTCTTTCCACCATGTTCACCGGGTATCTGTTCATCACGAAACACTGAGCCCAACACCGACACATAATGGGGACCCGGACGGCTCTGGACAGGCAGGAATCAAAACAAATTCTTACACTAATAAGCAGGTCATGACAAACAGCCACCTATGCTAGAAGGAACTGTATGGAGGGGAGGGGGTCTGAAATAGGTGGGTAGGGAGAGGCACAGGGAGAGGGTAGCTATGACCTAAGCAGGGAGATCAGGATAAGCTTTTCTAAGGAAATGATGCTGGGGCTGAAGTCAGGGTTGAGAGTTAATAGGTAAAGAGTGTAAACAGTCTTTGTGGCAGACGTGGGCATGACCAAACGTGAGAGGATGAGAGCTCATTGTGGGGGATGCTGGGTCTGTGGGCAGCGGGCAGCCACCAGGGCCAAGGCAAGGAGCTCAGTGTTTATTCAAATAGCAAGTGAGAAGCTTCTGAAGGGTTTTTGCATGGTTATGATCTGCAGAAAGGACTGGAGGCCATCAAGAGTCAATGTGCAGAAACTTGTAGGAGCCCAGGCAAGACTTGAGGGTGGCTGTACTTGTGGTAAAGGGAGGGAGGGTTCAAAAGGATTTCAGAAATAGTCACAAGTCCAGCCCACCATGAGTTGTCCATCCAATTTATATCATAGAACATTTACTGAGCTGCCCCAGCAGTGAGCACAAGTCACTTTCCAATAGGCCACACATGTGGACCTGCCCACCCCCCTTTTTTCCTTCCTTTATTCCTATGCCACTGGGTTGGGGAAAATGCTGGAAACTTTTGTGCATTTATGGAATTCTGACCTCATGTTCTCTATTTGCTCTTCTCATATATGAATTTGCTCTCATTTCTCTGCAGCCAGAGGGTAGTAAGGAGCTACAGGGAAGGAAATGGCTCTAGAAGTCCTGTAGTTCTGACCACATCCTTTGGCCCATTTCTACATTAGGGCTTGGGAAAGAGGTGCAACACGTAAGATTCCATGTTTCCCACTAGCCATTGATCCCTGTGTACGTCTCCTCTGGGAATCTTTAGAAGCTTGTGGCCAAGCGCAGAAATCCGGTATTCCCACGCTCCCTGATCACAGTAGCATTATCTTAATACCATCAAATGTCCACCATCATTTCTAACACCTCTACTGTTAATATCTCTTTTACTGCATAACATTGTTCACTCATTTATTTTTGCTTAGGGATGAAGCACTGTTCTATATTCTGTGAACAAAATGCCCCCGAGAAGCATATAAACTAATCCAGGGGTCCCACTATCTTTTCTTGATGAACAATTTTGAATTTTCCGGGAATATTAATACTAAAAACACTTAAAAGTAAACAAACCTAACTTGCATGAAAGGCCAGGTATTACACGCTATCAGTCAGCTGTTTCCATTTGGTGTATATGCACTGTGGCACATACCAGAATCTTTCAGGAGGAAGAAAACAAAGTAGGTAGCAAAGAATGGAGAGAAATGGCGAAAGAAAAATAAAGAAAAAGTGGTGAAAGAAAAAGGTGAACGAGCAGGTCCAGCACATACACACAGACCTACATGCCCTCCTCCAGCCTGGGTAAGCTGGCTGCAGCATCTCTACCTTACTGTCCATGGTGCTTTTCGCCTGCCTCATGGGCAGTCAGGTTCCTATACCTGATTAACCAATAGCTTGGGATTGAGTGGTTCAATACATTCTTACTTTTGTAGGGTGTGATTTCTGCCTCTTTCCCCACCCTGCAAGTCTACTGACTTTTTAACATTCACTACAATATACATTGTTCTCCGAAATGTTGCAACCCTTCCAGGGTCTCTGAAAATGGAATCACTTCCACCTAACTAGTTTTCCCTTGCTCGTCAATTAAATCCAGACAAACCCACTCCTACCTTCTTCAATTTTTTGAAAAGATGGTATTGTCAGCAAGTCAGGAATTTATTACATGCTCTGCTTTACAGGAGAAGAGGCTTCCAAACCCTTGTCCAATTCTGCTCTATCTTGCCTTTGTGCCACTTGTAAAATATGACTAGGAAATATTTAGTGCTTTACAGCTTACAAATCATTTCAAATGCTTTGATACTGACAGCAATTCTGAAACGAATTTTTAATCCCCATCTTATAGACAAAACAATGAGGCTCAGGAAGGGTGACTTGAACAACCTTACACAAAGGGAGAGCCACAACTTAAGTCTCTTGATTCTAAATCTCTTGCTCATTTTGCTGCTTAACCTGCCAGTGTGGCCAGTGGAGTCTCCCTACCCTACAGCCCTGCTGTCTCACAATTATCAACAAGATCACACTAGGTTCATTTAAAGCTGTCCCTTGCAGCGCTGGTTACACTGCCTTTGAGTACCATCAACTGCCCTCAAGTCATGAGGGCCAACTCAGCAAACTGCATGGGACAACTGTTCTCAGCGAATGTCTCCTGTGAGTAAACCCAAGAGTGGTTCTGAATGTGTTTACTCAGTTGCATCCTCTTTCTGCCATTTAATTTTGTGCTCTAGCAATCAGTCTTAACCCTCATGTTGCCAATGACAAAAGTTGCAGGACAGTGCTGGAGTTCCCATAAAGAACCAAAGGTAAATTTCTCATACTAGAAGTTTAAGGGTAAATTTTACCGTGGACCAAACACCTTGAAGGAAATAGTCAAGGAAAAGAGTATCATAATGAGGGGTTAGTGGAAGTTATTTGACATAAAGAGTATCATAATCATTGCTGGGAGAATTGAATAGTAGTGTATGACTTCAATGGATTTAAATTAGTATTAATACCACTCCATGAAGATTGTGCTCAAATGACTAGCACTGGTTCGGTTGGCTCTCCTATTTCCAGAAAGGCATCCTCTAGCATCCATTTCCTGCTCCCTACTTTGATGTAGGTACCCCTCAGGTTTGCAAAATCCCTAGAAAGCACTATTCCCACTCCAATAAGGTCAGTTTCTTCTGAACAAAGACTTCTGTCTCATTTCCACAGTCCAGGTTTGAATTTTATCCTAAGTTTCGTATTTTAGGGGATACTTTTAACAATGTTATTTCCACTGTATTGGCCTGTATATATTTTCTATCTTCTGCAATTTATTAAAGTTATGTTTTCTAGAAATCTATCCTAAAATAAAGAAATCTACTTACCCATTTGGTGAGGAATGAGGTATGTTACTCAGCACAACACCCAACACATCTTAACACTTAGTATCTGCTTTCATAATCTAAAGTACAACACCGCACCCTGCAACTGATACCACTATAAATACCTTTCAGATGCTCAAATAAAGACGTTAGTATCCTCAACCGTCTCTTATTTGCATCCAGGACAATGCTTGTTACTTAGCAGGTGATCGATACTCAATGAATACTAGACCCCAGCAAGTAAGAATTCAAATCATTAGAAACGTAATTACTATCACAGATAATGCATTTCTTTGGCTCCCATCACCATCTTGACACAAGCATCAGTTTCAGAATCTCATTAAGAATGGGAGAAGCTAGGGGAAATTATGATTTTAAAAGTTCATCTGAATGGGTAAATATGCAAAAACTCCAAATGTTCCCCATTTTACCATTTAAGTCCATTTCTAAACTTGAGTTTTCCCTTTTTCTTTGTTTTCAAAGTAGAAAATCACTTTGAAAATGGTCATTCTCACAGTATCACATTTCACATCCTAGCTCTTACACATATGCATATACATCTGCATGGGTGTGTGCATAAAATGTCCTTTTAAGGACATTAGAAAATGACAAAAAGAACTAATTTTGAGACCCAAAATTTTACCTTTAGTTCACTTAAACTTTTCTGCTCCGTTGATTTTTATCCACCAAATGGATATAATTTATCTTAATACCTTATCAGGACCACAGGTGGAGGTGGGGGTGAGGGTGAGGGACAGGACAGCCAGCAGTCTGAAAAAAAAATTAAATTTCTATCCAAACATATAGTCATAAAAATCTTCATACTCCTTTTGTGCATGATAAATTGTCAAGACTCAATGACAACGCATTAATTCAAATGACTTTTTTTCTTGTAATCTTGAGAAGGTAAGAGAAGCATCATGTAGAGTCATCTCCCCACCCTTCTCCCTACCATTTCTAATCATTCAAGAACAGAGATCTAGGAAATGGATTAATAGACTATCAGTGGTATTATGTATCATTACTTAAAGCACCATGCTAATAAAGCCAGGGTCCTAGGACTAGTATCTCTGCAAAGGCCAATTCGCTTGTATTTGTCCCAAGGACCTGGACTGTACTCCTGATAGCAGACGGCTTTCTTACAATGTGTCCCATCGGTCACAAGACAGGGGAGTGGCAAGGTGGCAAATGGATAAAAACAAAACTATCTTCACTAACGGGGCAAAAAACCCCAAGCCCCACATATAACAGGTTAAAAGAAAAAAAAAATCACATAATTTTTAACCCCATGTTAAACATATTTCAAGTGTGAAATATCAGAGTCATCTGATACACATTTGACTCCTGAATTTTAGAACTGCCTAATACATTCTACACAAAACTACGTACCGTCAAGGCCCTAATTGTTACCCAATTTGTGTAAAAACTGTTAATTCCATACAGACATCCTTTTTGATATAAATCTATGCACCAGTTTTTAAATATTTGCCATTAAAGTTATTTGGTTCAGAATACTGTGAAAAATTCAGCTAGGAAATTATTCATAAAACTGTATTCTGTATTTTTTTTTATTTTTCAAACAGCAAGTGTCCACATTTAAAATGCAGAATTTGCAAATATAAATTAGTCTAATAATCCAATTAAAAATAAAACAAAACAGCTTCCTTTAGTATCACAATACATAAAATGGTATTATAAACCCCAAGTGGCAAGGTTTAACTACATGACAACAATGTCAGAAGCCGTGAAACTCACTAAACCACTTAATGAATAGGTCAGTTTAAAGAACATGTCTATGTTCCATAACTATGCATGAAATGAGCTTCCATTGTATTATAAAGGCTCAGCAATTCATTCATGTCATAATATGGGGTCAAGCAAGATTTTATTTTTACAGTGACAATTAAAAAATGCATTTAAACAAACAAGTCCTCCCGATTGTTTAAAAACAATTCGATTTGGAGGGTAAAATGTATTTTTAAAACACACTGGCTTACCAGATTTCAATTGTCAGGCTGACTACTGATGTCAAAGTTTGTATTTAAAAATATCACAAGTATCTTTAACAGTGAAAATTTCAATGTGGTAAGTTCCATTGCAAAGCAATTTTCACCTGAGTAGATTTTGAAATTTAATGCTCATGTATTTGGGGGGAGGTGGGGAAGGAAAGACCCACTTGTAGAAGATACTGAGTTTAGAGTTGATTCTTTCACACAGATAACCCAGGGGGTTGAAGAAACATCTGCTGTGACCTTCCCAAGGACATATGATGCCTCTCTTTCTCCTGGAAATTTGTTCTGACATTAATAATTCTCAGTATCCATATTTCCATTTAGTTACCCATTCAAGCATAACAACCCAATTCATTCAGTTTTATACAACAGTGTCTATATTATGTACATGTTTAATTATCAATAGGAAATAGAAAATAAAAATTTACAGTGACTGAGAAAGGGTCAGAAAATGGGATAAGTAATACTGTATAATCAGAATATCCTATTATCCTACCAGTTTTAATGACAGGGTTTTTTCCTTTATTAGTTGAAATACAAAGAAGGCATAGGGGATCCCAGGAAAATAACACTATGTATCAGAAAATTCAACGTGCTCCACCATCAGGATTTCCATCACACATTTAATTTCTTCTGTACAATTTTTATAAACGTGTTTCTCTTTTCAAAATCATCAGATTTCCAGATTAAATTCAGCACTACACAGTATGCCCTTGAAGTAAAATGAGGTTACCTGCTTTATTTGGATACCAAGTTCCCTTCCAGACAGCATTAAAATAAAGACAAGACTACACAGATAAAATCCAGTATAATTCAAATCCAACAATGAAAAATTTCCCCCATATTGTTGCAAAATTCGTTCTACTGAAATGCTTTGCTACAATAATAAAAAGCATACATTACATATAAAAGATACCAGTGTACTAAAAAGTGACAGAAGTGGACTAGCAAATCCTTCAAAGCACATTATTATATAAATGACTAGCATTTAAAAACATTTCTCCTATAAAATGTAGGTCATATACATTTATAAATTGGCGGTTTTATTTCTAAAGCAGTGATGTGTGTGTTCAAATAGCTGTTCTGTACAGTATAATATCTACTCAATTCAAACTACAATAGGTTTGTCTTTCTTTGTATTGAAGTTGAATAAATTCATCTGATCAGCTGAGAAATCAAGCTTGAAAAATAAGTATCTAAAAATCAAAGTAGAAAGTATAGAATTATTGAAATGTAGCTATGAAATATGAAGAGAACTATTTCACAATGGAGCTGAAGTCACCTCAAAACTTACGGGCTTGAATCTAAAACAGAAACAAATATTAAAATCCAAAGCAAACCACAAAGTTAGGTAGCAGTACAGAAGCAGGAAAAAAACAAAACAAAACAACACACCCCCTTCCTTCAGTGTGATGGGCACTAAGTTTTGCGGTCTTCCTCCATCTTGCAGAAGAGTGGTAAGGCCATTCAATGCTTAGTGAAAGTGAGTACAGATGAAGTCAGATTTAGCCTGTCTCCCCTGCAACTTCAATTATGCTGTGTAAACAGTGTTATGTTCCAATAGGAGGAACAATGGAATTTGCTTATAAAAACTGATTAAAGATAATCATTATTAAATGAAATAAGGATAATTAATAACTCTGAAATGTTTTTAGAACTTTCCTGATGCTACTTGTAAAGTTAGCACTGCTATGTATTATTGCTTACATACAGTACAACATCATATGCCTTCTAACATAAAGCAGTACTGTGATTTGTTTGTACATATTTACAGATTCTTAAAAACAAGCTGTAAAAACATTACATACTTTCAGACAATACAAATTAGCACATTGGTACTCACTTCAAAACAAATGGAATGCATAACATTAATAAACATCATAAAGGAAGACTCACATAAAAGTCCTTGATTGTCAAGACACGTTTATATATAAACTCTAACTGTGCAGAATTAAAGATTCAATCATAGGTACATCCTTATTTGATGAACCGTATTTACAGCATGGTATTGCATAAAAAAATAAAATAATGTTTACAGGGTTTTACTTTTTTATCCATTGGATTAAAGAAAGCAACAAACACAACAAGAAATGTTTGTCTGCTTTAGTTTTGTTTCCTACCAAAGTTTAAGTGAAAAAAGGAAACATACGGTTTTATTTGCAGAATATAGCAAAAACAACTGGAAAATTATTTCCCTGAAATAAAGCAATTTGAAACGGAAAAAGTTTAAATTAAATTGCAGTGTCAAAAAGTTTCTCATTGATTATAATAGTGCTTCTTCAAGTAATTATACTGTGAAAAAACAAGTTCTAGTTTAAGATGTTCTATGTCTAAGAAATGTAGTACTACAGTAATGCCTACTTTTAAAGTTTCCCGGCTTTTTTTTTTTTAAACAGCCCTTTAAAAACTCAAATTGATAAAATGAAAGAAGTGGCAAAAGATCTAACCTAGCTGGCACTTTGCAAGTTTCTCTCCCCTGTGGAAATGAAAGCCTACCCTGAGCACAAGACCTCTTTTGCCTCTCAGCAAGGGAAAATTACCCGATCACTGATAGTCCTTAGCCAAAGCTAAAAGGATGGGTTTCTACGGTATCAAGTAGAAAATCTGCAAGGAGATCCAAAAGATTTAAGAGCCACTCAAATATTCTGAACCAAATGAAATATGTGTACAATAAGATGTTAAAAAAAAAAGGCTTTTAGAAGATGTTCAACAGATATTACCTCATCTAACACAACCTGTTTCCAATCTTCAAACATGAGAGTAGGTCCTAAGTGAAAAAAGCATACCTTACTCACAAAGACCAAAAAGTTCAACGGTATAAGAGCATATTTTAATAGAACAATTTGCTCACTGAGAGAAATGAGAACCAAATTGCAAAAGGGTAGCTCATAGCCTCAATATTCTGATCTACAGCAGCACAAAAGGCTACTTACTTTTACTATTAATGCCCGGATAGAAATGAAGTAACTTTCTACACCCAAGTGGGGAAACCCAAACTGCTGAGATGTTTATCATATGATGATAATACAAGGTAACTCTGGTAGGCATTTAGAATTTCACAGTAAGAGAGCGATGACTACTAAACTTAAATGGTGAGTCAGTAAGTTATGCTAAAGTATCACTTTTCTCAAAAATGCTTACAATGTGGTAGAAAAGTCTGCCGTTATGTAGATTTAAAGAAATGTGTTGAAGACAGGAATGCAACACCTGAACTTCTGCTTGCATAACTACCATTTGCAAAGGCCTTCCTTCCTTAGCTTACCCTAACTGCTCAGCAGCAGAGTCACATTCTAAAAACTGTGCCGGTGATGTTAAAACAAACTGTATACTGTACCAAGAACTACATCAAAGCTGTTAATAGAACAAAATTTTTGATCAGGCTCAAAATAAAAAACCAACTCAGGAAATAAATGCCTATTATCAAATAGTAGTATGAGAAAAATACAAACGCCTGTATAGGATGAGCACAGTTCCATCTTTAACATCTCACTTGAACAAAGCCTTCTTGCAATTGTGTGATGTGTAACACAACACACACCATTCTTAAAAGTCAATAATGGCAGAACTTAAATATCTACTTCAAAGAAGTCTGAAATTCTTGAAAAATTTGGCAGCAAAGCTGTCAAATAGGAAAATTAATATTTCAAGCAAAGCTTAATAACCAAAGTATAGAGGAAACCACATTAAACATAATTTATACTCATTATCATAAAACACCAAAATATTCAAAATAAATGTAAAAGATGTTAAGGGTGGATATTTTCTTTGTTCCCTTTCTTTATGAGAACACTTCGGATAACATTAAATAAAAGAAAAAATAATTTAAACGTATAACATTCTATACTGAAAAAGACTGCAGATCTATAGGGCCAATATAAAAGTTAAAGTGGAAATTAGCAACAATAAAGTTTTACCTTCCAAGGATATTAATTTTAGATTATCACTGGTGCTACATCAGTATGTGCATTATGACAAAGTTGTTGGAAATTAAAATAAAAAGTTGGAACAAATTAAAGAGCATAATATCAATAGAACTAATGTTATTTTCCAAAAATTAGAACTGTCCATGTGTAACTCAAACCGTCATTCTTTAGAAAAGTATATATATGTGTTTATATAAAAGCACTATTTATTGTACCATGCTGTATTATTTTAAGACAAAGTATAAAAAAAAAAACATTCGTGGTATAAGGATAAAGTCTGTAGTTTATTTAGATTTTGAAATGCAACAAAAAGTTTCCGATCACTCATCTAGCTGAAAAAGAAATTGTAGTTACTAGAATTAGTAAACACTTTTGGTTTGTAAAATTGTAATGAGCAGTGTTCATTAAAAAGTAATTCAAGATAAAATAAGCAATTAAAATGCCCATTTCTTTAGTTTCTCTGGATACTGTTTAATTATCCAATCTATCAAGATTCTAGAAAGAGAAGGATTAAACCAGGTTTTACAGTTCCAAAGATACCCAATTTCCTTTTATTGCCAAAAATTAAAATAGTCAATTATGAGATGATTATGACACAACCATATCAAACCTAAAAATCTAATTTTTTTTTTACTTTGAGAAATCAAAAATACCAAATAGATTCTAAGTGCTCTATGTTAACTGAAGTGTATATGTAAAGTAAAATACAATTAAGCTTTAAAACGTGGAATATACATTTTGTGTAAGCATTATGTTCTTGGGAATGTAATCTACAGAATATCTTTTTACTAAAACTTCAAAACCTTGATACCTGCACATGAAAAATCATAAAAAATATCTAAGTACAACTGTACAAAGAAACTGACACCAATATGCATACTTCCATAGAGAAGTGAATGCTTCAACAGTTACGTATTTTGGTAAAAGTTTTGAAAGTATGCATATTTTAAAAGTAATTAGGCCTTTAAATAGTGGAGTCTTAGACTATCAGATTTTTATTACTTTTTTTCTCAAAAAAAAAAGTCAATATAATGCGAAATGAAAATCAAGGGTATATGGCATATCATTCTTTTTAAAAGGTGGTTTCTTGGTTTCTTTTTTCCCCCTATAGGACACACTAATTTATTTAAGCCATAATCTCTTGACATTTAAACTTTTAAGTTCACTCTGTCTGTAAAGTATACTCAGATTCCCTGCTGAAGTGCAATGACTATGCTGAAAAACTTAGAAACAGTATGAGTAAATTTCACACAATTACTAATCTCCTCAGAATGTACAACGTTATCGGTTAGGAAACGAGTGTGCGAAAGTCTTTTTTTTCCTTTTAAACTCGGTGTAGGTGGAATAGCAAGTTTCTGTTCTAAAACAAGTAATGCATTGCTTCTATAAAGGTGACAACATGTAAGGCAGTTCAAAGAATGCTGACTAACCAAACAAAATGCAGTTATTGGATTATCGTGCTATTCCTATCAGCTTAACTTGTTATAACGCATTGCTCTTAAGTCTGTACAGCACTCCATTTTACACAGAGTAACCCCACTCTTGATCAATCTGTTCTAAAGTGCCAGTATTATTTACACATCTGCTTAGCCGAACGTCTGGCTGGTTGTGGCGTCAGGTGAAGACGTCATCCCAGCTCTGTTATCATTTACATTCACCAAGGGGAATTCTGGAAATTCAGCACTTGTCCCTGGTCCCCGGAGGTTCACCTGTCCGTTGGCAGTGCTAAACTGAGTAGCTATTCCAGCTCTTGATCCATGATACGGAGCACGGAAGGGCTGTTCAAAGGAGCTCATTTGGTAAGCTTGGTGGACAGGCTGAGCCTCAGCTTTTTTCTGAGAAGTCACTTGATCCAAAAAGTCCTGTGTTGATGTGGCAGAAGCATGGTTTGTCTCATCACCTGAAAAGGGAAACGAGTGCTGTGAATCACCAACTATTAGTCCAAAGTGGGACTTATCTGGAGTTGTTCTTAGTGGAGAATTCATTCCTGATCGAAAGCTGTTGATGGGCATGGCTGCATAGACTTGCTTGTCTATGGAAGAGAATGCTGGCTGATTTGGAAGGGTCTGGTTATCAGTCACAAAGTTAAGGCTCGGGCTATTCAAATAGGCATCATTTTGGCTAGTTCTGTCCAAAGCCTGCTGCAGAAACTTTGAGTATTCCTGCAACATGTTGGCTTTATCTGATGAGGATGCTTGGGAGCTTGATCCAACATTCTCTGCCTGGGTGACCTCAGGTACTTCTGAAGAATTTATTGATATGCTAGAAGTCACCTCAGTGTCCGCAACACTGAATGATATCTCATGCTGTCCATTAGCTTTATGGGAGTAATGATCCAAGAGAGTCTGCAGTACCTCATCTGGAATAACATTTTTGTCGTGGTTACTCTTAATCTCCACATTCAATGCCTGTGAATCTAGTATGGACGCCGTAGTACTTTCATCAATGACACTTGCCACAGCCGCTTGTGTTACAGAAGGCTGAGAAGCTATGGTACCCACATTCAGCGCATATTCCCTACTATTGTTACTTGCTGCTTGAAGATACCGCTTCTTCTTCAAAAACTGCATGGCATCATCATAATTAGTGCTACTGTGCACAGGTTTACTGGGCCCCTCCTGCAAATTATCAACCTGATCGATGTCAGCATTGCCTTCTGAGTCCAGTAAAGCTTGTTTATCCACGAGTTCAAAAGCATACTTTGAAACTTTGCTCTCTTCATATGTGGATAAAGGCGAAATTGTTTGATTTTGCTCCAGTGGCTGTTTCAGACTTCTCTTACTGTTAATTTTTTTGAGAACCAACTTAGGTGGATGTATTTCTCCTGATGCATCTTCTAAATGCGATCCCCCAACTGACGAATGTGGCATTTCAACAGCATACTCCGCTACCATATACTCATCTTTTACTTTAGTACTTGAAGAATAAAGAGGCAAGTAATCATTTTTGTCTTTCTTCAGGTCAGATTTGTCCAAAGCACTCTCTTTGTCCATCCCAGATGATTTTTTCTCAGTTTTCTGCCTTTTCTTTTTTGGCAGTGAGCTATCTTTTGGTGATGTAGAAAAGCCAGAATCTTCCTCAGATGTCAGAAGGCCACCTTTGATGGCACATCTGTTTAGTTTTTTGTCATGATTTTCATGGCACATACGTTTATGTTTCAATACACGATCTGTTCTGGAAAAATACTGTCAAATTCAGATTTTGGCAGTCAGTTTTTTGTTTTAGTTTGTGTTTTTCATCAAGCAAGAAAAGAAAAGAAAAAAGGAATTAATATAAAGACAGATAGAAGTATAATAATATAAGCAATTCCATATTAATTTGTTGAGCCAGGTGTCTATTATAAGTCTAATCAGCAGCAGCTGGGAAGTTCTTCAAACAGTTCTAGTAACATTTTCTAATTTAGTTTAACAGAATTATCTTATAATTTAATTAGGATAGAAGAATTTCAATGTCCATCATACTGCAACAAAGTGATTTAAAAAAAAAAAAACCCCAAAACAAAAACAAACATTTCAAACCACCCCTTACCTGTAAACAGTATTCACACTGGTAAGGTTTTTCTCCACTATGAGTTCTCTTATGCCTTTCCATGTGATATTTTTGTATGAATCTCATACCACATTCATCACAGCGAAATGGTTTTTCACCTAGTACATGATATAGAAAGTTTAAAACAAAACAAATATTGTAAAATAATGAATCACTTTACCACAAGAATCTCTAAATAAATGGCTCTTAAAAACTGTCATACTTTACTCTTTTTAAATGATAAAAACTCTGCTCCTATATTAAATATATCTTCCAATTTAATTTGCAAAAAATATTTTGCTTTACAAAAATAAAAGATTGGCATGTGCCATTGGAAAGAAAAGGCTGAAGGCAGGCATACTCAATTTCCCTACCTTTCTATTACGTGTGTACGTAACATACTCTTTCCAAGGAGACCAGCAGTACCAGGAACTTATAGCAATGTGAACACTGTTTCAGTAGAGTAGCTGATGCTTTTAATCTTTTTTATTCAATCATACCAAATAATACTTTAGAAAAGTTTTTGAAAAAAGAAAATGTTACCCATATATAGTCCAACACAATTCTTGGGTACACCTTTTCAATTCTTCATTTCTTTTCAACAAATATTTGTGGTTAAATGAAATCTGAATCCTAGGGAATATTCTTAAAAATCTAATTTATTAAAACATAAAAAGAACTTAAATTAGAGACTAAGTTTCAAAAGGTTTGTTTATAATGATCCTTTTTCTCAACTCAAACCAGCACTTCTCATGTCCTTTTGGGGAATGAATCAAACTGAGTACTGCTAATCAGACACAACTCCTGCCCCCATCCCCTCCATTTTATTTTTAAAAGTTTTGTAAGGACTGATTAGTT
The DNA here is from genome assembly GCF_003265705.2 of Callorhinus ursinus. Classification (NCBI taxonomy): domain Eukaryota; kingdom Metazoa; phylum Chordata; class Mammalia; order Carnivora; family Otariidae; genus Callorhinus; species Callorhinus ursinus. The sequence continues at coordinate 60,856,640 of NW_027397063.1, forward strand.
ATAAGGAACCATTACTGTGGAGATCTAAAATAGTTTTTACTGATAAAGCCACACTAAACAGAAGGGTGTGACAATTAAGTTATCTTGAATCATACATTTTGGGAAGCTACTGTTTCATACATTCAACAAAATCTTACTGAATACTTGACCTCTATCCATAATCCTGCTGTAGAGATTAAAAGTGTAAGATTCGTTACTTGGCTTCAAAGAGCTTATAATGTTATTGAGAAAACAAGATACACACATTATAAAGAGAAAACTATTAAAACTATGTCCAGCTCTGGTTTACCTGTACATTAGATCTCACTACCTCTCTTCTTAAAACTTTTCTTCCAGCCAAATCAATATACCTACCATCTTGTGCTTTTCTACCTCTGCTGCAGATTCACACTGCTCCTTCAGTCAAGAATGCCCACCTAGGGGCACCTGGGTGACTCAGTCGGTTGAGCATCCGACTTGATTTCGGCTCAGGTCATGATCTCAGGGTTGTGGGATCGAGCCCCACTACGGGCTCCGTGCTCAATGCGGAGTCCACTTGAGATTCTCTCTCTCCTCTCCCTCTGCCCACTCCTCCCCACCTCCCAAAAAACTCTCTAAAATAAATAAATTCAATTAAAAAAAAAATGCCCACCTGTGTGTGTTCAAGGTGCCATATTTCCTTCCTTCAAGTCCCAACCCATATCCTCTGGGATCCTTTGCCCTACTCTTCCAGGGGAAAAGTATCTTTTCTAAATTTCCACAGAACTTCATCTGAGCCTCTTCTATAGCACTCATTACTATCACTGTCATCTCAATAATTATTTTGTACATCTCTATTCAACTAGATCACATTTCTTTTGGTCTGAATCTGAGTCTAAATTATCTTTACATAGCTCAAAATACTTTGTACAATTTTTAAATGCCAAATGAATGGCATAAATGATTATTACAGTGGATTATTATTGGGGAAAATGTTACTGAGCTGGTACGATTTGGAAAAGCTTCTTGCAAGTGTTAGAATTTAAAGTGAATACACTTTTAAAGAGACTGTGTATGTGATTAAAGCCAAAGAAAGAAAATGTAGTGGAAAATAACAAAGAAACTAAGAATTTAGTTACTATAAAATGTCCAGGAGAAATGGTGCCTAAGAAGAGATTTAATTTGGTGACAATTACTTGAAACTTTCAAGAATGTAACTTCCGTTTAAAAAAAAAAAAGTGACTTCTGTAAATGCTTTGGAGTTACCAAATTTTAGGGCTAAAAGAACCACAGAGACCCCAAAGGCTGATGCTGGTGTGGCAAATGGCTCTAAGCATGCTACCTAGATTTCAGGACAGAATAGTTCCACGTCTGTACACTGGGGTTTTAAGTAAGGACTCCAAGGGTTCAGAGGCTAGAATCAGAGCTTAACATAATTAATCGAGACCAAGTCACTTATTTCACAAAAAAATACTGAAGTCCAGAAAAGTTAAGGCACTTGGCCAAAGGGTTGATAAGTGATTACCTAATGAAGCAATGGAAGCTGGTAAAGAAAACCACTTTTTTTTTCTGTTTAGAATGCAACTTTTTTCTTTTTTTTTTTTTTAAGAAGACCACTTATTAAGAAATTTACGGAGTGAAAGAAATGAAGAAAAGGAGACGAGAAGTAATAATTAGGAGGCAATCCATTCAAGAGAGCAAGTATTAATAAGGATGGGGAAACTGATTTATCTGAAGGCAGAAAGGAAGGAGCCAGAGAAGAAGAGAAATGAAATACTAGATTAAACTGAAATATTATGGTTATTAATCAAAAGAACAAGATCTCAGAGGACCTAAGATGAAAAGGGAGAGTACAGGTTATATTTTAGAAAAAAGTAAATAATACTTCCATATTTTGAAATAGAGAATGTAGATGATAGAGCTTATCAAGGTCAGAAGTTAAAGTCATTTCACAAAAGTAGGAAAGGATAGAGGAGAGAATTAGTGAACTGATTAGAATTCAATTAATTCTGCATAATATTCATGGACTAGTAGACTCAGTATTGTTTAAGATGGTTCATACTCTCCAAGGAGATCTATAGATTTCAAAGCAGAAATTGAGAACCTAATCCTAAAATTCATTTGGAAATGCAAGGGATACAGAATAGTCAAAACAATCTTGAAAAAGAAAAACTAAGACTCACACTTCCTAATTTCAAAACCTACCCACAAAGCTACAGTAATTAGTAAGATAGGCGGTAATGGCATAAGGATAGACATATATATCAAAACAGAATTGAGAGTTCAGAAATAAACCTTTACATTTATGGTCAACTGATTTTCAACATAGGTGCCGATACACTTCAATGGGGGAAAAATACTCTTTTCAACAATGATGCTGGGGCAAATTTGATACCCACATGTAAAAGAACAGAGTTGGACCCCTACCTCAACCATATACAAAACTTAACTCAAAATAGATCATAGGCCTAAATGTGAGAACTAAAACATTTAGAAGCAAGTATAGAAATATCTTGACCCTGGATTAGGCAATGATTTCTTAGACATGACACCAAAAGTCCAATCAACCAAAAAATACAATGTAGTTCATAAAAATTAAAAATGTTTGTTCTTTGAGCACCTGGGTGGCTCAGTTGGTTAAGCAACTGTCTTTGGCTCGGGTCATGATCCCGGAGTCCTGGGATTGAGTCCCACATCGGGCTCCCCCCTGCTCTGCGGGGAGCCTGCTTCTCCCTCTGCCTGCCACTTCCCCTGCTTGTGCTCTCTCTCTCACTCTCTCTGTCAAACAAATAAATAAAATCTTAAAAAAAAAAGTTTGTTCTTCAAAAACACTATCAAGAAAGTAAAAAGGAAGAAAGGTAGCTGCTGTGGGAAATAGTCTGGCAGCTCCTCAAAATGTTAAACATAGAATTACTATATGACCCAACAATTCTACTCCTATGTACATACCCAAGAGAAAACAGGGACTCACTCAAACAGGTACCTGTACCCCAATGCTCACAGAAGCAGTATTCACAACAGCCAAAAGATGGAAACAACCCAGTGTCCATCAGCAGATGAATGCATAAATAAAATGTGATATACACATACAATGATGTATTATTCAGTCATAAAAAGAAATGAAATTCTGATACATGCGACAACATGGATGAGCCTTGAAGAAATTATGCTAAATGAAAGAAGCCAGACATGAAAAGGACAAATATTGAACGATTCCACTTAGATGAGGTACCTAGAGCAGGCAAATTCAGAGATAAAAGTAGAATAGAGGTTACCGGAGACTGGGAGAGGGAGGAAAGGAGTTATACTGTTTAATGGTTACAGGTTTTTGTTCGGTCACACAATATTGTAAATGTACTTCATGCCACTAAATTCTATGCTTAAACATGATGAAAATGATAAACTTCCATGTTATGGTTTTTTTTTTTTTTTAAGTGAAAAGATAGCCTAGGGAATGGGGTAAATTATTTGCAAATTATATATCTGACAGGGGATGTACATCCAGTATATGAAATGAACACTTACAACTCAACAGTTAAAGAGACAAATAATCTAAGAATAGGCAATGGATCTGAATAGACATTTCTCTGAAGATATGCAAATAGCCAATAAGTACATGAAAAGATGCTCAACATCATTACTCATTAGGGTAATGCAAATCAAGACCACAATGAGATACTACTTAACACCCAGTAAGAGAGTTAAAATAAAAAAGACAATCACAAATGTAAGCATGGATGTAGAGAATCTGCCCATATTTTCAAGACCCATTTGCGGTTTCATCTTTTACATTAAATCTGACACATTTTAAGTTCATCCTGAGGTCCAGATGACTATCAATTTTCCCAACACCATTTACTGAGGAGTTCTACTTTTTGTGATCACTTCTTTATCAAAATTATATACTAATAACTTCCATGGGTCTATTTCTAGACCTTCAATTCTATTCTATTCCATTGGTCTATTCATAAGCCAGAATGAAAACGTTTTATGACTTTACTATACACTTTATCATCTGGTAGAGCTAATCCCCAACATTGCTCTTCTAGTTTGTTTACCCACTTTCCATATTATTTCAGAATTATCTTGTCTAGTATTTGGGGTGGGGGAAAGGGAGAGCTGCCTGAAATGTTTATGTTAACTTATAAAAAACAGATATCCTTTATGATGCTGACCATTCTCACCAAAAAAGGGAGGGGGGGATATGCCCTCCTCCCAATTACCCAAATTTGGTTTCTTGTCCTCAACAGTGTTTTAATGATTTCTTCATATGGGATTTTCCATATTTCTTGTTGTTGATACTATCAATAAGGTGTTTTCTCTACTGTGGGTGTATACGAAGTATATGGTTTTCAACTTTACTAAATTTATTAGTTTGCAATAATTTTTCAGTTGACTCTCATGGATTTTTCAAGTATAAAATAATGTTGGTTGCAAAAATAGTTTTTTTGCCTGTGATATTTTTCTTTTGTGTATTTCTGCTGCCTACTATTCTCAAACATTATATTAAAAAGTAGTGACAGGGCGCCTGGGTGGCTCAGTCGTTAAGCGTCTGCCTTCGGCTCAGGTCATGATCCCAGGGTCCTGGGATCAAGTCCCGCATCGGGCTCCCTGCTCTGCGGGGAGCCTGCTTCTCCCTCTCACACTCCCCCTGCTTGTGTTCCTGCTCTCACTCTCTCTCTCTCTCTGTCAAACAAATAAATAAAATCTTTAAAAAAAAAAAAAAAAAGTAGTGATAATGTGCTCTGTATCTTATTCTTGACTTTGGTACTTTGGTATTTTTTTTTTGAATGAAAACAAAAAATAAAATGACTGATACATATTTCACTAAGAAAAACACTTAAATGAAATGTCTTTAGAAGAAAATCCCTTTATTTAAAGTTTTTCCCCTTGAGGGCCAGGGCCCCTCTACTAAAAAGAAAAACAACCTATACAGCATTTGAGTGATTTTAAGATTAAGAGGAAAAGCTTACTTGAAAAATAACAAGTTTGTAAATACTACTTAAAATTCGGAAAGCAGTAACATGGGGAGGAAAAAACAAGGTGTTCCACTAATGGTAATTTCCAATACCCATTGGTATTGGAAGAAGAAGCCTGCGGTTTCTCTTCTAACTGTTACCCACTGAGACCACAAATTCTTCCTACTGTGATGTTTCTCCCTATCAATTTTAACACTGTTCACATTGAGCTACTTACGGGTAAGAATTCTTACTCTAATATATAGGTAATTACTGTGGCAAATTATATACAAGTGATAAGGACATAATCTTTATGCATAAACTAGCTCACTATGGCTTGATATATTAATCTGATTGTTAGCAGTTTCAACTACGCTGCTTCCTCTTCAAATATTCCAATCCAGCTTTTGCACTTACTTCATCAAAATGGTACTTGCATATCACATCTTCCCAATCTTTTCAGTTACCTTAGTAGATCCCTCAACAGCATTCAACTCAAGTGATCCCCCCCCTTTTTTTTTAAACTCACTTTCCCCTTAGCTTCTATGGCAGCCATGCTCCTGCAGGCAGCTTCTCCGACTATTCCTTCTTGGTGCTCTTCCCAGCTCATCCTCCTCCCTCCAACCATAGTATGTTTTAGTTCTTCAAGGCTTCCTAAGTTTTTTGCTTTTTCTTTCTTTTCCTTGGCAAGAGGGGAAACTCATCTACTTCCATAGCTTTAATTATACTCAAATCTGACCTCCAAATCCACACATCCAAGCTGTGTACTGAACAAACAATCCACTTCAATGACACTTGGGGATCTCAGATACATCATATCTCACACTAAACCTGTGATCTTCAACCCACAGCTAGTCCTTCCCCAGATTTCTTATTTATATGAATGGCACTCCTATCCATCTAGTTTCGCAACCCAGAGGCCCACACAACTTTTCTTCATCTCCTCTCCACATTCAATTGATTAAAAGGTTTCTACCGACTAAATACCTGTGAGATCTCCCCACTTCGTTCCATTTCCCACTGTCATCAACCAAATTCAAGACACTATCATACCCTGGACTGGACTATTCTATAATATCCTCCTAATAGCAGTCTCTCTGGGATCCACCCTCGTCTCCTTACAATTCCATACCACTTCCGGATTTTGTTAATGTAAGTAAATCTAATCATCTTTAAATACTATCCCTGGCCTTCCACTGTTCTTAGAATTAAAAAAACAGAAAACACAAAAACTAGGTCCTGCCTTTCTCTCATGTCTGATCTTTCTTCCTAATTCCTTCCTTTACTTTCTGAGCTCTAATCAAAGTGGCCTTCTTGCAATTCCTAGAACTATCATGTTTTCTCTCTCCTCTAGGATCATTTCCTCCTAAAATTCCTCCCCCAAACCACTTCTGTTATGACAGTGAATTGCAAAGTGCTATATACTCTAGAAATGGTATCTACTGTTCTGACTACTCAGATGAAAGCGGCAATTATTTTAATAATGAAGTCTTCATAAAATCTAGGTCAAAAATACTTATGATAATACTTGACCTATGACAAAGTTCACATGGCCTATCTAGTAATACATACTGGACAATGGAAGGAATCACCCATCTTTAGCAAGTCATAAAAAAGGGTAGGTATAACAAAATTTACAACAATAGTACGTATTACACTAACCAAAAAAGATTAGGCACTATTGTGAGAAGCATTATAAGTACTTAAAAATACAGGTTCTAAAGCCAGACCAACTGGGTTTTAATGCTGGTTCTCAGCATTTCTGAACTGTGAGAAATTGAGCATGTTATTTAAACTCTTAAGACTTGATATTCTTATCTGTAAAGTAAAAATATTAATAAAACATACCTCAGAACCGAATGTTAAATGAGATAACCTGTGGGAACTAATTTAAAAATGAAACCTGGTACACTTTAATAGCTCAATAAATGTTAGTTATTAAAAAGAGAAATGAAGAGGCTAATAAATAAAAATCATTATATTTACATATTGACTACAGTTACAACCCATTGGCTGGGCTATATATCCCAAATGTTTAAAACATCCTTAACTTAGGGGCGCCTGGGTGGCTCAGTCAGTTAAGCATCTGCCTTCGGCTCAGGTCATGATCTCAGGGTCCTGGGATCAAGCCCCACCATCGGGCTCCCTGCTCAAAGGAGGCCTCCGCTTCTTGCTCTCTTCCCCGCTTGTGCTCCTCTCTCTGTTTCTCTCAAATAAATAAAATCTTAAAAAAATAATAAAATCACTTGTTTAAAAAAAAAATCCTTAACTTAAACAATAAATTTTGGAAAAGGGAAACATGGAGGATTATTGAAATAAATACATGGGCTGGTAATCACAGACTCAGTTATTTGCTTAAAACTTTAGAGAATTTAGAAAATATACCTTAGGCATACAGTCCTTCTAGGAAGTTATAAAGATCATTTATCAGTCTAAGAACACATATACAAGCATCCCTCAGAGATACTGCAGGATTCAGTTCTAGACTACCACAATAAAGCAAATATCACAATGACATGAATCAAATGAATTTTTAAATTTCCCAGTGCATATAAAAGCTATATTTACACTCTATTATAGTCTATTAAGTGTGCAATAACATTGTGCCTAAAAAAAAGCACATCTCAATTTAAAAACATATTACCGCTAAAAAATGCTAACCATCATCCAAGCTTTCAGCAAACTGTAATCACTGATCACCATAACAAATATAATAATGAGAAAGTCTTAAATACTCCAAGAATTACCAAAATATGACAGGGACACGAAGTGAGCAACTGCTATTCGAAAAATGGTGCTAATAGACATGCATGATGCAGAGCTGCCGGAAACTATATTCTACAGGAAATAATGTGAGACTAAACTACAACCAATGAAGTATAAATTAGGTCATCACATAAAAACTGTGAAGCTGCCACAGTAGCATGAAGACATGTCAGTTAAATCAAACTGACAAAAACAAAAACCAGAAGTCTTAAGTTAACTAATGGAAAAAGTCATTTTTTCTGGGTAGCAAAGTTTTAAAACCAACCTTTCCAGTAGAATAGAATGGCTTTCTTTCCCTAGAATGGAGGTCAGGGAGAAACTTCAACTCCCACCATTTTCAACTTCAGAAACTGGCAGGGGTGCATGAGTGGCTCAGTTGGTTAAGCTTAAGCATCCGACTATTGTTGATTTCAGCTCAGATCACGATCTCAGGGTCGTGAGAACATGGAGCCTGCTTAAGATTCTCTCCCTCCCTCAGCCTGCCCCCACCACTGCCGCCCCCCAACACTGCTCGTGCGCTCTCTCTTTAAAAAAAAAAAAAAGAAAAAGAAAGAAAGAAACATTATCAATGTTTGCCCATTTAAAAAAAATAACAAGTTGGGGTCATCACCTTCCCCCACTTAAAGAAAATGAAGAAAAAGTTCTTTCATCTCCTCTAGGCTTTTCTTTTGTGGAGCTATGAAATTATACATTTGCACTATAATTTTTTAAGTGGTCTAATTTCCTTAAGATGAAACAGCAAATGACAGGTGGGGAGCTGTTTTTTGACTTAAGTTTTAGACTTCTGCCTTATTAAGTAGACAACACTGAAAAATAATCACCTCCAGTAAGAGCAACATCCCAGGCAGACCTGATTCACAATTTTAAAGATTTAAGTACGAGTTGGTCTAGGAATCATGAGAAAAACAAACACTGTCCTAATTCTAAAAATAAACAACACAATACAATTATGGCAATTTCCACACCTTATTTTTCTATCAGTTGTATACTGTGCATCCAATACACAGCTTGTAATAATATCTAAGCATATTAGAACTAAGTAATTGATGTCCCAATGATGACATGTAGGCAGTACAAAATCAAAATTAAAATACCAAAGGAAATTTAAGTTAGAATCTCAAAATGTGGGGTGCCTGGGTGGCACAGTCGGTTAAGCGTCTGACTCTTGGTTTCAGCTCAGGTCATGATCTCAGGGTCCTTGGACTGAGCCCTGTGTCAGCCTCTGCACTCAGTGCGGAGTCTGCCTGAGATTCTCTCTCCCTCTCCCCTCTGCCCCTCCTGCTCATGCTCTCTCTCAAAAATAAATAAATCTTAAAAAAAAAAAATCTAAAAACGTAAAATAGATTTTAAACAACAGTAAGTTAAACACTACCTTAACTTTGTAAACATGTTAGTCTGTTTTCGAACTTAATATAAACCCCTTTTCCAGCTACCTCTTGAAAACAAGTGCTCTAGAATAAAAGATCAACAATGAAGATTACATTAAGCACATAAAGAGGTTACCAAATCAACTGACTCTACATTGAATCCCGTATACTGCACTGCATAAAAAGAAAGAAACCCATCATCAGCTTATTTTCTTTCTTATTTATGGTATTATCTTCATATAAGACTGGACAAATGCCCATCAGCTTTCTTCCCTTTTTTTAAAAAAAATTAACTACGTTATCAAAAGATGAAGAACCATTCTCTCAAAAATACACTTTTTTCAGGACGCCTGGGTGGGTCAGTCGGTTGAGCACCTGCCTTCAGCCCAGGTCATCATCCCAGGGTCCTGGGATCGAGCCCCGCATCGGGCTCCTTGCTCAGCGGGAAGCCTGCTTCTCCCTCTCTCTCTGCTGCTCCCCCTGCTTGTGCTCTCTCGCTCGTTCTCTCCTTCTCTCTCTGAAATAAAATCTTTAAAAAATATATATATACCTTTTTCATCACTAAAATCTGTTTTCCTAATCTGAGCCCTTATCAGGGTCTTTTGACTTTTCACCCACCCTTACAATGGTCTCTTATTCTGTTGCAATAAAATGATTTGCCTTTTTATATTAACTGCAACCTACACTTTTATTTCATATACAATGCATTTGAGAAATACGGTATAGGTGCTCTCTAACGTGGGCAAGGAACATAAACAGAACTTTTAGGCAAAAATCCAGATATAGTGTGACTCAGAATTATTGAAATTTCAAGCAGCTATCTTTTCTGATTTCAGCCGTCAATTAAATAAAGACAACAAACAAGCACCACAGTTCTAGGAACATAGCATGAAGTAGTCTGTCTCAAGTACTCTATTATTTTTTTAAGTGTCATCTTAAATGCATTCCAACCTAGAACAGCTGTCTTATTTATGTCTTCAATCTTAACATTTTATTGAGCACCTACTATGTGCCAAACACTTGATGGGCACTCTTACACTTAAATCAACTCTATCCTTGTCAATTAAGTACATTATCCCCATATGCCAGGCTAGGAAACTTTTGCCCAAAGTCACAGTACTAATAAATCATGCCTAGGAACAAACCCTGGTGGCATTCTATCATCTCCAGAAAAGCCATCTCGGCAACAAATGCATCTACCTCAGGGTTTATCTCAAAGCAATCCCAAACTGTGGACCGATAATATAGCAAGTTGCACCCCAGGCTTTCATCAATTCATTTAGCAAGTACTAAGTGTCTGTCAGTGTCAGGAAACTACAGGAAAAGAACAGGAGTTGGAACCTAGGTTTTCTTGTTGTTGTTTTTTTCCCACACTATTTGGCTATTTGTTAAGTTTTTACAAAGGAATACACCTCTGAAAGCATCACCACAATCAAGACAATGAATTCATCTAAAACCACAAAATTTCCTGTTACTCTGTATAATCCCTTCCTCTCACCCTTCTGTCATTCCATTACTCCTCCTCAGGCAACCGAGTATGTGCTGTCTGTCCCTATAGTTTATGTTAATTATTATTATATTTTCAAACATACACAAAAAGTAGAGAAGAATATAAAGAGTACTCATGTACCCATCCCTCAGCTTTAATAATTACCAACACCCAGTCGATTTTATCTAACTCTTCCCATTATTTTTTTCTTTCTTCCTTTCTTATTTTCAGCAAGCAAACTTTTTACCGGAGTATAAAAGTCACAGAGAAAGTAATCATAATCAAAGCTCACTGAATTTTCACAAAGTCCACTGACTCCTTTAACCAGCACCCATAATCAAGAAATAGAACATTACTAGCATTTTCTAAGCACCTCATGAAGCCTCACCTGGTCACCAAACTCTCAAAGATAACCACTATCTAGACTCCTAACACCAAAGATTAGTTTTTGCCTTTTAATAAACTGTAATGGAAATCTTAAAGCATACAAAAAAGTACTCAGAAGATACCCTAATCATATTCTAAAATCAGATTTAATGAGATGTAATATACCCACACAAAAGTATACAAATATATAAATGTAGTTTAATGAATTTTCTCAAGGTGAACACACCTGTGTAAACAGCACCCACCGAAGAAACAGAATATTATGAGTACAGAAGCACTTCTACCCCCTCTCAATCGGTAATCACTATCTTGATTCCTAGAGCATGATCCATTTTGCCTTGTTTATGAGCTTCAAATGAATGGAGTCGTACAATACGTATTCGTTTGTGTCTGGCTATACTCAACGTTATGTTTTTAAGATTTATCCACAATATCATGTTTAGTATTCCATCATATGAGTGTACTTGGGATTTATTGATTGAATCCTTGATGGAATTTTGGGCTATTAAGAGCAATGCTGCTTTAACATTCTTGTACTTGCCTCGTGGTGAATATATGTACACTATATAAGCATAACACTAGGAGTGAAAATGACAGATCCTAGGGTTTGTGTATTTGCAGCCTTGGCAGATAGTTTCCTAGAGTGGATGTCCCAATTTACATACCTGCCAGTAGTACGTAAGAATTCCAAGTGATCCACATCCTTGTAAGTACTTTGTACAATGTTTAGTTTTCATTTTAGCCATTCTGGGGTGTGTTCAAATGGTATCAGATTACAATCTTAAGTAATTTTCCTTATGGCTAATGAAATTGAGTACCCTTTCCCATGTTTACTAATCATCTGGATATCCTTTATGTGTGTTAAGTGACTGCTTAAGAGTTCTGCCCACTCTTCTATTAGCTTGTCTTTTCCATAATAGACTAGTAGGAATTCTGTACATGTCAGGCTTAGTTTTCACTTTCTTAATGGAGTCTTTAATGAACAGAAAGTCCTAAAATTAATGTAACCCAATTTGTCTATTTTTTATATCATGACTAGCGCTTTCTATATCCCAGCTGAAAAAGGTTATAGCCCACGTCTTTCTTCCCCTCTGTGATATTTTCTAGTGATATCTTCTATTTCACTAACCTTCTCTTTCATTATCTCTAGTCTTCCATTAAGCCTATGTTATATATAGTCTGTATATCAATTATTTTTTCAATTCTAGAATTTCTGTTTTCTTTTTTTATGGACTGCAATTCTCTGGTAAAATTCTCCATCTTTTTACCTATTTTCTACACCTTTTCTATGATTTTCTTAAAACATATTAGTCACAGTTTAAAATGTAAAGTCCTGGGGTGCCTGGGTGGCTCAGTCAGTTAAGTGTCTGCCTTCAGCTCAGGTCATGATCTCAGGGTCCTGGGATCAAGTCCCACATTGGGCTCTCTGCTCAGCAGGGAGAGAGCCTGCTTTCCCTCTCGCTCTGCCTGCCACTCCACCTGCTTGTGCTCTCTCTGTCAAATAAATAATAAAATCTTTAAAAATAAATAAAACTTAAAAGTCCTTTTCAAATAACTCTTATTATCTCAGCCACCCAAGAGACTGTTTTTATTGTCTCTATTTTTCTTCTTACCTTTCTGTGATTCTGTCCTATCATTTGGTATGCACTGAATGCAAAACACTATGTATGAAAAATTGTAAAGGCTCTGGATGATGTTAATGTTAATGTCTTTTAAAGAGGGTTCACCCTTTCTTCTGAGCACTTAGTGTAGGGGCTGATAAACTAAATCCCCAAATTAGGTTAGGCCAATTTGAGATGGGTTTATTTTATAGCAAGCCCAAGATTCTGGCTTTTCAAAATAAATGCTTCTCTTTCCCATTTCCTGTCAACTTTCAAAAAATGTTGACAAGCAAACTGCCTGACTGCTTTAAAACTTAGTAGCAAGTACAATACTTTTACAATAGTACTTCTAAAATTGTTTTTTATAATCTGTTCTAATAGTACCAAGTCCCTATGCATTTCATTATGGACTTTTAGATTTTTAAGATTATTCACTGTAAATGAGGATCTTCGCTTACTGAGATTGTGCCATGTATTTAATACATAATGTGGTAATAGCATTTTAATTGCTGCAAAGCATGAATCTGACAAACTGCATTCTATGTAATTAGAATAAATACAAATAAGTTACATGTTAAAAATATTTTCTAAAGGTAATTTACTTTCCATACGATGTAAATTAAATTCTTTTAGTGCTTCAGTCTGGTACTAAACACTGATGTGAAATCAGTTTAACCAGTTTTTTAGATGATAGAGGTTATGTAAGAACACTTATATTATCTACTAGATACAAAAAGTTATTCATAATATTATTTGAAATATATAATAAAACTTATTATGTTCCATATTAATAGGCAGAAAAATGAAGCCTAATATTTCTACCAAATTTTTAGTTTGGATTTCTGCGTATTTCAAAAAATAACTAATGTAGATTTATTACCATTTTACTTTTTATTTTATATTACACTTAGAAATATGAAGTTAATATTGTATATAAAAATGAAATTAAATGTAACATTATTTTGGAAAATACCAAGAGGTCTTTCAAGAAAACAATGATTTTTCTGTTAATTCAAAAAAACAAGTTTATGGGAGAAAAAACTACATATCACATATCTGAAATAAGTACATAATGAACACTCAAAATTCACAATAAGAACAAACAATCTAATTTTTTTAATGGGCAAAAGAATCAAAGAGACACTTAACCATCCCCCAAATATGTGTATTTGCATGCAGACGGCAAATGAGCACATGAAAAGATGGCTCAACATGTTTGGTCCTTAATGAAATCCAAGTTAAAACCACACCTGTTAGAATGACTAAAATAAAGAAATGTGACAATGTCAAGTGCTGTCAAGGATACAGATGAAATGGAAGGCTCATAAGTTACTATAAAAGACAAAATGGTACAGTCACTTGGAAAACAATTTAGTGGTTTCTTATAAAAGTTAAACACTTATGATCCACAATTCTACTTCTAGGTAGTTCCCCAAGCGAAGTGAAAATATGTTCACAAAAAAGCTGCATGCAAATTTTTATAGCAAATGTTTAAAGAAGCTTCATTCATAAGCACCAAAAACTAGAAACAACCCAAATATACTTCAACTGGAGAACGCATGAACCAACTGCAGTATATCCATACAACAGAATGCTCAGAAATAAAGAATGAAACACTGATACATCAACAACAAGGAGGACTCTCAAATGCACTATCATAAGTGGAAGAAGCCAGACTCAAAGGTTACCTCCATATGATTTAATTTATAGAATATTCTGAAGAGGTAAAGGATGGGAATTGGGGAGGAGTTAACCTCAAAAAGATATGGAGGGAATTTTGGGGAGTGATGGAACTGTTCTATATCTGTTTTTCTTTTTAGAGCACGAGAACACAAGGTGGGGGACAGAGGGAGAGGGAGACAGAGAATCTTAAGCAGCCTCCATGCCTAGCATGGAGCCCAGCACGGGGCTCGATCTCACGACCCTGAGGTGAAAAAAACGGATGCTTTAACCGACAGAGCCACCCAGGCACCCCTCCCTTTTTAAGTAGGCTCAATGCCCAGTGTGGAGCCTAACACAGGGCTTGAACTCATGACCCTGATATCAAGACCTGAACTGAGATCAAGAGTCAGACATTTAACCAACTAAGCCAGCCAGGCGCTCCCTGTTTTGTAGCTTGACTGTGGTGTGCTTACACAAATGCATGTCTATACATTTGTATATACAGTGTATACACTAAAAATAGTAAAGCTTATTGTATGTAAATTGGACCTTAGTTTAAAATAATGAAAAAAAGAAGTCTGAAGTCAAGAAAACATATTTCCCTTAAGATGAAAAAGGTAATGAAAATTTAAACAAATTTAAATGTGTATCTATACAAAACAGAATAATTCCCAGCTATTTTGCAAAATAAAGTAAATCACTATTATTAGCCCATCTTCCTCCAAAAGATCAAAACTTTCCAACTCACTGATGAATACATAGGTACTAGGAACTAACTGAAGTTCTCCTTTGATTATTTTGATTTTCTCAATGAAATAGGAATCAGGCAATCAGCTGAAAGTGAGAGAGTAGGAGGAAATGCTGGAGGTTTATAAAAAGGAGAAGGCATGAAATATTCATTGGGGAGAAAGGTAGGCAAGCTTTTTCTTTAAAAGATCAGATAGTAAATATTTTAGGCTTTGAGAGTCCTACAATCTCTGTTACAGCTACTCAACTCTGCTACTTGTAGGGAGAAAACACCCACTGATATTCCATAAAAGAATGGATGTAGCTACGCGGCACCTGGGTGGCTCAGTCGGTTAAGCGACTGCCTTTGGCTCAGATCATGGTCCCAGGGTCCTGGGACTGAGCCCCACATCTGGCTCCTTGCTCAGCAGGGAGCCTGCTTCTCCCTCTCCCTGCTACTCTGCCTGCTTACACTCCCAATCTGTCAAATAAATAAAAATTCTTTAAAAAAAAAAAAAAAGAATGACTACAGCTATGTTCTAATACAATTTTAATTACAATTAACAGGCAGCAGATGGAACTGGCCCATGCGCTGAAATATGGATCCCATCTAGATGAGTGGTAGACTGAATGGACTAAGGAACTATATGCTTTCCAGCAGGTATTAAAGGCCCTGCTTAACATTTAAGGTGACCCTCATTCAGCATAGCTTTCTGTTTTATTCCAGAGATGGAAGGAATTAAATTTCCCAAAGTTGTCATTTAGCCAAGTGAGTATTATGTATGAGAGACAGCAAAAAGCATGAGTGTATCAAGAGAGTGATTATGATAAATGAGGACAGAATTTAAACTGGAAAGGAAAGAGATGAGGAAAAGGAATGCTAGTGAAAGAGAGGTAGAATCACTGGATTGTAGGTCCTAGTAGAGACAAAAGACTGTTGAAAACTAAGTATAAGAAGGCATCAGCAGAAATTATAGGAGGCAATGCTTGGAAAATGAGAAACAAATCATGAAGAGATTAAGGTTTGGTAGCCACTAGCCTAAGGTATGACCAAGACTGAAGTAGAATGAATGGCAAGATCATCAACAAAGCAGAGGTCTAAGAACTGAGAGAGGAGGACATTCAAAGAATAAATTTTGACAGCAGTCAGCAAACTTGTCTATAAAGAGCCAGATAGTAAATATATTAAGCTTTGTGGGTAAAGAGGTAAAATCAAGGATATTGCATACATACTCATATAACAAAAGAGAAAAAAACTTCCACATATTTTTACTGATGAGATTCAACACATAATGATGATAATATATAATATATAATAATATAATAATAACAGAAAAAGAGAATAATAGAATATAACTTTGACCACACAGATATATTAATGGTAAAACTGGAATTATTCTTTATGGGAGGAGGTAGCATTATCACTGAATTGGGGTTCAAAGTTAGTTGTTCCCTATCGTCAAAGTTGATTACAAATGTTTATCTGCTAATGCTAATCTATCTGTAATGAGATTTTACATACTCTTTAAAACTGTTTTGCCACAAAATACTGACATTAACCCAGGAAAATATAATTTTAATTAAAGAGTCATTCATCACTTGGAAGGCATTTCTAGAATTCTATTAGATTATTTTCTTGATATTTGCCTTTTGCATGACATTACATTGCAGATTAATTACTTCCAACTGAAAAGGAGGTAGAATTACTGTTTAATGGTCGTGAAATATGGAAATTTCTTTTGCACTCACATCAAGGTCTAAAATCTGATGAAAATATAGTTTGAGGCTGGAAAACATATCTACCCCATATGTGTGTGGAAATGGAGATGTTGCTTCTTGTTGTAACTTGTAACAACATGTGAAGTGTATAAAGCAGCATTTTATGATTCCACATTAGCAGCTGTCAAAACAACTGTACAATAGAAGTTTCACTATAAGCACTGTTTTCCCCTCGTAGTATTAGGTTTAATTAAGTAAGAAACATTTTCAAGTCTTCAGTAAAAGCTAATTTCCAAAGCCATTTTCCAGTGTCCTATAAAAGAGTGGTTGAGAGTAGTTCTTCTCATTCAGAAAAATTTAATCTTAGATCTATACTCAAAAGCTCCCAATGAAACTTGACCAATTCTAACATATTAAACTGCCACAGAGTAGGGTAAGTCAGGATGTTCACTTCTGTCTCAGACGAAAATTCCTGGGAGCAATAATGGTTAAATCCATTACACCAAATGAAGATTGCTGTTGACACTATTGGTTCAGTGACACATAATAAATTCAAAATGTTTTCCACAAAGTACTGCTCATGTAATACAATGAATAGCCCATAAGCTTTAAATGCTTTACATTTTCTCATTTTCTGCTCCACACATACTTCTCCCATCATCATCTGTTAACACATCTTAGTGGAGTCCACTTGGATTATATACTGAAATAATGTTTTCTCATGTATTCTTTTTAAGGAAATTAAAAACTATATTGAGATTTAATTCACATACCATGCAATTCAACCATTTAAAGTGTATTATTCCATTTTGAAAATATTCTTGCCTACAGTTATTCCACAAAAGCTAATTCTTCAGTCACTTCCAACTTGGCATTGTCTCCTTGAATAAATAACAACTGGGTAGTATTGGTAACATCTGTCAACTCATCAAGAGCCAAGGAAACCATTTGAAATCACTTGCCTTGTTTTCTAATTGACTATTGATGTTGCTCCATGTAGGGTTTCATTTGAAAACCAGGGTACCATATTAAAAATTTAAAAACCAATACCCTTTACTACTTTCACTGTTAGTTGCTTCTGTTTAAACTATTAAATTTCATCTATACTTAATCTTCCTTTAAAATATCCTTCATATCTGGGGCGCCTGGGTGGCTCAGTTGTTAAGCTTCTGCCTTTGGCTCAGGTCATGATCCCAGCGTCCTGGGATCAAGCCCCGCATCAGGCTCCCTGCTCAGCGGGAAGCCTGCTTCTCCCTCTCCCACTCCCCCTGCTTGTGTCCCTGCTCTCGCTCTGTCAGATAAATAAATAAAATCCTTAAAAAATATATATCCTTCATTTCCATTCCATTCAATTTTTAGTCAATGTCTTGTTCATAAATTCAGGCCACCATTACTTTGCCAGAGTATGACAGTGGTATTCCTAAGAAATCTCATTATAAAAGAAATTGTTGCAATGAGAGAGAAAAAAGAAAGATTGCAATTAGTTTCTTAAGTTACTTCCCTGCAGGGACAAAAACTTTAATAGCTAATTAATTAATCTAAAACCCAAACACTGCTGAGCAAATAAATACAGACTGTTAAAAGAAGGAATAGCTTCAACTTTCAATTCAGCACTATAATGATTTAATGTAAACTTTGTTTATACACAATATTCAGGAACATATTTACCATTCAAGAACTGTCATCCAAAATGTAAAAGCAGAGCAAATGTAACAGCTTAGAAATACAAAATATCACATGAAATACAAGGGAAGAAATGACCAAAAATCCTATTATTTTGCTAAAATAGTCTGTTACCATTGTCTATTTCTTGACTACTATCTTATTCTTTTTAATATAAAAAAACCTACGTATATCAGTTAGCCGCTGAGCAAATTCTCCTACTAAACAATCATCTAGAAGTCTCAATGATTAAGCAGAACATCAGGCAATGTTTTTGGTAGGTAACCTCTACCCCCTCTTCCTGGAACAATCATTCTCTTCTCCACCCCTGCTTAACGTCTCACCTCCTTAATAAAAGCCCCTCAAATGTCTCCTGCTCAGTCCCTAATTTTTTATGCCCATGGCTTCTGCATAAGGGAAACCTTTGTATTTTTCACTGAATCCTAACATTTTAAATTAATACCTTTCAGTTTCAGGTTCCCATGAGTCCGTCCTCTATTTCCTCCCAAATCTGACATTAGAAAAATAAAATGTCTTAACAGACAGATTTTTCTGCAGGGATAAAGTTAGACCTCCAAAACTCTATAGAGTTACCACTGATCAGACTCCAGGTCCCTCCCCTCCATCCAATGATAGAGAACTAAAAGGTGATGTAGACAAGAACATACCCGACTGAATTTTAAGGATGAAGACAGTTCTTCCATTATATAAGCATAACAGGCCTATATATAGAATACTATGCAACTTCAAACAACAGCAATATGTAATGCTCTTTTTGTGCTGGTATTCATTTTATTTTTTTCACAATTGTATTTGTCTTTTTAAATTTTAAATAATTAATCTGGGGCGCCTGGGTGGCTCAGTTGTTAAATGTCTGCCTTTGGCTCAGGTCATGATCCCAAAGTCCTGGGATCGAGCCCTTCACTGGGCTCCCTGCTCAGTGGGGAATCTGCTTCTCCCTCTCCTTCTGCCCCCCGACCTGCTCACTCACACCCTCTCATATAAATAACTAAAATCTTTAAAAAAAAAATCTATAATTTAGTCAATTCCCCAAGGTAATTAAGAGTTGATTGAATATATTTTCTAGGATAATTAAAAATGCACAGTGAAAGTTCTTGCTCAGCAGTTATTCTTTATGTGCCCTTAGAAAGTCAAAATCAAAATAATGAAATGTAGGTAAAGAAGAATCAGTTAAGCCCTGTAAAGAATTTACAGATAGATGAAAATATATGGGGGAGGGGGAATCAATACACTTCTAGTTAACTTGTCTATCAGCTTCTTTACACAGCTGTGAGGAAGAGACAACAGAGTCTTATAAGAAATAAAGAGTAGGAAGTACTTCCATCAATAATCAGTAACACAAACAGCATAAAAGCAGCACAGGAGATGAAGCTGGAGATAAATAACTCCATTAGGATGTCAATCCTATGACAGTTGCTTCTTAACAGTATCATGAAGTTCGACTCTCTCCAAAAGATCTACAGAAGAGTAAAGTTATAAAATAGGTAGAAGCAGTTACTATTATTGTGGCTGCTTTCAAAGAATGTCAAAATGCTTCCATAAAATTCAAATCAGAGTTGAAAATGATAATAACATTTAAGAATTTTTGAAAAACAGAAACTTCAGAGATAACATCTAAGGATCTTAAAAGTATTCAGAAAAATAAGAATGAATGACCTTGATAAGTAAATTTAGATTGCCTTAAATATCTAAACCCTATTTCTTCATCCTGTGTCCAGACAGTTCAGTCACTCTTCCACCAAAGGCCCAAATATATGAATTCTGAAACTACGTGTCATTAGAAGTCTGTCAAATGAAAAACTTATCAACAAATAAAAGTTTTGTCAGCCAATCCAGACATCTGAAAACTTAATGAATTCAAGATGTGAAAAGCATGAATGTTGGTCATCCACTCAATTGGCTTCTGGAATAATAAGTAGTAGCTGTCAAAAAGACAGCTTCAGGGCGCCTGGCTGGTTAAGTGGCTCAGTTGGTTAAGCGACTGCCTTCGGCTCAGGTCATGATCCTGGAGTCCTGGGATGGAGTTCTGCATCGGGCTCCCTGCTCGGCGGGGAGTCTGACCCTACCCCCTCTCATGCTCTATCTCATTCTCTCTCTCTCAAAAAAAAAAAAAAAAAAGCTTCAAATATTGGAGGATCTTGAAGGTTTCCAGGTGTTTGAATTCGAGGAAGTAATTGGGTATTTTTCCAAAAGAACTTGTAAAAAAAACCAAAAAAACAAAAAAACCAAAGCATCAGATCTAGATTCAACTGTCTTAATGCTTTATCATCTGTAGAGTGTGAAATAACTGGGGGTATGGGGGGTTAGGGGAAAAAACACATTAAAGGAAGGCAAACTAACAAGTGAAAAAGTAACTTGTCTTGTTCTAGACTAACCACATTTTCTAAAGTAACTGAAAATGATTTAAAAAACAATCAAAACTGAGAAACTACTACCAAAAGTAACTTTAAAAAATTCAGGAAATTCTACATGTTAACTCAAATGTGGGGAGTCCTTTTTCATCTCTTTTCCTGAAAATTAGTGCATCCTTTACAGTTCAAAATTGAAGTGGATCTAAGGTCCAAAAAACATAATTTTGTTTTACTGTAATACTCAGTGGTTTCCAAGTTTTGCCTACTTCTCACAAATTGGTCAAAACTGAAGCAATACTACATTTCTTGAAGCTTAATGGTGTCACTTCATTTGTTAAAAAAACTTCTTTTAATACCTGAAAGTAAACTCAATTAATAAACTTGCAATTTTCTGAATTATTCTTCATATTAATTACGGTTAACAAAAAGGTAACATTCACCAAATTTCCAGTTTTCTTCACAAACCATTAATATTCTTCCAATATGGCATTTAAATGTCCAGATATTTTATAATGCTTACTGGATTATAAATAAATAGCACTCCTCAGCTTGGCATCAAAATCTGACAATATAATTCTAAAATTCAGCTTTCTATTCTTATCTCTTCATCTCCACTCAACCACCCACCCCCGCCTCTCCTGCTCTACTCAGAATGGTCATTTACACATTGTCTATCTTGCCTTTGTTTACTCCTTATCAGGTGGAATCTGCTCTTACTCCTACATCCATAGTCTTCATTTCAGGCAGGCATACCCAATCACCTACAAACTGTAAGGCCAGGTACAGGAGTGGTTCTGCTCTTACCTGAACAAAATAAAAACCTCCATGTTTAAAATCCAAAGTTTTGGGGTGCCTGGGTGGCTCAGTCAGTTAAGTGTCCAACTCTTGACTTTGCCTCAGGTCATGATCTGAGTCATGAGATCGAAACCTACACGGGTGTGAAGCCTGCTTAAGATTCTCTCTCCCTCTCCTTCTGCCCCTCCCCTCCGCCTTCTCTCTCCCGCTCAAAAAACAAAACAAAACAAACAAAAAAACAAAAGTTTTTGCCAACTCTAAATTTTCTTGGTGCTTGATCTACCCTTTCAATAGCATACTAGTTAAGGGCATGATCTTTGAAGACCTGGACTGTGTCGTTAACCAGTTGCACACATTGGGGCAAGTACTTAATCATTTTTACCTTTAGTTTCCTTACCTGTAAAAAAAAAAAAAAAAAAAAGGAATAATAAATAGTACCCTCTCCTCGAAGGACTACTGTGAGGATAAAGTGAGATACCTTATGTACTGTGTTTAATTCAGTGCGTGGACAGAACAGGTACTCAAATTTATTTGACAGTATTATTAGGTTGATGATACTGAATTCTTAGGAATTTCTAGCTTTTTAACTAACTTGAAAGTATCTGCCTCCTTCTGGTTCTTTTAACCTAGCATATGTGACCCACTGCTTGCTATATTATCCAGCATCTGCAATTGTCCTGGTATCTGCCAGATTTTTAGCTAGCTACTCTCTCTGTACCTGAATTTATCGTCCGCATATCTGCTTACCTATCCTTGCCCAAATATTCCCAACTTCAGGACACCCCAGATTTTTCTCCTGGTCCTGGCTTCATTGTGCTTCTGCTCTACCACCTATACTTCCCACGATGACACTTAACTGCCATGTAACACATGGACTACAAAGTCTAAATCGAACCTCAGAGGACCATTTAAGTTCTATGTCTTCCATGAAGCCACCAATCTGAATCCCCACTGGTCTATTTCATCTGAACACCCAAAGCACTGGTTGTCTGGACTACCTGTACAGAATGGGTCCAATTGTTAGTCATGTCACTCACATGTTCATTCATTCAATACTGATACATAAATAAGAATGAAACCACTTCAAGAGATTCCCAATTTGTTAAACTAGAGATTCGTCAAAACAAATGATAAATATTTTTTTTAAACTGCAGACACTAAGAACTAACAAAGAACATTTCCTATGGATTCAAGGAAAAGGTCTTGTACACAAAATATACATACTTAATTGAAAACCAGGCAACTTTCCTTATATAGCCTCTCGTTCTCTGTATTTCAGTACTAATGCATGTCAAAATGGAGTTGATTCTCAGAATGACTTCTCCAATCCCCCAAAACAAAAAAAGTATGGCACAGTTTTGTGTGTGTGTGTGTGAGCACGCGGGCATATAGGTGAGGGTGTATGATTTCTTCTGTATCTTTACTGAGATACTTTGTAATACAGTGTTAAGCTTTTATATGTATTTTATGTGTAATCAAATCTTTTAGTGTGAATTATCAACAGTTTTGCAGAGGAAAAAAGAAATCCGGTTTCTGAATGCTTTGTTAATAAACCAGAGGATGTCAGTCACAGCAATCTGTAGTTCCCTGCCTAATCTTTCTTGGCAAGCTCTGGCCATGCCAGCACGATCTAGCTCAGCAATTAGAATGCCAGCAGCAACTAGTGCAGGCAACATCCTCCGCAGCATAAACAGTATTCAGTTTCTCCATCTCCACAATAAGATACACTCTAACCAGGTCTGTAACATTTTCTTTCAGTAAGACCTCTCTATTAAAGCTCATAAATTATAGATTGGGGATTCAAATAATGAGAGGAAAACTGTTATGTTTATTAATAACTCAACTATAATGAAGGAAATACAGTGTTGAGCTAACTTAGTCAAGGGTGAATCAACATTCTTACTCCACCCCACTAGCCCAACTGGTTTAAAAAAAAAAAAAAAAAGCTACTGTTCAGCTTTTTAACATGGTTGTGAATAAAAGTCATAGTCAAGAGGAAAAGAAGATCAACATATTTTTAGGCATAAAGAGTGCTAACTTGGGTGACAGGTTTTCCAATGTTTCTTCCTATATTTGTATATATAGAATTGTATGCATTAAGAACTAAAGCCTTTTTTTAAAAGGGGGGGAGAAACTAATGAATATGCATAACTGAATGATTTGGTTTATTTTCAAAATACTTTTCATTTTGGGGAGCAAGATCTTCTATAAAATCTTCCCTATATACAAAATGGCTCATAAGTTTTTACTAATGAAATAAAAAATTTGTGAAAACTGTCACACTATAAAATACAACCATAATTTGCTAAAACAGTCAGACTATCAAGATAGGTATTCCGTGACTTACTATTTACAGGAATTTAGAGAACTGAAATAAAATTAAAATAAAATATTGAAAACTGTATTAAGTTCTTTACTCCTCAAACTCACACCTCCTGTCCTATGGCAGGAAGACTGGTACTTTCTTAGGGTAAGAATGGTGAGAAGATGACTAGAAAAGAACACAACTGGATATATGTCATTCTAACATGTAGTCTATACATGCCTTTGAAGATGTAAAGGAAAAGGCACCTTAGATAAAACAGAAACACCTGATCAAATCTGCCACTGAAAATGAATGTTTAACCCTGGTATGTACCTGACCCTAAACAAAATGATCAATTAGATTTTCATCTTCAACCTTGGCTTCAAGTCTTCACCTTCTCTCCCACATCCCCAAACATACCATTAAGGATCTATAATGCATTTACAAAAAGATATAAATCTCCCATAATTGCCAAAAAAACAGCAGTCCCAAGAATATTTACCCTTCTCAGTGCCTTAGGCTAAAGGGATCAGCCTCTGGATGAAAAGGTACTCATAAAATGACATTTCATGGGCTAAGCCAAACTTTGGAAATATAATTAAGCGATAACCTGTCCAGGCTGAGTTTTAAAATTTTCTATCTGAAAACCAAATTAAGCTAGGTTCTTGGTTTTTAGAAGTCACAGATATCTTGATTGGTGGCAAGAGTAGCCAAGCAAGTAATGATTTTTAATCATGTTGCAAACGGAGCAGAGTACAGGCCTGGGGGCTGGGGAGGCTGGAGGAGACAGTATAATGAGACCTAAAAGAATGAGGGAGGCTATAAGGAAAATGGAGCCTGTAAGAACTAGCAGTTCTTCTCATGACAGGACCATTGAGGATCAGTGGATACGTGACTCATTACCTTCTTGACAATTTAAAAATGGATAAACATATGCAAAAATTTTTTATAAAGATTTTATTTATTTATTTGAGAGAAAGAATGAGAGAGAGAGAGAGCACATGATAGGGGGGAGGGTCAGAGGGAGAAGCAGACTCCCTGCCGAGCAGGGAGCCGGATGCAGCACTCGATCCTGGGACTCCAGGATCATGACCTGAGCTGAAGGCAGTCGCTTAAACAACTGAGCCACCCAGGTGCCCGCAAAATCTCTTTTATAGCCCTAACTAATGTGATGCATTCGTTTAAACTAAGAACATACAGAGAGAAAGCTTGACATGGGCAAACTTTAGAGCATTACCCACGTCTACAAAAATGAAAGCCATTTAAAATGCGAAAGAACGGTAAGAGACAGAATAATCAATGTTGGAGAACATATATGTGGTTCTAAATATACACCCCTAGATAGGTATAGCTTATAGGTATCTTGGTTATAAGACAAAAACATCTTACTGTCTTCAGAAAGAGTCCATAAAAAGAACCAAGAAAATGAAGAAGGAAAATCAATTCCCTTTATATCAGTTCCACCTGGGGTGTTGAGGTGGTGTGAAGAGTGAAGGAAAAGTGAGTCTCTCATCAAAAGAAACTTTTCTCTGTTAAGGAACCATAGTGACTGGTTTGCCCTGGTTCCTCTTAATTTCTTCTCTTGTTCTAATTGTATTCTCTGTATCATGAGAACCCCAGCCCCTGCTTCCATTCCTTTTACATATTCCTAAACCCGGTTACGGCTTAGTGGCATAGTGAGAAAAACTCAAAAGCGCCAAAAGGTAACTGTTATGCTTCTAATCCCATTCTGCAGTTAATGATTTCACATGTGTATCTGGAATCACAGACTTAGGTTGGAATCTTAGCTCCACCATATATATATATATATTAGATTATATATAAATTTAGAAGAGTTTCTCAACTTCTTGTGTGCGTATTATTTCTTCATCTAAAAAATGGGGATGTGTAATAGCTCCTCTCTTTCAAGATTAATGTGAGAACTAAATGAGATATTTAACAAAATATTTAGCACAATATCTGGTCTTAGTAAATTCTAAATATTAACTACCAATTGTAACGTGTTTAAATCCAAGATACCCCCTGGCTTAGCACAGTTATTTTTCCAGTAAGATTACAGAATTGTGACCAGCACATTAAAAAAGAATTTACTAGAACAAAACAGAAAATAGCAGAGTGCAATTAAGGGAAAGTACTGTTTCAAAAATCTTTGTCAGATACACACACACACTCTCTCTCTCTCTCACGCACGTGGTTTCTCTCAACTAAGCCTCCTGCAGTTTTCCTGTGTTGTCTTTCCTATGTAACCTTCAACAGCTAACACAGCTGGCTCTTGGTCAAGGGCACAAGAACATGTTGTACAAAACTCTACAACACTTATCACACTGTGCTTGTTTATATGTATGTCTCTCCCATTAGAATATAAATTCCGCGGAAACCTTTTTTCTTTAATCTCTGTATTTCTGATACCTGAAAAATACTTAAGGCTCAGTACATTTTTTTAAATGAATGAGTAAATCATCAAAATCTAATAGGTATTAAAAACATACAAAAATTTTAGCCACTTTATCATTATCTGATCAGGTTTTATTAGTGTATAGAAATATAAATTTAGCTGTAAGTCTCATAAGATCAATAACTTGTTCTTTCTCCCAAAGTGCCTATTACACTCCCTTCCATCTGGAAGTGATGAATAAATGTTTACTTAAGAAACTGAAATGGCTGTTGTGCATAATGATCTTTGAAAAGTAGACTTTAAAGCCCATAGATGTGCTACACAGTTGAAGTTGTATTTAAGGAGACCAGCCACATTCATGCTTCTTTGTTAGGGGCAAAGAAAGGAAAATGATTAGGCAGAAGAAGTTGCTTCTTTTATAGGACAAACCGCCCAGCATCCCCTTTCACAGGTACTGTAGGTACCATGAGAACACATCTAAATAACATTGGGCAGGTTCCTGCTTAAGTACTTAATATAGAAAAATATGAAGAACTTTAATATTTTAGCGGCGCCTGGGTGGCTCAGTCATTGGGTGTCTGCCTTCCGCTCTGGTCATGATCCCAGAGTACTGGGATCGGGCCCCCGCACTGGGCTCCCTGCTTGGCGGGAGGCCTGCTTCTCCCTCTGCCCCTCCCCCTGCTTGTGTTCCCTCTCTCGCTGTGTCTCTCTGTCAAATAAATAAAATCTTTAAGAAAAAAAAAAAAGAACTTCAATATTTGCAGTATCACCATCACTCTCAATTCTACTTAAATGTAAGAATCAAAGTGATACAAATACACCAACTCTGTTTTTATTCCATCACAAAAAGGCAAAACACTAGAAATAAATTCTAAAGAAACACTTTTCACCATGCTTACAGACATCAAAGTCAAAAGCTGACAGTCTACTAAATCAAGGTTACATATAACACTTGGTTTTACATTTGTCAAAAAATAAAATAAAATAAAAGCAAATAAATGTCTGCTTAAAAAGAGACTTAACTTTTTAAGGTACGGGTTCCTTTAAAGTGATCTTCCGAAATACTTGTTTCTAAGTCATTAACAACTTAACTGAAAAACTGGAAGTCTCCAATTTATCAGGATTACAACTCTCTTAATATAGTAAGCTATATACATGAAACAGTAAGGGAAAAAAGAATGGTATCCGTATCTTAGGGCTCAGGCACTTTGTTTCTTCCCCAGACTTAAAGAATAAGAATGATACTTTTACCTAACCCTAAACTTGTTAAACATCTTAGGAAACAGCTATCTCACAAAAATCTCCTTTTGTCATTTCAAATACATTTTAAGTTATTATGAAACTCTATTTCAAAGTAATTTACTGGGCTTGGACATTAAAGCCAAGTCTTAACAGTTAAGACTGATTTATTCAAAGAAAAAATATGATCTATGATACACAGTGGCAACAAGTTGCTGCTACTTGTTAAAAATTCTTCCCTGTATTTGGAATGGTAATTTTAATGACCCTATAGGAAGGGTGGCAACACTCACCAGTATGAATCTTCTCATGTCTCTGTAGCAGGTACTTCTGTATGAAACGCATGTCACATTGACTACATTGAAATGGTTTTTCGCCTTAAAATAATTTCACATCCACAAATTAGTTACTGGATAAAACACAGTTTATAGTTACTATTTCTGAGGAAAGATAAATCTTAGAAGCCCAAATTCTGGAAAATTCCAAATTATCCATACAATATTTTTATACTGTTCATTAATTTAAAAGAATTTTATTTCCTCAATTTTTCCCCCACAATTATAAAATTCACATTCTCACACTCACACAAAGATGAGATGAAATCCACTCTATATCCAAAAGGAAGGAAGGAAGGAAGGAAGGAAGGAAGGAAGGAAGGAAGGAAGGAAGGAAGGAAGGAAGGAAGGAAGGAAGGAAGGGAGAGAGAGAGAGACAGAGAGAGAGAGAGAGAAAGAGAAAGAGAAAGAGAAAGCAAGCAAGCAAGCAAGCAAGCAAGCAAGAAAAAGAAAGAAAGAAAACAATTCAAAACAATTTAAAAATCAGGAGGCTAAAAAGGATCTGGGTTATCTAGTGTGTCGTTAAACAGCTCCTCTCTCTTTTTATCTGAAAGATCCACCCACCTTGTTCTCCATGGCTACCTATCCCTTTATGCCCTTTCAATTATTTTCTCCAGAACCTTCAGAACTTTTGAACATTTTCTTTCTTTTTTTTAAATCTGGACTCTTCAATCATTCCTTCTCTGCTGGAACCTTTCCTTCTAAGTATTCTTGAGGTCTGATCTATGCAAACAAACCTTCCAGAAATCCTGAAACACTCCCGCCTTATTACTCTCTCCTTCCGTTTCAACCATACCTTCTTAAGAGCAGTTTACCTCTTGTCTCAAATTCTCCACCACCCACTTGTGCTTTAACTCTTATACTCTGCTTTCTTAAAAGCTACTTGTGATCTCTTTACTATTTATTCCAATGGTTTCTTCTCATTCTCTACCCCTCTCTATCCTCTCTGAAGGCTGTGCCATTGTTGATCATACCCTCCCTGGAACTGTCTCTTTTTTTAGCTTCTGGGACACTCTATTTCCTACTTCATTAAACCTACCTTATTACTCTATCTTCCCCACCCCATACCCTTTAATTTAACCTACGCGTCTAGTCTGTTTCCCCAAGGATCTGTGATTAGTCTTTAGGTCTGCTCTCTATAATGTCATGTTCTTAATGATGATTTTTAATATCATCTTTTAATATTTGAAGCTCCTACTTCATAAATTCTTATTTCAAACTCCATCTGGATGTCTTGCAGAGAAAAATAAATGTTGACAGGCTTTTAATAATACATTATTTAACTGTTTCTTTAGCTGAAAAGAACACATAAGCCAGATAAGTGTCCAATTAAGACTAATTAATTTTACACATCCTTGTTCATTGTTTTCTCATTTAAAGTTTTGCTGGTTTCCTTCTGATATTCTGGCCTATGGAAATCTCTGATTTAAAATGCCAGGTTAGCTACAGTCTTAGAAATGAATGACATTTATGCGAGGCAAAAATAGCAACAACAATCTTAATGGCCATAAGCCCATTTTAATTCAAGAAATACCTGTATGAATGAAGACATGTCTCTGTAAGTGATAGTTCGTTCTAAAGGCAGCATTGCAGTGCTCACAAACGTGAGATTTAGGGGTTTTCAAACCAAGTGATCCATCCTCATTTATTGTAAGGATCTAGTTAAAAAAAAAAAAAGGTAAAAACAAAAGAAGTTTTAAAAACATAATACTAACTTATAAAAAAGGTAATGCCTTTTAACACAAACAATGGTCACCAGAAATTATGAAAATTTTTTTCCTAATCTTGAAAAAGGTGTTAGAATAAGGTTATGATTAACTGTAGGAAAGTACAATGTGACTCGGAATGGTAAAAATCACTAATAAAAACTTGGAAGCTGGTTTAAGTAAGATCTCAGCACTCTGTCCCCTCTTCTCCAAAGGTGATGTCTAACAGAGTCCCGAAGTGCTCTCTGCTAGGGTGAGTGTAACTTTATTTTCAATTTTAAATTCTCACATATGCAGGACAAAGTTTTGTTTTAGATAGACATGGCATAAATATCAATCAGTATAGGACTGGTTAAACCATGGAAAATGAATGCAACTTAACATTATCTGGTTGTAAAATAAAATGAGAAAAGCTCTCTAGAGACCTATATGGAAAAAGCTCCAGGATTTATTAATTAAAAAATGCAAGGTTTAGAATTCAGTACATAATTTTGCAAATTTTTATATATAAGAAAGTACATACAAGGATACATATTTATTTGTATATGCATAAAAACTATTTAAGAAGGATACACATGAAACAAATATAGCCTTGGCTGTGATGGCCAGGGAACTGGGCAGAGGGGAGAAAGTGGGAGGAGGACTCTACATTGTTTATACTTAAATACTTTTCAGAATCACATAAATGCTTACCTATTACATTTTCTTTCTTTCTTTTTTTGTTAAAGAAGAGAAAAAGAGCAATCTAAGTTTTTAAGTCATCTAGCATAGAATTTGGAGTCTGGTTCACTCTAGGATCTCTGAGGTTACTTATTCTAGGACTACTAACCTGTCATTGAGCATATTCCTAAAAACATTTGTTGGATAAATAAATTAGAGTGGGTATGGGGAAGGAAGACAGGTGACAAAGAAATCATATCTTCCTGGGCTTCCTGAGGTTGAGAATATTATGGGCCTGGTCTGGACAGTGCCAGAGAGACGCTCATCTTTGGGCTTCATGTATTCCAATTTATCAACCATTTGTTCCACATGCAACATTAAACTGTCTCGCTCATGAGACACATGGCAGAGTAAAAATAATAAATGATCTTTTTTTTTCATTACTGAGGAGATTAGAAATGACATGGCAGAATATGACATGAAGATAAGAAGCAAAGAAAACCAGTAGGAGATCAGATCACTAGGAGCATGGCAAGTAAGAGGGGAAACAATACTGGAGGTGGGGGCATGCAGTATAGGAGCTACGAAATTGTGTCCCACACGAGGTAGAAAAATCTAGGAAACATCTTAGAAAATACAAAGGCCTGTGGAAACTGATTAGGGCCTGTAAACACACAGCTATGACCCCCTTCTCAAACCTAGAAAACAGGAGAGGTAAGGGGGAAAAGGCTTTAATTTTTAAAACATTCTTTTACTTTAAATTCTGGAAGACAACTCAGCCTGTACTGTATGTAAATCAATGGTAATTATTATGCAAATTATACAGGATATTTGGGTTCTGGGCAAACTGCCAATGTGGTCAACAATGCTTCAAAGTCTATGCACCAGAGTCATAAAGAGAAACATTTGGCACAAGATTGGAAGTGGGTGTCACAGCTTCCTGATGAGAGTCAGTGAGAATAGAAAGTTTCATCTCTGGCCAGTTGCTTTAAATTTTTTGACCCCTCCAAGTCACAAAATAATATGCAAGTTAACACTATGCAAAACAAAACAAAACACAAAATCTTTTCAAAGAAGATTCAAAATATTTCTAACATAAAACAAGTAACAAAAAGATGTTAAACATTTTATATAAAACAGAACTAAAAACAAGACAGCACCAGGTATTTTTTCCACATATGTTGATAACAAGAAGATCCAAGTGCCAAAACACATGACAGCTCAAGAGCTTTCTGTGGCATAGCAACTGCAAGGGAAGTCTGTGCAAGGAACAAATCTGGCCCAAGTTACTTAATGTGAAACGGATGTTGTCCCTGACTGTACAAAGCCCTTTTATGAAGAGTTAAGGAGTTCTAGGTCATTGTTTTCTGGCACTGAAGGTAATGCTGCCTTTCACTGTGCATTCAAGCCTTAACTCAAGGTGGATTTTATGGATGAAACAGCTAACACTGGCTTGTGAATAAGAAGACTGAAAATCTAGCACATTTATAAGTTCAAAGACAGAAAAATCAAATTCTTGGACATTTTTATATTTCTTTCTCTGTGGCTTTTTTTGGGGGGGGGGGGAGCCAGAATAACAAACACATTTGTATAAAGGACACTGAGTAAAATTCATCTTGCCACAGATGAGCACCAGTGGCTCTTCCAATTTGTAATCTGTTTTAAATACAACCACGTGATTTTGTCTGTTTTATTCACCACTATAACCCCAGTGCCCAAAATGGTGTCTGGAACATAGTTAGACTCTATAAATGTCTAATGACATGGCTGACTGCTACCCATAACCAAACATCCTCATGGCTCACCAATTTATTCTTTTTAAAAATTTTTGCCAAAAGTGATACCTTTCAATTTTTCGAAGTTACTAAGTAGTGCCACAGAGACGTGGCTATGTTAAAGAACAAAGGCCCTTAGTGGAAAAGAAATGGCACATTAATATAGGCAAAATTTTCTTCCTTGGTATAGATATGGTTTCTGTTCTTGTTCACACCCTTTCAAGATCTTTTGGTAGAAAGTGATCTACCAGTTAAATGTGTTTGCCTTAGAGATTAGCAGTCTCACTTGCTACTCTAACTAGTACCATAAAATATTTCTGCTTTTCTTTTTCCCCTCAATTTATGAACACTATTACAATTAAAGGTTTTAAATTTCAAGGTTTAAATCCTAAAATGCCTGGTATAATATCTCCATTTGATTTGTCTTGCTTCCTGTCGCTCCTACTCTTGGAGAAATATGGTATATTATAAAGACCAAGCAATAAGGCTTTATCAAGAGTGGAGAAATTAGTAACAGTCTAAACAATACTTAACATACTTGATTTTCTTAACTGTTTATAAATTTAAAACAGAATCTTTTAGTAAAAAATTTCAAAACCAAATGGAACTCAATCTGCTTTCTTAATCTCATGGTCCATTAGATACATTTTTTGTTCTGAGCCAAATCTGTTCCCAACTAGCTACTATATATGATGGTCATCTTAAATAATACATCAATTTTCATCAGGCAAAACACTAACAAAGCTCTATTAAGTTTAGAGATTTTTCACTCCTCAAAGGTCACTGCCACTGAACAACCTAACACTCTTCAGTGAGGAAAAGTTTTGCTGTCTTAAAAGGCAGAGATTATTTTCTCCATTCTCTGTTATGTACTATTAAAATTATTTTAAGATAATTTTAATTATTTTAAGGTAATGATTATAGGTTTTATCATATATTCTTAAATCAACCTGAATCATATTCTAAACTACCAAAACCCAAAAGACAATATAGAGGAGATAGTTTAAATTTCTCCTGTATTGTAAGTCAGTTCACTGCAACTGGGGGGTGGAGAATGAGATCTTCCAAAATTCTCTTTATTCTTCAAATCCAATCAGAAGCAGAATAGTGCCATCCCAAAGACATACAACAAAATAACACTGCCATAACCATCCACAGCAATAACCAGCACAATATCTTGACCCTCCTAGTTACCTCTAATATCCTACCTTCACACTGTCACTCTCATTCTTCAGAATTTTCACTACCTGTCCCTACTGGATTTTATACATTACAAATTTCATTTTAAAATGACAAGCTTTTGACAGTGCCAGAACACAAAAGTCACTGTATTGTAAGCATGGCACAATAACTAATGTTCAGCATAATAACCCTAAGTTTTAGAAAAGATCATTTCTCTTAGGTTTCCTAAATATTAGCCAAAAAAGTATGTGATATTTAAAAAGAAAGGTTTACATCAAAATATTTTTTAAAGTTAGGGTTCAGTTTTGTGAGAAAAATTATTTACCCAAAACACATAGCTCCCTGAAAAAATTTGAGAAATAAAATATTAGGGACGCCTGGGTGGCTCAGTTGGTTAAGCGTCTGCCTTCGGCTCAGGTCATGATCCCAGGGTCCTGGGATCGAGTCCCGCACATCAGGCTCCTTGCCCAGCAGGGAGCCTGCTTCTCCCTCTCCCTCTGCCTGCCGCTCCCCCTGGCTGGTGTGCTCTCTCTCTGACAAATAAATAAATAAAATCTTAAAAAATAAAAAAATAAAATACTAACACATTCTTTTACTAATGCTCATCTTCATTTTTCTCTTAAGTACTATTCTGTTACCTCCATTCCCCATCTTACAATCAGTTCTTTGGCTTCAAAGCCACTTCTTCCATAATCAAGTCAACACATAGGAGAAAGTATGACACATGCCTGGTATATCTATTTCTCTGTTCCCTTTAATTAAGTTTTCCTCACTTATATAATTCAATTTAAGATCTTTTTGATATCAAAATCACAAATCTTTTCTGAAAACCAATAGCGTATAATAAATTGCTAAGAAAGCATTCTCTATATAATCTACAATCTATTTCGATCTATGGAATACTCTCATCCGTACTGAGTTCAGCACAACTTTGAATGATCAATTTCTACTCGGAACACCTAAACTATTAAACAAACACAGTTCCTTTCTTCAGCACCTGATAAGAGATGCGGGCACTTTACAGGCATCCAAACTGTTTGCTGAAGGAATGAAAAGGGAGATACATTTCAGAGTAAGAAGTAAGGAATTAAAAGTACTCTGCTCTATCTCATTCAGTCACTAAGACATTTGAAAAGACCTATACAATGTATACACAATACTGGATTAAGATAATATTGTTATGCTTTTCTTAAAAAGATTCTTAGAGTTCATTGACTTTGACTCAATAATCCTCATAGAAACCTTCTGTGTTACCTCCTAATACACCAAACAAGTCAATATCAAAGTCAAGTGGTAATAGCTCATTCCTTACTTCTTATTCCAGAAGTTTCTAGTATTAAGACTTGAGATTCTCAAGCAATAAACATAAATCACAATCACCCTGGACTCTTTTAAAGTATAAATGGAAATCCCAATAAGAGTCCCCAGGGTTGGGGCCTGGGTATTTATAACTGGAAAAGCCCTACAGGTGACTCTAATGAGAGCCAAGAGGAAACCCACTGACATGAATGCATGGAGATCGAATTAAGTTTACTAAAAGTTTTCACATATTTCTGGTAACTTTAGTTCTCCATATAGTGGTAATCCACAACAAAGCGAGATTCAAAGGGGCTATGGAACGAAGTATAGCAATGTAAAAAAGGAGAGCATGTCATTAAGGAATGAGACAAGAAGCAATTATAAGCATCAAAAAAACACTTTAAAGTCTACCAGTCAGAAGCGTTCAGGGTAAGAGGTGGGGAAAGCCCTAATATCTCAGTCCTTCCAAAGGGCTTCATTATAACACATAAGATTTTTTAAAAAATGTTTACATCATCAACATAGACAGACATCAGACTAGACATTATAGTTCATATGCACTATATTTAAAAAGAACACAACACGTTAAAGATCCCTGACAAAGTTGTTAAAATTAAATTAAATTTGACATTTAAAAGGAACAAGATTTTATCATGTAGAAAACTTACTTTCATAAACAAGTTTAATCCATGATAGCACCAAATAACTTGACCTAGCCAACACTCCCAAGCTTGACTATACCCTCTTCTTCAGACATGTTGCCAAATGTATTTTGGCAATTTTCAGTATCAAATCTACCTCTGCCATATGACAGAGGCTTAGAAAGCAATTATTGCTTAAAATCCATGGCAGTTAAAGATGACCTAAAAATACAGTACTTCTCACTACACAGCTGATCTTGAAAGGAGTCACATTTATTTATATGGATATGTAAGCTCTAATATTTTAACTAAAAGTCTATCATGTTAGTTATATTTTCTGTATAGATCCCCAATCTAATATGACACAATGCTGGCACACACCCAAAATATTCATAATGGCAAATTCAAGATCTGGAAAAGATTCTGGGGGAGAGTAGAGTCTTCTAAGCATAGTAAATTATAATTCTTTGTGAAACTTAAAACTGTTTTTAAGGAATTTAAAACAAGCAATACATTGATCTATAGACGTGAGATAAGCTACTTTCTCTTCTTACAAAAAAGGCAGAAACAGTTACTTTAATGAAAAATACAAAGTGTTAATTTTTTAAAACATGCTTGAGAAAATATAAAATAACTCACTGGTTCTGTCTCAAATTCTAAGACTCCAGACACAAAAACCATTCATCTGAAGACTGCAGACCAGCGTTAAAAACAGTCCACAACCATTCTCCGTTACATTTAATGTGTCAGGACAGTTTAAAAATAATTGTTTTTGTTATTCTCACACCCTCATCTTCCATGTATTATTTCTAGTTATGTCACTCTCCTAGGAATTCCCTAAAAAGACCTCCCCAAAACATTTCCTTATATATAATATACTTAAAATAGGCCAAATCTTTCATCTAGCCATTACACAGATATATATTTATGTAATACCCTTAGAAATATTTTGATACATTATCAGTTTATCTACAAATTAGACAAGCAAAATAGCTTAAAGCCTCTAAAAATCTGATCTGTATTAGAAACACCTAGAACATAGCACCAAATAGAGATGCCAAATAACACCCTACTGGAAGATAATAATCTGAGTTTTAGTCAGAATTTTAGGATACATTACACTCAAGAATAGTACCAGAAAAAAATGGCGATAAAATACCAAGGAAAATGTAGTGAATTTTTTTTAAAAGACTTTATTCCCCATAGATTAGCAGCAAACCCAAAGTAACAATCACTATCGCAATATTATAATTTTTTCTTCAAAACCTTGTATTGCTCTATGTATGAAAAATTTGATTTATTCATTAATGTAAAAAAAAAAACAACACAAAAGTATCATATAAGTCACTGAGAAAAAAATTAACCCCAAGAAAACAAAGGGAAGGAGAAAGGCAAGGAGGGACGTGACAAAACATGAAATATAAAATGCCAATAATTATGGGAGAAAAAAAGTTTAGTATGGCCAGTAACTAAAGAAATTATAACTTAAACTATAATGAAATGTCCCTCTTAAGCTACAAAAAATGAAGTCTCACACTTGAATGTACAGACATGACACACCTCAGATCCACTACAGGTAGCAATGTAACTGGTACAACATTTCTGGAAGGAGCCACACTGTCAAGAACACTTCTGAAAAATTCATGCCCTCTGATTGATGACTGATTCAGTAACACATGAAGATCTATACACAAATATTTTAAGTGCAGCATGATTTAAAATAAAGGCAAAAAGAACACAACTTCCAACAATATAGCAATCACTGAATATATAATGTGACACATCAAAAATAATATATTATGCAGCTAATAAAATCTTTATAAAAACCATTAATAACTTTAAATGTAAAAATCGCTTACACACTGTTAAAAAAAATCAGGACTTTCAATCAATCAATGTACACAAATTTGAATACAGAAAGGGAATATGGCAGAAAATTATGTTAGCTATCTCTGGCAATATAACTACAGGTTATTTTAGTCTATATTTTTCAAATTTTTCTATAGTAGGTATACATATATATCCCAAAAGCTGTGGTATGTTCTTAATGCTCACCAACAGAGTAAGGAGTCAGGTGGTGGAAAGTGTTTGTTGTAAATATTCTCACTATGGCTAATTTTAAGTTACTAATGATTTTAGCACTGGCTTGCAAAATTCCTGTAAATTTAGCAATCAGCTCTGGCAAGCCAATACAAGCTGGCTTCAGCACATCACTGAGTCCAAAAATAGACTAATTATATAAATAATGATGATGATAATCTAAATCACAAATGTAAAAATAAGGATTCATCAAAATTAAAAGGTCATGTTACATTATGACTTTAAAAAATCCTTCTTCACTATATGAGGTAAAACAAAAGATGAAAAATAATTATAAAGATGTAAACATACCGCTCAGAATTCAGAGACTTCCTAGAAATACCAAAATGCTACCTACAGTCAACTACTACTATACCAAAAAGGAAAAAAAGCCAGCAATTACTACTAGTATTTACTAGGTCACTTATTTACTAATCTATTCATTCACCCATCAAGGATTTCTTAAGGGTCTATTATGCCTACTATTCCAGGCTCTTGGGATACAACTGTGAATAATATGAAGTCCCTGCCCTCGTGGAGCTTACATTCTAGTACAGGTATCCCACAACCTTTCCCTGATGAATAACTGGTGTTGAATTTTCTTGAAATCATATTAAAATAAGTAAAACTAATATGAATGAGAAGCAAGGGCAGAAAAGAGAGACGTGGAAAAAGAAAAGTTTGTCTTTAGAAAAAAGACATGGTGAAAAAAGTGGAAAAATTAAAACCAATGGCCCGCCACCTCCCTGCAGACATGCATCCCCGTCCTCCTGGCGATTCTGATACAACATTCCAACTTTACTAAGCCACATGAGATTTTTATGTTTGTCTTATGGTCCAGCCAGGTTCCTGCCCATAAGATTAACCAACAGTTTGGAATTAGGAGGTTAGGGACCACCGCCTTAATATATTCTCTTACTTTTGCAGGAGAACGTTGTTTCCGTTTCTTCTTTTTCTGTAAGTCTACTGGCTCTCTGATTTGTTTTTTGTCTCTCATCAGTTGCTCAGATACATCAGTAAAAGTAATTTCCTGCTTTACACTTATCTGTTAAAAAAAAAAGCCAATTTTAGAAATAAACAAAAAGTCCATTGTGACAAAGCCATTACATGTTTAATCCTTTGCTCAACCTACATATAGGTGCTTCCAAGATGATGGGTGTGTGTGTGTGTGTGTGTGTGTGTGTGTGTGTGTGTGTGTTCATTAATAGGCAATAGAATAATAAGAGTCAAGATTATATGAATAAGAGTCAAGAGTACATCAACTAAGGAATAGACTAAGATTTTACAAAAATCTATCTGGAAAAGAAGATTAAAGATATCATGGGAAAGGATTATAAGACCAAAGAATAAAGTAGAAGTCAGGACACAAAGTAAGATCAATTTCACTCCCACATTTAAGGAAACTGATACTGAAGTTAAAAGCACAAAAAGAGGTTTAAATTCCAAAAATCAGTAAAATATTGGGGGAATAAAAGGGTATTCAGACTTCACAGTAGGCTTTCCCTCGATTTATAAAATATCATGAAGAAACACAAAATTCTAAAAGGTAATCACGTCAGAAGAAAGGTAAGACAAAAAAATGAAAATTTAATTATCTTTAAACTCAACACTCTGACAGTATCTTAGCTTAGCCTGTACTTTCCTGGCCGATACACCAAACCATCACCAAATAAAGATGTTTATAGAACTGCATACAGTGTTAGGCCACTGTTATGTACAAGGCAGGATACTAATTACACAACAAACAAAAACTACAAAATGTTATCCCATCTTCAGATCACTGTTTTCAGATAAGAGATGCTTGTCCTAAACACACACACACACACACACACACACACACACACACACACACACACACACAGAAATGCATGAAGGTTCTTAGATCAGTAATGGTAGTGCCAATTCTCATCACAACTGATGATACTCAGTCATCTGCTCTTTAATACTACATTTTCCATCTATCCTTGAAACGAAAATACAAGAATCTTAAAACTAAAAAACCTTTCAACTCAACAGATTCTGAACCACATTAAATATCCTTGACCTATCCACCATGTAAGGACACAACAAGAAGTCTGCAACCTGGAAGAGGGCCCTCACCCTACCATGCTGACACCCTGATCCTAGACGTCCAGCCTCCAGAACTATGAGAAATAAATCTGTTCTTTATAAGCTAAAATAAATAAATAACTCCTTAATAACAATCCAGGAAGTACCATGTAATAGTGGCTACATTTTTCAAAACATACACTAAAAAAATAGTGCAAAACATTATAAACATCTTGCAGATTCACAGTGTAAAGTTGGAAGACAGCTGTGTAGAAGAGGTTCATGAGGGAAAATGCAACATAAGGCAGGGATTTCAGGCTGACAAAATAAGAAACTGGAAGCTTTCATAAATTCCTGAGGTGTAGGCAGTATAAGAATCACAAATCAAGAAGAATCTTGGCACAAAAACAGGATGTAAATGATTTACTAGGTTAATAATTCTTTCTATCAGGTTACAGAACAGTACTAGCAAACCTTCCTATGGCTTCTTTTGGTATCACTATTTGGAACATAAAATAAAATGGTAAAATCACCACCAACAAGGCTTTGGAATACAGACATGTTACCACCTCTGAAGTGATGTGTACTGAAATACAAAACTTGGATTGGGTGTGAGACAGGAGAGATGATTACAGACTATGTAAGCAGCTGCTGAATTGCTCTGTCCCATTTTGCAGGGGCACCAAAAAGTAGTTCCAGTATTTCCATCAGCTTCTAAATTGCAAAGAAACCATGAAAATTTAGCATGCAGCAGTTAAGAAACAGAGGAATTACTTTCAGCAAAAGTGCCAAGTAGAGTATAAGACAAATTCACAAATAAATTCTGCTATTAGCAGATATTCACAAACCAAGGAAGAGCCTTTATGTGTAAAGTGAAAAAGATTAATAAATGTATCTAAACTTTTCAGTTATTTCACATATATGGAAAGTGGGGTTTGTTTTTTTTTTTAGGTTTTATTTATTTATTTGTCAGAGAGAGAGCACACAAGCAGGGGGAGCGGCAGGCAGAGGGAGAAGCAGGCTCCCCGCTAAACATGGAGCCCAATGTGGGACTTGATCCCAGGACCCTGCGATCATGACCTGAGTGGAAGGCAGACGCTTAACCGACTGAACCACCCAGGCATCCCTGGAAGGAAGTATTTGTACTTGCATTCTCAAATATAAGGCACACTTTTAACATATGAAAGCCCAGCCTCAAACCCAGAAGTATCAATGAATCAAAACATGGTGAATGTCAGGCACACAGGAAGTTACATTTTTAGACTGCACCAACAGGCTTATTACCCATAAATGGAATAAATTAATCTCCTCTATATATAATATAACCACATACTAAAGTACACAGATCCAGCCTAAGGTGCTTAGAAAAGATGGAGGTAACTCTTAATCATAAAGAGATGGAGTGATAGTAAGTCAGCTAGAAAGAGCGAGTTGCAAAAAAGTCTGAGAAAACTTAAGTCTCCTTTGCCTTTAAGAAGACAACTATAATCTATAAAAACATGAAAACTTTTTTTTTAAAGTAGGCTCCATGGCCAGTGTGGAGCCCAACATGGGGCCTGAACTCATCACCCTGAGATGAAGACGAGCTGAGAACAAGAATCAGATGCTGAAACCAACTGAGCCACCCAGGCACCCCAAAACATGAAAACCTCTTAATCGTGACAAAAGAGACAAGAATTCATCCATACGTTGTCTTTTCATTCCTTGAGAACTGTCTTTACAAGAA
The DNA here is from genome assembly GCF_003265705.2 of Callorhinus ursinus. Classification (NCBI taxonomy): domain Eukaryota; kingdom Metazoa; phylum Chordata; class Mammalia; order Carnivora; family Otariidae; genus Callorhinus; species Callorhinus ursinus. The sequence goes on from NW_027397063.1 coordinate 60,897,493, forward strand.
AATCAAGTTCTCGGTGTTATTTTTCACCTAAAATAAACCAAAGTATAATTAATCAAAGCAGCATCTGCAGGTACATGATATTTGAAAAGACTGGTTTGCTGGATTTTTGAAACATATTCATTAGGGCATCAAGAAAACCAAGGGAGGTACGCCTGGGTGGCTTAGTCGGTTAAGCGTCTGCCTTTAGCTCAGGTCAAGATCCCAGGGTTCTGGGATCGAGTCCCACATGAAGCTCCTTGCTCAGCGGGGAGCCTGCTTCTCCCTCTGCTTGGTTCCTCTCTCTGAAAAATAAATAAAATCATTAAAAAAAAAAAAAAGAAAAGAAAACCAAAGACTAGGAAATACGTCAGATTAAAAAAGCAAAAACTCTGGTTTTTTCCTCATCACTTAAGCTTTATCATTCCACCTTGTCCCATATACAACTTCATGCCTACATTTGAGACCTGAATTTCAATGCTGTTCTCACTACCAACCCAGAAATACCATCAAACCATCAATCAGCCTAACTATCCTTCTTTCATAAGATCTGACTAAACCCAGGCATTTCTCCACCTAAAACCTGAAGCCCCCTCTAGATCTCTCACTTTGAGACTAGGGAAACTGTCAGGCATGACTCCCATGTTATACCTACCTTCCATACTCTTCTAACTTCTTCCCCAACACCTTTAGAAGAGGTAGACACCTATAATGTCATACCTCCTCACCCTCTGCCACAGCCCATGCTGGTTTTTCTTGCTACTTCTAAAATATATCTCTTAATTATCCCGATGTTTTCTTCATTTTTGATCTCTTTCACTTCATTCTCCTGACCTTAAATATAAAGAGGCCTCTCTACATTAAAAAAAAAACTCTTCCCTTGATTCCCATGATCACTAGTAAAAAGGGAACCCAGAATCCAAAATTACTCTTTTAAGACTTATTTCATTTCTGGCCCAAAAGTAGACAAACTATCCTACTTTTAGATTTCACTATTTCATGCACTTGTATCTTATCTTGATATCTGCAAGTAAGATATCCTTCTTTGGTATTTCCCATAATAGCCTTACTCATTTATTCGTGCAATAGCTACTAAGTGCCTGCAATGTGCTAAACTCAGTCTAAAATAATTTAACAAAAGCTTTAAATTTACTAAAATTCTAATATGTACAGAGCACAATTCTAAATACCAAGAATACATTCTAAATATAAGGTCTCCTTTTCAAAGGCCTTAAAAATGTACATGTGGAGTTTTGATGCATAACAACAACAACAACAAACACCTAGCAATTCAAGATAGTACATGTTAGGTTCAACCTAAATGAATGGGAATAAGGGCAGGGACCAAAGGGAAAATTAATGAGACTGGAAATAACCGCAAAAGGCTTAATGAATGAAATAAGAGACAATCAGAGCTGCAGGTTTATCATACATATCCCTTTATTTTTTCCTTCCAACCCTGCTACCCTTCCCAACTTCTTTCTTCCAGACTTAATAAGTGATATAACCAATGTGAAACGTACTAAAATAAATTTGCCAGACATAGTGTATGATGAATAAATATTTCATTTGGGTTGCACATTTTAGTCGACCCTCTACCCATAACTCCCAGGTAAGAAGGTTTATTTTAGACTCTTCCTTTTCTTCACTCTCAGTATTCTACATCCATATCCAGCAACATCCATTTCACTCTAATTAACTTTATCAACCTTGCTGCCTAATGGCATTATCATCTCCCTCATATATTCTCCCATGAAAAAATATAAAACTGTTTTTAGGGAGCACCTGTATGTCTCAGTCAGTTAAGTGTCTGCCTTCGGCTCAGGTCATGATCTCAGGGTCCTGGCATTGAGCCCCACCCGCACTGGGCTCCCTGCTCAGCAGGGAGTCTGCTTCTCCCTCTCCTCTGTCCCTTCCCCATTGGTCCTGTGCATGCACACGTGCGCTTCTCTCTCTCTCTCCCCCCCTCTCACAAATAAATAAAATCTTAAAAAAACAAAATTGTTTTCTTATCATCTCCCCAGTGAGGAATCTACAATAGCTCCTTGTTGCCCATGGTATCAATTATATTCTCCCCAGCTCAGCTTTCAAGATTCTATACGATCCACTTTACAGAAAAGAAAAGATCACTTGGCAGAAGTAGCTGTCCTTACCACCTCTCCTCTTTATTTCTAGAGCCATATGTTCCTTCCAATTTTCAATTTCCTCTCTACTCTGTGCTACTGACTCAATTCCTATCTGTTTCACTGCCTTTCTAAAATAATCTTCCTTATTCTACCAGCTACATCTTCTCTACCTAAAAGCACACTTATATTTCCTCTATAAAATCATTTCTCATGAATCAAAATTTTTCTAACAATTTCCTTCTTATGGCCAAACTTTTACAAAGAATAATCTGTTATACAGAATAAGTCTTTTATAAGAATACCGACAAAGTAACTGCCTCCAAATTTTAGAGAAATGGTTATTCCTGAGAGTAAAAGTAGTACACACAGCCATATAAAAAGGATGTGTTTTTCACTAGAAGAGAACTGTTTCAAAGTATTGCATCTAGGAAACAAAATCAAGGTGACCGTAAATAAAACAAGTGTTTGAATATAAAAATAAAGATATAACACAATTAACTGTACTGTAAATATACTGCCTAAAGAAAGAATGTTAGCAATAGTGGGGAATATTCCTGGAGTCTGGAAAAGAGAAAGTTAAGACCAAGAGTGTATCTGTGTGTGTATTTCCAGGGTAGTTTTGGCAAGAACAGTTAAATGTAACTGGTCAATAGGAATACTTCTAATTCCAAGCTCACTAAGTCACAGAATAGGGCAAGGAGAGGAAGGAGCACACTGACGGAACAGGCCTTTGTGTGATGCATGAACTATAACCTTCCCTTCTGCCTGACCCACGACTGCATTCAAAATTTTGAATGGAGCTACATTTGTCAGGGTTTGACAAGGTCCATAGTTATCTTTTGATTTTGAAGGGTTCAGGGATCCATACTTCACAGCAAATATTCTAGTCTGTTTCTCTACATTTCTTATGATAAATCTGCATTTTGGTTGCTACACTCGCAACTTATAAATTAAATAACTGTAAGATGAAGTAGATGAAGTGCTCAAATCAAGTTATCTTATCTGCGACAGTGCTGACTCCCCCCATCCTACCTGGACATTCCATTCTTTCAACTTCCATAAAATCATGGTTTATCTCCTATTCCTCATGGAAGTTCTTCTGAATCTATCCTTCCAGTATATATAGACATAGACATAGATATACACCTTCATTTTGTAAGAATTTCAGTAAATCTTTATCAATGATTCTCAAAGTGTGGTCCAGGGACTCCTGAAGGTCCCCGACACCCTTTTGGGTTGTCCATGAGCTCAGAAATGCTTCCATAATCGTGACGGTTTTCCCCACTCTCCTCTCATAAATACACAGTGGCATTTTTCAGAACTAACATGTGATGTCACCACAGAGTGAATGTATTAGCAAATGTGAGAATCCAGCTATATTATAATAAGCCAGGTAATATACATATTAATAAAACTGTAAAACAAAGTCTAAGTTTTTTGTTTTAGAAAACAAGGTTATATTTCATTAAAAATGTTATATGTTATTTTTCACAGAACCAGAACATATAATACTGAAATGTATATGGAACCAAAAAGACCCCATAAATCAAAAGCAATCTTGAGAAAGCAAAACAAAGCCAGAGGTATCACAATCCCAGATTTCAAGATATACTACACTAAGCTATAGTAACCAAAATAGTATGGTACTGGCACAAAAACAGACACATAGATCAGTGGAACAGAAAAGACACTCCAAAAATAAAGCCACAATTATATGGTTAATTGATCTGTGACTAAGGAGGAAAGAACATACAATGGGGAAAAGACAGTCTCTTTAATAAATAGTGCTGGGAAAACTAGGCAGCTACATGCAAAAAGAATGAAACTGGACCACTTTCTCACACCATATACAAAAATAAATTTAAAATGGTTTAAAGACGTAAATGTGAGGGCTAATACTATAAAACTCCCAGACAAAAACATAGGCAGCAACCTCTTTGACATCAGCTGGCCAAAGAAACATTTTTCTAGACATATCTCCTCAGGCAAGGACAAAAGCAAAAATAAACTATTAGGATTACATCAAAATAAAAAGCTTTTGCACAGGAAAAAAAACCATCAAGAAAATGAAAAGGCAACCTACTGAATGGGAGAAGACATTTGCACAAGATAGATCTGATAAGAGATTAATATCCGAAGTATATAAAGAACTTAACGCAATACCAAAAACAAAACAAACAAACAAACAAAAACCCCACAAATACTCCAATTAAAATGTGGGCAGAGGACCTGAATAAACGTTTTTCCAATGAAGACATACAGATGGTCAACAGACACAAAAAAGGTGTTCCCGAATCATCAGGGAAATGCAAATCAAAACCACAATGAAAAAAATAAATATCACCTCACATCTATGAAACTGACTAGAACCTTTAGACAAGAAATAACAAGTGTTGGTGAGGATGTGGAGAAAAAGAAACCCTCATGCACTGTCGGTGGAATATAAATTGGTGCAGCCACTGTGGAAGAGTATGGAGGCTCCTCAAAAAATTAAAAACTAAAATACCTTACAATCCAGTAATTCCACTACTGGCTATTTACCCAAAGAAAGCAAAAACACTAATTTGAATAGATATATGCACCCCTATATTTACTGCAGCATTATTTACAACAGCCAACATATGGAAGCAACCTAAGTGTCCAATGTTAGGTAAATGGATAAAGATGTGCGCTACATGCACGGACAATGGGAGTGTTACTCAGCCATATAAAAAGAATGAGATCGTGCCATTTGCAACAACATGGATAGAACCGTGGGATATTATGCTAAGTGAAATAAGTCAGACGGAGAAAGAAAAATACCATGATTTCACTTCTATGTGGAATCTAAAAAACAAATGTACAAACAAACCAAAAAAAGCAGAAACAGATCCATAAATACAGAGACAAGCTGGTGACTGATTGCCAGAGGAAAAGGGGGGAGGATGGGCAAAACAGATCAAGAGGAGTGGGAGGTACAGGCTTTCAGTTATAGAATGAATTAGTAACAGGGACAGAAGATACAGCATAGGGATTATAGTCAATGGTATTGTTAACAGCACTGTATGGTGACATATGGTAGCTACACTTGTGTTAAGCACAGCATTAACACAGAGCTGCTGAGAATCACTTTGTTGTACACCTGAAACAATGGTATACAATGTGAGATTGTGTGCCAATTATACTTCAACAAAAAAATAAATTAAAAAAGACAGAAGGCAGAAAAATACTGCGATTGGTGGGTACCAGGTTAGCTAACGATTTGCCAATATAATTTTTTAAAAGTATGTTCTATGTTAACTTGCAGTGGGATCTGTTATTTACAAATTAATAAATAAAATTTTAATTTGTTTTAATTTCTAAAATGGTAAATAATGATATATATAACCAACATAATAAGCAAGAGTTGTTAGGAGCATTCAAAATTTTTTAAGACTAAAACGGCTGCATGCAAGACCAGAAATTTTGAGAGCTGCTGACCTAGATACATCTTAACTAAACTTTGTGTTCCCTTCCTCTTCTCCATTCAATCTCTTTTAATAGGTACCTGGACTCTACCAACATAAAGAAATGAAGAAAGATTTGTGTGCATGTATGAGTTAGCAGACATACATGTATTTCCTAGCTCTGTCTACTGAGATTACCAAGAAGGAATGATATCTAACACACCTAGCACCCAGAACTTAGGTTCTTAAATATCATTACCAAAATAAGAGGAACCGGGGCACCTTGGAGAAGTGACGAATTCCAGAGCTGGGCCAGGGAAAAATATAAGATGACCCTGCAATATCCTGTGGTACCAGAAACTAAAGAGCCAGAAAAAGGGGGCGCCTGGGTGGCTCAGTTGTTAAGCATCTGCCTTCAGCTCAGATCATGATCCCAGGGTCCTGGGATCAAGCCCCGCATAGGGCTCCCTGCTCACTCTCCCACTCCCCCTGCTTGTGTTCCCTCTTGTGCTGTGTCTCTCTCTGTCAAATAAATAAATAAAATCTTAAAAAAAAAAAAAAAAAAAAAAAGAGCCAGAAAAGGGATGAGCACGTGTCCAAAGACCACAAGTCTGGAGGAACTCTAAACCAGCACAGCTGGAACAACTTTAGCAACAAAATAAATAATGACAGTACAGGATTGGAACTCAGAATAAAATGAATATCCATGCTGAGAAAAATTGAAGTAACTGAAAAAATTAATAGGGGAGAAGAGATAGCTACAATTAACATAAATACAGCAAGAAGGAGGAAAATACAAAATCACAATTAGGCAAACACCACATTAATAACCACAATCGGCAGGGTCCACTAATGGATGCTAAAATCGGTAGGGAGGAATTTGAGGAGAAATCAAATATTTAAACAGACTCAAAGATATCTGTTAACTACAAAGGGAAAAACAGTGACCTTATAGTGGGGAAAACTGGCAGTAATACCTAAACAAAGAATCAAGGTTAACATCACCAGTAATAAGACATATCAACATTTTGTACCAACATCACTTCTTTGGGGTCGTCAAAAATGCAGAGCTTCAACCTAATCATGAGAAAACATCAAACTCTGAGAGACATTCTAGAAAATAACTGACCAATACTCTTCAAGTATCAAATGTCAAGGTCACAGAAGACAAGGAAAGACTGAACTGCTTCAGAATGGAGGAGACTTAAGAAGATGCAAAAACTAAATGGCAGTGTAGGCTCTTACACTGAATCCTCGAACAGAAAAAGGGCACTAGTGGATAAACAAATGAAATTCTAATAACGTCTGTAGTTTTACCAACATTAAGTTCCTGGTTTTGATAACTGTATTGTGGATGAATAAGCTTTGATATGAGAGGAAACTGTGTGATGGGTTTATATGCACTCTAAACTATTTCTACAACCTTTTTATAAATCTAAAATTATTACGAAATAAAAGTTCAGAAAATTTTGATTTTTCTAACTACAAATATACTTAGCATCCCAAACTTACCATATTGTATACATTAAATATGTGCAGATCTTCTGTATATCAATTATACCTCAATAATGCTGTTTTTAAAAAGTTACCATTTATATGGTCTTCTATAAATTTGTGGTTTCTCCTCCTCAGCATGATAAACAAAGATTCATCTGCCATTTATTGGGTGCTGGGCACCGTCCACCGTTCTAGGGTCCTAGGTGCTAAGACTACGGGATGGGGGGAGGGGGAGGCAGGCGGCACATGCTCCCTAGCCCATACAGTCTACTGCAGTTCATCTCAGTTTCACAGCTACACTATTTTCTTCCCATTTTAAAAATAAGAAAACTAAGGCCCAGAAAGGTTAAGTCATTTGTCTAAAATCCCACTAATTAAGAGGGGAAATCAAAATTTAAACCCAAGTCTTCCAAATCTAGCAACTGAAATCTTAACTACTGTGATCTGTGATTTATTACCTTCATGTTACCAATAAGGAAACTAAAAAACTTCAGGGAAGTGTCTTACCCAAGCTACTATATTTCAACACTAGGACTTAAATCAAGATCTTGTATCTTTTAGTCCAGTGTTATTTCCACTACTTTAACAGCTTCTTAATAAATCTGAATTATTAAAACTTATTTTAAAATAATTTTTTCCATGAACATTTTATTTTTCCAAATATGAACTACAGTTTGCTTGCTGCCAGAATGTGGAAAAAATTTCTAATGGTTCTAGAATGGCTACTAGGAAAGGGAGAGAAAATAATTTTAAAAATAAAGTGAGGAACACCTGGGCAGCTCAGTCGATTAAGCAGTCTGCTCTGGGCTCAGGTCATGATGCCAGGGTCCTGGGATCGAGTCCCACATCAGGCTCCTTGCTTAGTGAGAAGCCTGCTTCTCCCTCTGCCTGCTGCTACCCCTGCTTGTGCGCACGGTCTCTCTCTCTCTCTCTCTCTGACAAATAAATAAATAAATAAATAAATAAATAAATAAATAAATAAAATCTTAAATAAATAACAAAGTGGATAAAATATCATCAATGTTTAGGTGAAGCATAGGCCTTGAGTTTCAATCCTACCTCTTCCAATTTTAACTGCCTGAACTTGGCTTCCAGCTGGAAAAGTACGGAAAAACACAAAAAGCAAAGGTGGGGAGTTAAAGGAAATACAACCTAATTCCAAAAAATATTAATAGCAGTTTGAGGCTGAACTAAAATTTAGTCATTTGGAACTTTCTTCACCTATACAATGGAGGAAATAATCCTCACAGAATTTCTGCAGAGTTAAAAGAGATTATATATGTAAAGCATCAACTACAATACATAGCAGTTGATAGCAGACAGATTCTTGATGCTACTAATGATCATAGTCATTTCTTCATCTCTTACTCATGGTAGTAATAATATCCAGCTTATACACAACAGAAAATCAAACGAGATTACATCAAGAGCACCTTGAAAACTTTCAAATTCTAAACAAGTATTTATGATTATCATACAATTACAGATGGGTTACCAATTTCTACAGAACATCTCCACTTAGACATCCTATTATCTAAATCAGTGTTTCACATCAAAACTTCTTTCCAAATTCCCTGCCTTTCAATATGCTGTATTACTTCAGTCTCCTGCTTAAAAACATCTTTTAATTTTCTTCTCCACTGCCAACCCAAGACCAAGGCCACTTGTTTTTATTTCCCTCGACATCATATACAAATTTAGAAATTTTATTTCCCAGTTCCTACGCTAGATCATTTATAAAGATATTAAGTAGGAAATCTCCTACACTACTACAGGAAGAATAATTAGTCAACTTTTATGGACTACAAATTGACCAGGATATATCAAAAGTCTTAAGAAATCTACACTGAAGAAATAATCTCACATGGCAACAATGTCTACATATAACATAACATTCTTTATGGTAGTAAAAACAAAAGTGCAAACAGTCTAAGCATCCAGTAATAAAGACCGAGATAAATTAGAACACAGCTATTTGACATTATAGTTATGAAAAAATCTTAGTTTTGGATAATATTAATGACATAATGAAATGTTCATGGTTTTAGTAAATATATAATTATGTAGATAAGTATATTTTACAATTTTATACAACACACAAATACATATGAAGCAAATTTTATACAAACACAAATACATACACAGAAAAACAAACAAAAAGGAAACACTAAAATGCTAACAACCAAATGTTAGTTGTGATTATCCTATAGTGACATTACAATAATTTTTTGCTACCTTTTTTACAGTTTTAGAATTTTTACATTTCCTCAAGTATGTGTTACTTTATAATCTTAAAAAGATACTAAGTCCGGTGTTAGTATAAATCCCTAGTATTAATCAAAGAAAAACCTGTTTATCATTATCTTAACATACTAAATTGTTCTAAGAACTAAAACATTAAGCCAGCAAAGTGAAACTGAAAAAATTTCTATGGGTGAGTGGGAAAAAAAGCCATCAAACAAACCGTGATCCCTATCTCACATCATCAGCAAAAATCAATTCCAAATGGATTATTAATCTAAATGGGACAGAAAAACCATAAAGCTTCTAGAGGTTAACAAAGTATCTTTGTGACTTTGGGGTAGGCAAAGAATTCTTAAATAGGATACACAAAACACTAACCAAAAGGAAAAGACTTATAAATTGAATGTTACTAACATTAACTTCTATTTATCAAAAGAGTTAAAAGGGCAAATCAGAGTGGAAAAGATGAGATATATATACAAAGACAGATATATAGATAGATGAGAAAATATGAGATATACACAAAGATAGATATATATATGCATATATATCTATATATATCCCCAACAGATAAAGAACTACAAATCTATAAGAGAAAGAAACCTAATAGAAAAATGGACAAGAGATAAACATTATTTTTTTTACAAAAAAATAATACCCAAATTGCCAGTAAGTGTGAGACAGTACTGAATTTTGTTAGTTTTCAGTGAAACAAAAACGTAAAATCACAGTGCAAGACTACTACCGAACAAAAATGGCTAAAATTAAAAGAACTGACAATACCAAATATCAAGGATATGGACAACTAATATAAACTAGCAAAACCTCTAAGAAAAGCTTTTGCCAGTACCTACTAAAGCTGACCATATGCATACCTAGCAAATTCAATCCTAAGTACATAACAACAAAAATGAGTATGTACATGCACCAAAAGACACATCCAAGAATATTCGCATCAGCACTTTTCATAATAGCCCACATCTTGAAACAATCTAAACGTCTATTATACTACAATGGATACATTTTGATATATTTACACAACTGATGCTTATATAGAAATAAGAATAAACTATTACATGCAACAATGTGAATATATCTCACAATCTGAACCAAAGAAATCAGACACTACAGAGTGCATGATTCTATTTATAATCAGTACAAAATCAGGTAAAACCACTAGGCCATGCTAAAAGTGTTGTTATCTTCAGGAATTAGAAAAAGGTTGTGACTAAGATAGGTAAAAGATGGGGAGGACCTCTGAGATGCTAGTAATGTTCTATACCTTGATCTGGGCAGTGGTTACTCAATTATGTTCACTTCTGAGAAAATTCCTCACATATAATTTCTGCACTTTTCTGTATAAATGTTATATTTCAAAAAAAGACCTACACCTAGAGAAAGAGTGTTACAAATGTGTAGGTATATATACATATAAATACAAGGAATATCATCTCATATATATATTTATATATATAGCCATCTATGTCTATATATATAAGCATGACCCTTTCACCATTATTACTTCAAACAAATCTAGTAGTAATATAAATATCCATCAATACTGCCTTAAAGGCATACCATTTAATCAGTTATTAAAATAAGTTTCATATGCAATTACAAATTTCTACAGGATGTGTTTTAAATGAACATAGCTAATTTCAAAAGCATATAAATAGCACCATCTAATCTATGGAAAACAAAATATATGTTTTCATAATAGATTTTAAAACCATACTACACAGAAATAAATACACATACACACTCTGCATGTTTGTTAATAAATTAAAAATTTCCAGAAGGCTATCAATATTAGTAGGTATCTTTTGGGAATTAAAGTACGTAAGTGGTGGAAACAATTTTTACCTTTTACTTTGTTCTAAACTATTTGAATCTTTACAATGACTATGTAATTGTTTATAATAACCTACATCATACCATTATGAAAAAAACAAAGCAGATACCTCTGAGACTGATCTAGCTAGGCTGACTCTATAGCCTTGTCCATAATGATTTTCAATTTGTGTATTATTGTCCTAAGTAAGAGAGTATAATGCTCATTCAGTACCACTGCCTCACAATTCCAGATGAGTCAAACATCAAAGATCACACAGAACTAAATTAAACGTGTTAGGAGACTGGCTATGTTAAATACAGTCATCTGGAAAGAAGTCTTCTATTAATAATTTATGTCCACATAAAGGGAAAATAATTAAATCAAACAACTCTAAGAGCATGGAAGGATACTAAAACTATAGATCATTGTGGGTTAGCTCCCTAAAACAATCTTTTTTTTTTTTTTAAAGATTTTATTTGAGAGAAAGAGCGAGCACGGGGTGGGGGGGTGTAGAGGGAGAGGGAGATGAGGACCCCTGGATGAGCCTGCAGTGAGCCTGATGTGGGATTCAACCCCAGGACCCTAGGATCATGACCTGAGCATGACATTTAACGGACTGAGCCACCCAGGTGCCCTAAAACAATCTCTTACAAGAGAAACCTTGACTCATCTGCTTATCAAGTAAGTTGAAATAATAAATAAGCAGTAGTATGACTCACACCAGGAGAAACTATGAAGCACAATTACTTATGCCAGGTTTTCTGCTCATATACTGATTCCTATCAAACATGGTACTTTCTAAGGTCTATATAGCATGTGAATAAAATCTTGTTTAAGAAAAAAAAACTTGAGTTGATATAAATTACCATCTCTTCTCCTTAAATTAAGCTTAATTAATGAATCTATTTCTGCAAAAGATATCCAAAGAGTATGCTGAAGTAAAAAGTATTTGAATGGGAAGAATAAAAACACTTCTTAAAACATAGAGCCCTCATAACAGCCCTCAGATGAACTCTAAAAGAAATGTAATGGTAATAAGAATTGGCTACAAGTTATAAATGTTTTTTTTTAAAGTATACAATGTAATGGGGATAACAAGCTGAGAGTCAGCCAAAAAGGGAAGAAACATATCCTACCAATGACTATTTAAGCAAATAAATACAACGGCAAACAGATTTGTCACTTTCCAGGATGCTTGTGAAAGATCATTTGTCGCCAATAAATGCAATCCAATTCTGGAATTAAAACAGAGCACAAAATACGTGGCAAAAATAAAAAATATCTTAAAACCACTGAAATGGGTTAGGGTTGATTTTTTTCTTTTCTTTTTTAATAAAAGGGAAAAAGTTAGCCATTACAAGATATATACTCAAATTGCTAGCATCAGTATGTTAGGTTTTTACTGACTAGAGCAAGAGGCATATGGGAAAATATCTATACACCCCTCCTTAAATTAATAACAGGATTTAAGAAAATTTAAAAACTAAAAAACCAAATAAAGGTCTTATGCCAATGGCCAAATACATTTTGAGTTTCCTAGGCCATGAACAAAATAATCATAAATAGGAAATACATGAAAGTATTCCTACAATTTTGTTCATGCTGTTTTATAGCACAGAAATCCATGACTAAAATAAAATGCCACAAAAATGCTGAAGTATATTTTTTCAGGAGTTATAAATATCTGAAATACTTCACATTTTATATCATTATATGACTAGAACATGATTTTTTATATTTCCTAATTTATAAAATCCTTTTGCTCAAGTGATACAATCCAACAGTTTTCTAAAAAACAAATGTAGCATATATATCATTATGAATTACATTTTGCTCCAATTTGTCAACACAAACATGCCTTTACTCTTCAACATGCTTGCCATCAAAATGGAAAAATAAAGCCCATAGAGAGTTATGATTTCTCAATTCCTACTGAATGAATATAAGAATTAAAAGAATAAACCAAATACTTTTTTCACATTTCTAAAAGAAATTCAGTTTCTGAGTTATAAAGCTTTCTAGCACAGTGTTTCTAATAAAACTTTCTGCAATGTTAGAAATGTTGTTTATCTTTGCTGTCCAAAACAGAAGCCACTAACTACATGTGGCTATTGAGCACCTAAAATGTGGCTAATGAGACTTAAGAACTGAAAAATTAATTTTATTTCATTTTAATTCAAGTTTCTAACACATTAGAAAACAAAGTTCTTTTTTTTAAGATTTTATTTATTTATTTATTTGAGAGAGAGAGAGAAACAGCATGAGAGGAGAGAGGGTCAGAGGGAGAAGCAGGCTCCCCGCTGAGCTGGGAGCCCGATGTGGGACTCGATCCCAGGACTCCGGGACCATGACCCAAGCCGAAGGCAGTCACTTAACCAACTGAGCCACCCAGGCGCCCTAGAAAACAAAGTTCTAATGAGTAAACTGTAGACATTCAAAAGGTGGCCTGGACATTGCTGCCGAAAATGTAGGGCCATTGAGTTTGGGTGACTGATTTAGAATAAGGTTAAGATAAACTCTGAAAATTAGCAGTTATCACAAATGAGGAACTTTTACTTCAACTGTCACAAAACACTAGAGAGTTTACATAGGCTACAGAACCTAAACTGTTATTTAACAATCTAAGAAAACTTAAAATTCTACTTTAGTTTTTAGTTAACAAAAGAAGTTAATATGAAAAAGTTCTTCGTGGCTTCCAAATGAATGAGCAAATAAAAGAAGAAAATCATTAATATCCTCAATATCTATTTTTAAAAGTCTTTAGCACATAATCTAAAAAGGATGAAAGGCCTGGTAATTCAAGTGTTCTCACTTCTGGGGACCTGGATCATATTGTTCTAGATCAATGTCCTCTCTTTAATTCAAAAATATATATTCATGATCCCAAGACTTACCCTTCACCGCTGTGCCATATTAGTGGGAATGCCTAAGTAAGAAAAAAGGATATAATTTCTTGTGTCTGTTGTGTTCTACTACAGAGCAATGTTACACAATCCTAAATTCTGCCCTCTGGTATATACTATGAGACAACTTTTCATTGACTCCTTCTCAGAATGAACTCAAATTTATCATTACCTAGTAATGCTACCTAGTAGCAGGACTTGATTTCAAATTATCGATAAATATGGAATATGAAACAAACATTTAAGAAGTATTAGAAGAATAAGAAGTTAAGAAAAGTTCAAAATATGCTGGTAAATGAAAACAGTAGATAAAAAGCAACATGATCCTATTGTCTGGTATACATATCAAAAACGGACATTAGTATATATACCAAAATGTTAGGAGTGTATATCTGGTGGTGGTAGTATGACAAGGTATTTATCACACACCTATGCTCACACAAAAACCTATGCATGAATGTTCATAGCAGATTTGTAATATCCAAAGTGTAGAAACAACTAAAATGTCCTTTAGCAAGTGAATGGTTAAACTGTGGTGCATCAACACCATGGAATACTATTCTATAATAAAAAGGAACAAATTACTAATACACACAATAACTCAGATGACTCTCAAAGGCATTATGTTAAATGAAAAAAGTCAACCTCTAAAGATCACATACTGCATGAGTTCACTAATAAAACATTCTCAAAATGACAGACACAGACGTATAAAATAAATCAGGGGTAGGATAGCCAGGGGTTAGGAACAGTAGAAGAGGTGTGACTACAAACGGTCACACCACAGAGATCTTTGTCATGATGGATTCATTCTGTCTCCTGGCTGTGATGGCGGTTACACATATCTACATGTGTGGTAAAGTATACAGCACTGGACATATTATAGCAATGTCAATTTCCTGATTTTGAGATTGTACTATAATTATGTAGAATTTAATCACTAGAGGAAACTGGGTGAAGGGTACACAGGACCTCTCTACTAATTTTGTAACTTCCTATGAATCTATGTAATTTCAAAATTAAGTTTAACCAAAAGTAAAAGGATAATGTTTTGTCCCTTCCTCTTCCTTCCCCTCCTTATTTACCCACTCTCCATGAACCATTCATTCCTGAAGGCGTAACAGGATATGAGATCCCAGACAAGATAAACGGGCATCTGCTGCACAAAGCAAGATGTAAGGGTGTAAGCAGGGTGAGGAGGTTCTTCACAGAAGACAGCTAAGGGTGAGGTGTCAGAACCCAGGGAGCATAAGGATCTACGTTTTAGGGGAAAGGCAGCCTGGAGCAAGGTATCAGAAGCTAAGTGGGGTGAGAAGGATACCAAGTGTGAGCGTGGACCAGCACAGTGTATAAGGAGGGCTCCATATGGTGATGAGGTCCAGTGCAAGTTGTGAAAGCACATGCAGGGAGGACAGCATGGACTGCCATGCAGTGTAGGAGCCTCAGTAGAGGAAGAGGGCATCTGCACAGGAAGATGGGGTGACAAATGGTTTACACAGGGCACGAGAGGGACGGAGGGAGGTCTGATCAAGTAAGGAAATATACTGATAAAGAAAGCTAGACTTCTCACTTTTTAAAAAGGGAGTTATAAAATACAGAAGGGAGAAAACTAAAATGTACTGTGGTAATGGACTGTAATTGGAGGGATCAGTGTGACTCATAGTTTTATAATACTGATAGATATAGAGATAATTATAGATAGAAGTGGGTGTACATATATACATATAAATGTATTTAATTATACACATACATATATTCTCTGGCTTTGTCCACTGACAGGCCTGGAAGTAGCTATACCCCAACAGCAATGAGCAGCACATCAGGCACCCAGATCTTGCCTTCTAAATGCCATTCTCCACGAAAATGAACGAGGCCTCCTTAGAGAAATGGCTGATTCCAAGGGTGAGGCAAGAAACACACCAGACAGGCCTAAAAATCTTGTGACAGAAAGCAAGGATGTGCTAAAAAGATTGATGGGACATGTCAAAAGAACATAGAAGTCAGCTTGCGGAGGATCCAACTGGCCAAATCTTAAGTCAAGCATTAAAACAATCATAGTAATAGATTTTAACCCAGTTAATAAAATTCCTAAGCCCATACTGATATAAATAAATAAATTAAAAAGTGTGATGAGGAATGAGATTAACTTTACAGTGACAAAACCTGCCAGACATCACCTTAATCAACTAATCAGAGTGAACCATCAGAATGGGGCAAATAAAAATCATGTGCCACCTATTAGAATGCAATGCGGAGAAGACACAGCATCACTTTTTGTGATACCCCTCCCAAAGATGGTAATTTGACTATCATTAAGAGGAAAAATCAGATAAACCCAAACTGAGAAACATTCTACAAAATAAATGGTTATAATCTTCAAGCATTATGATCATAAAATTTTAAAAGTGAGGAACTAACGCAGGCTAAAGAAAACTAGAGACGTGTCAATTAATGCAATATGTAGTTTTCAACTGGGTCTTTTTACAAATAAACTTTAACTGTTGGAAGACAATAGATCAGTAAAGGATCAGTGTCAAAAACCAATCCAAAATATATAAAGAACTTAGATGACTCAATACCCAAAAAATAAATAATCCAATCAAAAAATAGGCAGAAGACATGAATAGACATTTCTCCAAAGACATACAGATGGCCAAGACACATGAAAAGATAATCAGCATCACTTACCATGAGGGAAATGCAAATCAAAACTACAATGAGTTATTACCTCACACTATCAGAATGGCTAAAACCAACAATACAAGAAACAGGTGTTGGTGAGGATGTGGAGAAAAAGGAACACTCATGAACGAGTGGTAGGAATGCAAACTGATACAGCTACTGTGGCAAACAGTATGGAGGTTCCTCAAAAAGTTAAAAATAGAACTACTCTATGATCCAGCAATCACACTACTGGGTATTTACCTGAAGAATTTAAAAGCACTAATTCCAAGGGATACATGCCCCCCATGTTTGTTGCAGCATTATTTACAATAGCCGATATATGGAAGCAGCCCTAGTGTCCATCAACTGACCAATGGATAAAGAAGATGTAGTATACATACATGATGGAATATGATTCAACCATAAAAAAGAATGAAATCTTGCTATTTGCAACAACATGGATGATTCTGAAGAGTATAATGCTAAGCAAAATAACTCAGAGAAAGACAAACACCATATGATTTCACTCATATGTGGAATTAAAGAAACAAAACAAATGAGCAAAGGGGGGAGAAAAGAGAAAGACAAATCAAGAAACAGACTCTTAATTACAGATGGTTACCAGAGGGCAGGAGGTGGAAGAACGGGTTAAATAAATGATGGGGATTTAGGAATGCACTTTGATGAGCACCAGGTGATGTACGGTGCTGTATACTGTATAACCAAAACTAATATTAACTATGTTAGTTAACTAACTGGAATTAAAATAAAAACTTAAAAAAAAAAAAAAGTGTCAAAGACCATAACTAGGCCAACTTGACCTAACTGACATTTATAAAATAACCTACCCAATAACGTCCAAAATACACATTCTTTTCAGGAGAGTATAAAACACTGACCAACTAACCATATACTGGACCCTAAAACAAGTCTCAATGAATTTAAAAAGACTGAAATCATACACTGTATATTCTCTGACCACAATAATTCAGTATCAATGACAAAAAGATACCTGGAAAACTTCGAAACATTAGAAGTTAAGCAAAAAACTTCTAATTGATTCATGGATCAAAATGAAATCACAAAGGAAGTTAAGAGAAGTTTATAGCTCCAAATGTGTATATCAAAAATGAAGAGGGCGCCTGGGTGGCTCAGATGGTTAAGCGTCTGCCTTCAGCTCAGGTCATGATCCCGGGGTCCTGGGATCGAGTCCCGCATCGGGCTCCCTGCTCCTTGGGAGCCTGCTTCTCCCTCTGCCTCTCTCTCTCTCTCTCTCTGTCGCTCATGAATAAATAAATAAAATCTTTAAAAAAAAAAAAAAAAAATGAAGAATGGCCTGTAACAGTCATCTGGCCTCCCACTTTAAAAGCTACGACTCATGGAACACTACATCAAAAACTAATGATGTAATGTATGGTGATTAACATAATAAAATAAAAAAAATTTTTTTAAAGCTAGGAAAAGAGAAATTAAAAACAAAGTAGGTAGAAGGAAGGAAATAATAAAGATGAGTTGAAGTTGAAATGCACAATAGTAACAATCAATAAAACCAAAACCTGATTCTTTGAGGAGACCAATAAAATTGATAAACCACTATCCAGACTAGTCAAGGAAAGGACAAACTACCACGATCAGGAATGACAAAGAAAAAATCATTATAGATCCTTACACAATAAAAGAAATTTAAAAATTATGAAAAATTCTGTTCAATTAAACAAGAAGAAATGGATGAATTCCTTGAAAAATACAACTTATCAAAATGGATTCAAGAAAAAAATTTAAAAATCTGAGAAACCTTAAATATGCTTTAAAAATTGAACTTGGGGGGCACCTGGGTGGCTCAGTCGGTTAAGCGACTGCCTTCGGCTTGGGTCATGATCTCAGGGTCCTGGGATGGAGCTCTGCATTGGGCTCCCTGCTCGGCAGGAGGCCTGCTTCTCCCCCTCCCACTCCCCCTGCTTGTGTTCCTTCTCTCGCGGTCTCTCTCTGTCAAATAAACAAAATCTTTAAAAATATATATATATAAATAAATAAAAATTGAACTTGGAATTTAAAACTTCTCACAAAGAAAATGCAGTCCCAGGTTAGCTTTAGTAGTGAAGCCTATCAAATATGTAAATATGTACATATCATACATTTTGTACAAATCTTACACAAACTCTTTCAGAAAATGCAGTAGGAAATATTTCCTAACTCATTTATGAGGCTAGTACATCTAAAACAAAGGTATTGCGAGAAAACTAATATCCCTCATAAATATACACTTAAAAATTACTTTAAAAAGTTAGTAAACTGAATCCAGCAATGTACAAAAAGGATGACACATCATGACCAAGTGCAGTTTATCCCAGGAATACGAGGATGGTTTAATACTTAAAAATCAATCAACATCATTCACCATACTAAGATAATAAGGAGAAAAAAATCATTATCACTTAACAGACATAGAAAAAGCATCTGAAGTTACAAATTCACTTATTTAAAAAAGTCTCAGCAAATTAGAAAGAAAATTTCTTCAATGTAATGAAGATCATCTATAAAAAATCTACAGCTAAAATAATTCTTAATGGTGAAAAACTAAATGAGTCCCCTAAAGATCAGGAACAAGGCAAAGATGTCTACTCTTACCACCTTTATTCATCATTGTACTGAAGGCCCCAGTCAATACAATAAGACAAGAAAAAGAAGAGATATATACCGTGGAGGGTAGGGGCGTGGGGGCAGGGGGAGATATATACTGGAAAGGAAAATGTAAAATGCATGAACAATATGATCAGACAATGTGACTGTGAATAAACTTAAGGAATCAACAAAATAACTACTAGAACTTATATGTACATATAACAGTCAGAGGACACATGGTCAATTTAAAAAGAATCAACTACATTTCTATACACTAGTCATGAACAATTAAACTTTGAAATTTTTCAAAATACCATTGACAATTACATCCAAAACACAAAATACTTAGGGATAAACTTAAAATATTTCCAATAACTCTACACTGAAAAGAACAAGGCTAAGATAAATTATAGAAAACCTACATAAATATAGCAACATATCCTGTTCATGGATTAGAAGCCACTATTGTTTAGATGTTGATTTTTATCAAGTCAATATGTAGAATTAATATAATCCCAATAAAATCCCAGCCGGTTCTCTTTATAAAAACTGAAAGGCTGATTCTATATTTTATATGAAAATACAAACAACCTCAAATGGTCACAACAGTCTTGCAAGAAAAATAACAAAAACGGAAGACCATATTACCTGACTTCAAGATTTACTACACAAGATTCAGCAATCAAGACAGTGTAATACTGACACAAAGACAAACACTAGCTCCATCAAATAAAATGAGAACCCAAGAGAGATGCCTTAACTTGTATAAAGTAGTACCCAAAAGAAATGAAAAAAGACTTGTACAAAAATGTTCATAACTCATAGCAGGTTTATCCATAAAGGTTGAAAACTAGAGATAACATGACCATAAAAGGGGAAATGAATAAACAGATTTTAGGACAATAACACAACAGAATATTAATCAACAATAAAAAGGAAATGAACTACTTATGTATACATTCAACCAATATGGATAAACCAAAAACATTGTGCTGAGCAAAAGAAGCCAGACACAAGAGTTACATATGATTCTATATACATATAGTTCTCAAAGGGACTGATCAGGAAGAAACACACAGAAACCTTCTAGGATGACAGAAATATTCTGTATCTTGATGGGTTGTAGGTTATACAAGTCTATGCAGTTGTCTAAACTCTGAACTTTAAACTTAGCATCTGAGAGCATTCACTTTACACTTTTCCTCAATTAAAAAAAATACATACACACACACACACACTTTTTTTTTCACTCAAAAAATATTTGACTGCCTACTACAGCCCAGGTATTGAGAACACAAAGGTTGAAGGCAGGATCCAGAAAAGGGACCTTATAGTCTTGTAAGCAAAGAAATGCAAAATGTTAGCTATCATAATGAAAATCAAACAAGAGAAATCTTTTCAGCTGAGAAGTAAAAACAAGCAGATTGCCAATCAAAGAATATTACAAGTATATACAACATATACCCAAGTAATAATAGAAAAAATCATAGTGGAGCTGGGCAAATAAAGTAATATGATACACTTCATGTATAAATGGGGGAGAGAAGCTGTTGAACTACTGTCTAAGGGGTTGTTAGAAGAGATCTGATCATGATTATACAGGCTCTTTCTGCCTCTACATTAGGCTGTATTTTAGCTGTTTAGCAACAGGAACCTCTAAAGAGGTTTTCACAGGGGAGTGAGAAATATAAAACTCATTCAGAAAGATCACTACAGAAACTATATGAAATACAGATAGGACAATCTATATTTATAGGACAATCAGTCCTATTAAAAAGGCTAATGCAATCTATAGACCACTTCATCAACAGGAAAACACACAATCTTCTCAAGCTCACATGGAGCACTCACAGACCACTTTCAGAGCCATAAAACACACCTAAACAAATTTCAAAGAACAGAAATTATATGATATATGCTCTCAGACAACAACAGAATTAATCTGGAAATTAGTAACAGAAAAATAGCTGCAAAATCCCCAAACACTTGGAGATTAAACAACACACTTCTAAATAACATGTGGATCAAAGAAGAAATCTGAGGAGAAATTAAAAGATATACTGAATTCAATGAAAATAAAAATACAATTTATCAAAATTTGTGGGATCCAGTAAAAGCAGTGCTTAGAGGGAAATTTATAGCATTGAATGCATATATTAGAAAAGATCTAAAATCAATCATCTAATCTTCCCCCTTAGAAAACTAGAAAACAAGAGCAAATTAATCCAAAATAACAGAAGAAATCATAAAAATTAGAGCAGAAATCAGTGAAACTGAAAACTAGAAATCAACAGAGAAAATCAAAAGCTGACTCTTCTAAAATAGGGATAAAATCAGTAAGCCTCTGGGATGGCTGGGTGATAGGCATTGGGGAGGGTATGTGCTATGGTGAGCGCTGTGAATTGTGCAAGACTGTTGAATCACAGATCTGTACCTCTGAAACAAATAATGCAACATATGTTAAGAAAAAAGAAAAAGAAGATAGCAGGAGGGGAAGAATGAAGGGGAGTAAATCGGAGGGGGAGACAAACCATGAGAGACGATGGACTCTGAAAAACAAACTGAGGGTTCTAAAGGGGAGGGGGGTGGGGGGATGGGTTAGCCTGGTGATGGGTATTAAAGAGGGCACATTCTGCGTGGAGCACTGCGTGTTATGCACAAACAATGAATTATGGAACACTACATCAAAAACTAATGATGTAATGTATGGTGATTAACATAACAATAAAAAAATTTTTAAAAAATCAGTAAGCCTCTACTGGGGTCTGGAGAAAAACAGGGAATCGTTGTCCAATAGGCACAGAGATTCAGTTTTGAAAGATGAAACAGTTCTAGAGACCTGCTGAACAACAATGGACATTAAAAGGATAACAAAGGAATATTATGAACAACTCCAGGCCCACAAATTTGATAATCTAGATGAAATGGGACCAATTCCTTAAAAGACACAATCTGTAAAAACTCACACAAAAGAAATAAACAATCTGAACAGGCCTACATCTATTAAGGAAACTGAGTCAGTAATTAATAACCTTCCAAAAAATAAAGTACCGGACCATAAGTACTCGCTGGTGAATTCTATCATACATTTATGGAAGAAATTATACCAATTCTCTACAATCTCTTCCAGAAGTCAGAAGCAGAGGAATACTCCTAGATCATTCTATGAGACCAGGATTACTCTAATATCAGAATCAGATATGAAAGTATTACAAGAAAACTAGACCAATATATATTATGAACATAGATACAAAAATCCTCAACAACTTATTAGCAAATTGAACCCAACGATATATAGTAAGAATTATACACCACAACCAAGTGGGATGTATTATAGGTATATAAGGGTGGTTCACCATTCAAAAATCAATTAGTATAATCCAACACATGAAAAAGCTATTGCAATGGGCTAGGTAAAAGTTGGTGAGCACATGTATTAGAACACAACTATAAGTATTATTCATTCATTCACACGATGTGCCAATACCGGGGATACAATGGAACATAAGACAAAATTCATGCTCTCATAGAGCCTATAATCTATCAGAGAGACAGACACTGAACAAGTAACCCCAAGTCCCTATTGTAGGAACTCAACCTGGACTAAACAGAAGG
The DNA here is from genome assembly GCF_003265705.2 of Callorhinus ursinus. Taxonomy (NCBI): domain Eukaryota; kingdom Metazoa; phylum Chordata; class Mammalia; order Carnivora; family Otariidae; genus Callorhinus; species Callorhinus ursinus. Next base: position 60,920,399 of record NW_027397063.1, read on the forward strand.
GGAAGGCTGATAATGATGAACCACTAACTAGATAAAAAACAGGGAGGGGGTAAGGCTGAGGGGAATATTATAACCAGGATATATGAAGATTCTGAAGCAAAAGAAAAAGCACAGTATATTACATATACTGAAAGAAATCCAGGTTTAATATCACAGAAAGAATAGAAGAAGATTACACTATGGTTACGATTTTGCTGGTCATCAGGTAAAAATAAAAACACAAGAAGGCAAAAAAGTTATGGGTGCCTAAAAAAGAATACTTTAGGTGATTAAACCATAACATCTAAGATAAACAGGAAAAATTAAAGAGCTGATATACCTTTTAAAAAGATAAGGAAAAAAATACAGGCACGAGGAATTGCCAAGTTATAGAATTTGAAGGAAAAACCCCTCAAGTGTCTGATCTTTCTCTAGTTATGCTCAAGATTCAATCTTTCTACTCCTCAAGGAAACCCAGAAGTTACAACAAAATCTTTAAAACGGAAGCACTTAAAATTTAATACACAGTAATCCTGACAGAGAAATAAATTTTATCCTGGAAAAGATAAGTTTCTAAAACGTATATAATACAAAAACTTAACTTTGCTTTTTCAAATGTGATTTCTGTCAACATTCAGCATATCAATTCAAGAACACCCATTTGAACTATTAAGCCTTTAAACAATTTCCGAAATTTCCTCAATGACTTGAAGTATTACTTAACACAAAATTAATTATGCTTCTAACTATAAGTTATATTAATCTTATAAAGGAATTACTTACAGGGACATTAAGTGCATACTGTAGTCCTTGAGGAAGTCTTTCATGTGTTTCCATCTGCTCTTCATCATTTTTTACTGTCTCCTCATGGACCATGAGTTCATCATGTGATATCATATCCTGTTGTCTCATTTCACTTTCTTGTAACACTTCATCTGCAGCAAGGATCTCCTGGTGAGGCATACTCCGGTCTTGAAGTACCGACTCCTGCAGTTCCCCAGACACGGTAGACTGGCCAGACACTCCACCCATTACAACCATTGCCCTGGAAGACTGCATTTCGTCTATGCCGCCACATTTAAGAAATAATCCTTCCAGTTTGTCGTCAATGTTCATGCTTAAGTATAACTGCCTAGAAAGACCAAGTTTGGCAACAAAGCATAATGAATTAGTTTTATATGTCTACTTGATACTTTTTTAAAATTTCAATTATGAAAGGTACACACTTTAACAGAAAAATTTTATTCATGTAATTCATTATCATCTCCAATTTTAAAATTACCAAGATAAGTTTCCAAAGTCTGGTAGAGTAAAATACAGATTTTCATTTTTGGCATTAAGGCATAAAATCTTAATCTATTTCATTATGAAAAATGAGTATGACATAAAGCAAACTGGGGGAGAGTATTTGTAACAAAGGATTCATATCTTTTAATATATTAAAATGTCTTAAAAATAAAAAAGGTGCATTAAGAAATAAATTGACAAACCACTATCAGGCAAATCACTATATATATAAAATATATAAAATGAATAGCCACTTACAGTAGTAATCAAAGAAATGAGCATTAAAACAGAGCTACCATATTTCATCCACCAAACTGGTATGACTCTTTAAATAAAAAAATACGTCCAATGTTGAGGTAGGTTAAAAAAAAAAAAAAGACACTCATTTACTAACAATAGGAAAATAAATTAGCTCAATTATTTTCAAAGGTAATCTGGTACTATGTATCAAAAGCCATAAAAATGCACATATTCTTTGAACTGGTGATTATACTTTAAGAAACCTATCCCGATGAAACAAAATGCATAGAAAGTTATATATGAAAAATCACTAAAGTTTACATTAAAAAAATGGCAATACACTACGTATTCAATAAAATGAAACTGGTTAAAATATATTCATACATGTTTTAAACTATACTGATGGCTGTACAACTCAGTAAATTTACTAAAAATCCCTGAATTGAACACTGAAAATGGGTGAATTTTATTATGTGTAAATTATATCTCACAGTTTTTCTTAAAAATAAAATCAGAATAATGGCTACCCTGTGGGGGTTGCTTCTTATAATAGGTAGGAAACGGGAGATGTCTGGGTGCTGGCAGTATTTTTTCTTGAGTTGAATGCTGACTGCACAGGTGTACTCACTTTGTAAAGTTTTCAAGTGTTTATCTGCAGTATGTGCATGTTTCTGTCAGTTATTATACTTCAATAAGTTTGTTGGGAGCTCAAAAAGAATGTATGCAGTAATAAAAATATTCTTGAAAAATATCTGAAAATGTGGGGGAATATCCCAATATATTAAAGGAAATATGTGTTTGAATGTACAGATTTCTAAAATGCTAACAATATTAACATTACCACTGGGTGGTTAAATTGTATTATTCCATATTTATATTTATCTCTAATTTGAAAACTTACTATAATAAAATTTTATTTTTACACGTTTTTAAATTCGTTAAAATGAAATAAAAGTTAAACTTCCATTACTAATATAATCTTAACAGCGCATGATTAAATTTAATAGGTTATAAGAACTACATGCTATCAAATAATTACATTACCTTATTTCCTCCATTATTTAGAAAAGACAGGCAATATTAAATCTGCCCTTCTAACTTTGTTATAAATTCAAATTCCACTGTGTTACTCTAGGAACTAACATAACAATCATGAAATCAAAGAAATTTCATCTTAAAGAGGGTGAAAGCACTTGTACAAAGTTTTTCAAAATAGACTGCTACTGTCCGACTGTGTAAAATTAACACATAACCTACCCAAAGGGAAGGGTCCACAAGTAGTAAATGCATTAACTATGTTTCAGTTTGGTTACCTCTTTCCCAAATCAATCAGGTAGGTAAAATAAATGATCACATTCAAACAAACACATTACTGAAATTTAAATACTCTTTCATTTACTAAGGTTATCATTTACTGAGAAACTTGTACTTAAAGGAACAGCTCAAAAAAACACAAACAGCAAAGTTAAAAAACACAAAAAATATAATTCATACTTGCTAATCTTATCTTCCCTGGTACCAGATATTATCAGTCTAGAATACATAAAACAAAGGACCCAGAATCGGATTTTTACTTTTCAAAATCTTTAGCAGCAAACTTAGATCAAGCCCCACCCACATCAGGCTCTCTGCTCAGTGGAATCCGCTTCTCCCTCTGTGCCCCTCAACCCCCACTCATGCTTGCTCTCTCTCACAAATAAATAAATCTTTTTAAAAAATCTATAGGACAAAGATTTTAAACAAATCACCAAATAACTGTTCTCTTCTAATATTCTATTTATCACATTTCTTAGAAAATCAACTATCCCACAAGTAAGTGAGACCTCGAGTCTTACAGGGCTAAAATTTGCTTATTCTGGCCATTTCTTGGGAGGTTCATACCAAATCAATTATATTCTTCTCTTTACTGTTTTCTTAAAGAATGTGGAAAGCCCCTAATTTAAAAGGGAATTATGTCTACACAAAGCCATCCTTTACTGCAATTTTTCATTGCTGCTACAGCCGCTGTTAACATCGTTATTAAAAACAAAACACAAAAAACTGGGGAGCTTTTAAAGAATATGGGAGATGTAGAAGAAGTCATTAAAAAGGCAACTTAAAGAAACTGACCTAGGACAAAAGTTAAAGAAAAAGTAGCCAAAGTTGAAGCTGACTTAACCCAACACAGGGTCTACATTTCCCTAAAGCAATGGTCCCCAACTCCACTGTTTCTGATCATGCATCTCATCACTTTTTTAAAATAGTATATCCTAATATACGCATGATTTAAAACTATACCACTAAAATATTGTTAACAAAAAATGTACCTATGAAAACAAACATTAAAATATAATTTTTACTAACCTTATCCCTAACATGAGGCTAAAACAGTAAGTACTGAGGAAGTCAAAATACTCTGGGGATAGAGAATATTTTGGAAAAAAGGTAGGCTTACATTAAGTGCCAGGGTGAGGGACCTGGAACAGGAAGTTAACACACCTCAATATATAGGGAGTAAATGGAAAAGGAAGTGGAAAGACTAAATGTAAGACAAATATGACCTTCAAAATTTGCTTGAAAACAGGCCACAGACACAGAAAAAGGAATCTCTCTTCCTTTTTTAGGTATGGTTTTATTCCTATGACCCCAAATTAATCCATACATTTTGAGTTATTGGCTAGCTGAGAAATTGTTTTGAGACAACTTCCCTGAAATACCAGAAAATACCAAGATAACAGATTTCAGTATCAGTGAACACTGCTCTGACAAGGGTTTAAAGCAAGCCTTGGAAATATCAAAATGAAAACTGTATGCACCCTTGACCCAGCAACCTCACTGCTAAGAATACACACAATCCTATAAAGTAATTCATCAAAATCAACCAAAGATGTATGTACAAGGGTATCTGGTACAACCCTTTAGTGGAAAAAGACAGGAAACAACCTAAGCATCCACTGATAGAAGACTTGTTCAATTAATTATGATTCAACCATACAATGGAATACACACAGTCATTAAAAGGAATGAGGCCGCTGTATGTGCCAAGTGAAAAGTTCTCTGAGATACATTACATGAAAAAAATCAAGAAGATACACAAAGTGAGCCATACTTGTATCATACATCTCAACAAGTAACTGGGCAGAGTAAGCTGGACAGGAAATTAGATAAGGTTCTCAAACAATAAATTTCACCAAGCCTATATAGCAAAAGGAAAAAGGACAAAGCCACATGAAAAATGATAAGGAAAGACCATTTTTTATTGTCCTTGAAACTCTCTTAACATGCACTTATCATCTTTAACTTTCTGCCTTCTAACTCCTGCATGGTCTCAGTCAAAGCTCCCATGTGTTTCACAGCACATTCAACAGCCTGAATACAACAAAAGGTCCTATGCTCAAGAGTTAACATAGGCTACTGCCCTTCTCTAATTTCAGTTATTTCCAAGGAGGATCAGCCAGGAGTAAAGAAAGGAAACTGATGTAATCAATCCATGCTACAATGTGAATAGTTAGGGAAGCCTGGGTGGCTCAGTCAGTTAAGCGGATGCCTTCGGCCCAGGTCATAATCCCAAGGTCCTGGGATCGAGTCTCACATCAGGCTCCTTGCTCAGCAGGGAGCCTGCTTCTCCCTCTCCCTCTGCTTGTGCTCTCTCTGTCAAATAAATAAAATCTTTAAAAAATTAAAATAAAATGCAAATAGTTAAATGTCTCTTCCTACTAAACTGTCAAAAAGCCAACTAATGTTTTTTGACCCAAACATCTATACAATTAATGGAAATTCAGGTGTTAGGGATATTACACAGCAGAGAGGAAGAAAGAAATAATGGTTCCTTTAAATCATGTCACTCACATAAGAGCCTGCTCTAGAAGAAAAAAAGAAAGAAACAATTAATTTGTGTTCCCAGGAGCCTCTGTCCAACTGGGGAAAAAGAAGGGCTAGATGGAGTAATAAGCAACCAGTCATCCTGAGTTCCTTGTGACAACACATTCTTTTGTAAGGAACCCTGGGCAGCTGACAAAGAGTTTAAAACATCACAGCTGTTAAGAGCTGAGACAAGATGGACAATGATGTCCTAGGGCTAATTCAGCTTAAAGGGATAACTCTCTTTCTTCTGAAGTTTAGAGTTACCCAGAACAGAAATCATTAAAAACCAGAACATAGCAAAAGAGTGAAAAGAAGGAAGAGGCCAGCCCACCTCGGGGCAATTTCTCCTAAATCTCCCTTTAGCAGATTACTTCAAACTGCATTCTTTTCCCCCTTCCAAGCTATATTCTTCCCTCATCTCCATCTCCCTCTCTGTCAAAAAAGCTGACAGGTACAGCAACAGGGATATTTAGGGGGCCACAATACAGTTTCCTGCTCTATTCAATGATTCCCACACACTTCTTACCAGCCTCTCCTACTGAAAAATGTATGGTTCAGCTGTGTAAAAGTAATTCAAATTGTGGCCAATTAGGTAACCCCTACTCATTTAAGCCTCATGGCAATGCTCTACTCAAAGAGAACATAAATTATTAGCCATCACTTTCTCCTTCTTCCAGAAGGGACAGCTGACTCTCCTTGTCATCACCTTCTAATTTAATGCTTCTAATCAACTGTGTGCAAGCAATTAAAAAGTAAGCTTTATAGATTTGTAAGATGAAATGGAGTAAATAAGCTTTGACTCAGGGTTTTCAATAAAGAATTAAACACATGCGCTTTTAATACAAGCATTTGTGATAATTATTTCTAAACTGAGGGGACTGTTTGGGTTTGCTTTCAGAAGACAAAGTTGACAGAAGCATAACATATGGACAAGCTGGCCACTACTTCTCATTTTTAATCAACTCTGCAAGGCACTTAAAGTGCCTACTGATTTTTTTAAGGGAGTTCTATGCAATTAATAAGGAAAATATGTTTCTGAATTTATTAATAGGTTTGGGTCTATATTATAAAGTTCAGAGATTATCATAACCTGGAGAGGAAGGACAACTAATATGTGCTGAGGATCTACTAGCTGTAAGACACTGCTGGGTACATTTATATATGTGACATCACTTAACACGTAGAGTAACACTCAAGACAGTAACAGTATATCCCCATTTAACAGATAAAGAAACGGGTTTACCCCAAGTCATAGCTAGGAGGTACACTAGAAGGTATTTCAATACGGACTTAGCTGGTTTAGTGCACTTTTTGCCTCACTATACTAAACTTCCCATCTTGGAAAAGGATCTGAACACATTAAGAACTCACATAGGGCGCCTGGGTGGCTCAGTTGGTTAAGCGACTGCCTTCAGCTCAGGTCATGATCCTGGAGTCCCAGGATAGGGTCCCGCATCGGGCTCCTTGCTCAGCAGGGAGTCTGCTTCTCCCTCTGACCCTCCCCCCTCTCATGCTCTCTCTCTCTCTCTCATTTTCTCTCAAATAAATAAATTTAAAAAAATTAAAAAAAAAAAAGAACTCACAGAACTCCTCCTCTTGTCACTCACCTACTCTGAGGCCACTCTGTCACCACTGCTTGGCTTGGTAAAGCAATCCAAGTCTCCTTAGCTGGCTACTCCCACCACATGGTACCACAGGAGAACTTTGTGACACGAAATCCCTTTTTCTCCTTTGGAAGGAATGGACACTTCCTACATTTGCTACTTTCCCACTTCCACCCATTACTCACACCTTAGTAAATTTCTCCTGTCATTCTTTTTTTCATAGGCTTACATACACTGTCTTAATCCTTCCATTCTTTCTTCAAACCTTTACCAAGTTACTTCAGGAAACTCCCTTCCTCTTTTACCTCACCATTTTCACTTGGAAATCAAACAAAATAATCCTAAATGTGGCTAATATAGGAGTGGTTCTAAAGATATACCTGTATCAAAGAAAAGAGGGCTGTACATTTTAAGGTGAAACCAGATTTGGAAGACTTCTGCCGTAATCCTCTAAAATTTTTGAAAGCACCTAGTTCCCCTTCAGAACGTACACAAATATTCATCTGCCACTTTATCACCTTTAATTAAATCTTGCATTCAAACATGAATGAAATATTTCTCACTTAAAGATACTGCTTTTCTGTTTTATTTATTTAGTTTGGTTGTGTATTATTTTCCACCAACTTTTATTGAACAATGTAGAGCTTCCAACATTATGACTCAAAACAGATTATAGTGGGCAAGCTTAAGAATTAAACATCATTGTTTTCCAAAAAAAGAATAATTTCCAACTCAAAATATTCTCCCAAATCAACAATACCCTGCCTTGTACCAGAACCTATTCAACCTATAAACCTCACCTGAATGTAGAAGAAAAGTACTCAAAGGAACCTATTCTGAAACAGAAAAGCTAGGTTTTACAAATTACTTCTGACCCAAAGCATTTTCAGCAAACTCCTTGTTGTCTGGAAGATGCCAGTTATATTAATTTGGATATTAACATTTCTAACCCATGTACGAGTCAGTGAGAAATTACACCTTAAAAATTACCAGCATTGGAAACACAAATATCAGTCAGCCTCAAGATCAACTGGTTAGACAAAGCAAACCATGATCAATATGGAATTAACAATCTGTCACTAGTCATTCTTAAGAAGTTTCCTGTTCTCTTTCATCCTTCAAAAGGATAGTTTTATCTATGCAAACAATGCTTCATCGCTAATTTAAAAACAAAGTCTACTTCTTGTCTAGACATATTCCACATTCAGAAACCCCTTCAGATACACCTTTGTATAACTACCATTTTGCACCTATAAAGTATATCTTGTAAACTACACTTTGATGATTTTTAAATTACTACTGATTCAAAACATTCCAACAGGGGCATCATTTATAATAATGGCAATGGACAAAATGGTCTTTCTGATCATTGCTAGCAACAATTAAAGACATTAAATAAGAAAGTATAGGCTAAGATCCATCATTTTATACAATATAACAAGAAAAACCTCTGACCCATTTTTAACCACAGAAAAGTAATTTGTAAATATTTAAGTCAAAATTAACAGGCATCTCTATATGCCTGCATCCCCCTCAAATAAAGCAGAATCTAAGCATATTCTATATTCCAAATACTCAACACCAAAGTCTTCCAAAACAATGTAACAAGAAAATAGTGGTATCTATAAATATTAAAACATCAAATTTTTGGCAACTCATACTGTTTAAGAAACAGCTGTAATTTATATTGAAAAAGGGGGCGGGGGATAAAAAAAAAAAAAGTCCAAACAAAACAGAACCCTACATTCTGCTGGATCTAGTTGTTTCACACATCACATCTTATGCCAATATCAACAATTCAAACATTAATGTTAAAAATACTTATTCTGTTAGGAAACTATGAAGTTTCTACAGTTTTGTATAATAAAAGGAGTATCAAAAACACTTCTTAAAACAAACTTCACTGTACACTATGAGCATTAAACACTTAAGTTATTTTTAATATGTACTACATAGTAACCAAAACTTGTTTCAGAACAGAGAAGTGCTAACTGTTAATATGAACATTTTTTAAACTTAAGATAAATGCTCTCACTTTAATAATACAAACCCTATTTGTTAAGTACAGAACTAAGGATGTAATTTCACCTTCAATACCAAAAACACCTATAATATCTTACACTATTCAGTAATAATCTTAGGTCAACAGGACTACTATAAATACTGTACACAAGTACATAAATTTATCAAAACTGTTATTCAAATCTCTTAAAAAGGGTACCAAGGTTAAAATATATTAACATAAAATATGGTGGAAAATTGACAACTAGTTTCCAACCCTTTAATAAATTCTATAATAGAATATATAGTATTTGATACTTGTTTCAAAATACAGTATTTACAACAGGACAAAAACCATAAAATACAATGTATGATGACATATTTTTCATCTAAAAAGAACTATTTGAAGTGTATAATGTCCCTGAGATTAAGTTGTTCTGATCGTATCTAAACATTTAGAATAACAGACTCTTTAGAATTAGAAGGAGCTAGTTATAGATCATTTAGCTCTATGTGCATCTGAAAAGATCCTCCCATCCAAGGCCCCCACCCAATTGTTTTAGAGTCTAAAATAATAGACAGGGACGCCTGGGTGGCTCAGTCATTTAAGTGTCTGCCTTCAGCTCAGGTCATGATGCCAGAGTCCTGGGGTCGAGCCCCCAGTCGGGCTCCCTGCTCAGTGGGAAGCCTGCTTCTCCCTCTCCCACTCCCTCTGCTTATGTTCCCTCTCTTGCTGTGTCTCTGTCAAATAAATAAAATTTAAAAAATAAATAAAAAATAGACAAATCATTTCACCCTAATGGCAGTGAAACAAAATGAGGAATTATCTCAAAGTCAATTCTAACTTCTAATACCTTATTCTATCTTATCAAGACCAGCAGTGTTTAGTCAAAAAAAAAAAAAAAAAAGGCAAAATGACTAGTCACAAAACTTGAACTGTCTCAGAATGCAAATAAGCACAATTTCCAAAGTATGTCCCAGGCCAAAAGTTAATGGCTTAGACAATAAAAATTGTATTTTAATGTTAATCCAAACTAGTTAATGGAAAGTAAATCTGACACAAACCCTAATATAACAAACAACAAATTCCCCCTTCTCCCCCCACCAACCTGTTCTCTCCTTCTTGCCTAGTAATAAAATATTAAGTGAGACACATGGCTACCTAGGTAAGACTCATTTCCCAGCCTCCTTTACAGCTGATTGTGGTCATGTGACAATGTTATAACCACTGGAATATGAGCAGAAATGATATACATAACTCCTCTTAAAGGGAAGGAAAATGTCCTTCCTTCTTCCTGTTGACAGACATAATGGTAACCATCTGGGACAAGGGAGAAGCCACCTGTTAAGAATAGCAGAGCAAGACAAAGACGTCCAGGGTATGATGATTCTAGAGCCTCTATAAAATCTCAAGATTGTTTACACGGACTTTTCAAATAATATATTTCTACCTTTAAAGCCTCTGTCACCGTGGCCATGTCTATATTTTAACAAATATCTCTAATATAAATGATTAGGCAAACATACAGTATGTACAATGTACAGTAACTAGTATTTTTTTTCATATTTTATAAATTATATGTCAAACACCATTAAATTTGATTAACAGGTTTAACTAGTTTTCCCACATATGAAAACAGAGTTTCCATAGAAATTCTGAAAAATTTAACATGGGTTTGTATGTGTTAATGATAAGTGGGTGAAAAATACAATACCATGCTAAAAAAAGGGTTAAAAGAGAAAAAATCTTCCCACTTAAATTTAACTTAAGATTATATAATAAGCTACAGATATTTTCCTGTGCTAAACTAAAAACCTAAAATGATATTATTGCTCCTCAATTTTCTCTTAACAGTTTTCTCAAGAAAAAAGATTAAAATCCTAAGTTTCTAACAGATATAAACATCAAAACAAACTATAATACAAAAATCAACATGAAATTCTATCACCCAAAAATGGTTTCATATTTGAAAATATTAATTTATTCATGATTGTGAAAAACAAGTGTTGACGTTACCTGAGACTAAGGTAAAAACGAAGACTTCAAGGAAGGGAATGCTGTAGAGTTGAAAAAGAAATCATGGTTGAGTTTCTACCTTTCGTAAGCTTCAGAGACCCTCAACACCACTTTAATCACTTATGCCATCCAAGTCCTACAAAAAAAAAAAAAGAAAGAAAAAGAAAAACACACAACAAAATACATTACTCATGAAGGAAAAAATACTGTACAAATACAACATGGAAAAACTGTATGAATAATGAAGTGATCATTCTTTGTAAATAGGAAGCTATGCCTGAATGACCAGTACAATGACTTGCTTTTAAGTCTGAAACCAGGAAGATAAAATAGTGGTAAGTAGTAACTGTGAAATAACCTTGGTCTCATAAAAAATAATTTGCCTAGGGGCACCTGGGTCACTCAGTCAGATAAGTGGCCAACTCTTGATTTCAGCTCAGATCATGATCTCGGGGTCCTGGGATCGAGCCCTGCAAGAGGCTCCACACTCAGTAAGGAATCTGCTTCTCTCTCCCTCTGCCCTGCCCCTCCCCCCACGCATGCACACACCCATGATCTCTCGCTCTCTAAATCTTTAACAACTTTTTTTTAATGTTTTATTTATTTATTCATGAGAGAGAGAGAGAGAGACGCAGAGGCAGAGGGAGAAGCAGGATGCAGGACTCGATCCCAGGACCCTGGGATTATGACCTGAGCCAAAGGCAGACGCTTAACCATCTGAGCTACCCAGGCGCCCCCTAAATTAATCTTTAAAAAAAATTTTTTTAGGGGCACCTGGGTGGCTCAGTTGTTGGGCGTCTGCCTTCGGCTCAGGTCATGATCCCAGGGTCCTGGGATCGAGCCCCGCATCGGGCTCCCTGCTCAGTGGGAGGCCTGCTTCTCCCTCTCCCACTCCCCCTGCTTGTGCTCCTGCTCTCACTATCTCTCTCTGTCAAATGAATAAATAAAATCTTAAAAATAAAAAATAAAAAATAAAAAATAAATAAAAAAATAAAAAAATAAAAAAAATTTTTTTAAAGAATAATTTGACTAAATCTGGAGTCTACAGCTTTAGAGATATGTGATGCTGAGGGAAATTCAGAGGGTTACAGACCTAAAAAGCTAGAAAAGACAAAGCAAAAATTAAAAAAACAATTAATAGTACTATTCATATCTGCTTTGCAAAGTCTATGAAGTGAAGAGGGAAGCAAACACAATACCAGGCCTTACAAATAACAAACAGAACTAGTCATGTACAGAATATTTATTTATTTACAATAAAAACAATTTCAGTTGTAAAAATCCCATTAAATACTTAAATATAGAATAATAATCAGCCAGGTCACCTTTGACAGGAAAAGCTGACAATGAGTATAATCAACCATGAATCACAGGAAGATGGTATACCACATCCAAAAAAAGAAAAAGAAAAATGAAGAACATAAGCTATACACAATAAATCTAACAGTATTTCTAAGCATAGTAAACAAACTCAAGTTTATGGAATATCCTACCATAAGTCATTAAAAATACTAGATTTGTAGGGCACCTGGGTGGCTCAGTGGGTTAAGCATCCGACTCTTGATTTCAACTCAGGACATGATCTCAGGGTCATGGTATCAAGCCCCATGTTGGGCTCCAGGCTTAGAGCTGAGTCTGCTTGTCCCTCTCCCTCTGCTCCTCTCCCCACTTGTGCTCTCTCTCCCTCTCCCTCTCTCTCAAATAAAGGCCTAGTTTGCAACAAAAAATTACAAGATTACAAAAAAATGAAAAATATGATCTAAATATTAACAGAAAATAGCAGTCACTACAGTTTCCAGAGTATCCCCAGATGTTGGTTTAAGCAAACAATTTTTCAAAACATCTATTTCAGATATGTGAAAAGAACACATTTTAAATTTTTTTAATTATGAACATAATCAAAATAAGAGATTCTCAATAAATGTGCAGAAATTACATAAAAGAACCACATTGGAAACTCTGAAGTTGAACAGTAACTAAAACAAAATATTTACTAGCAGGGCTCAATGACAGATTCAAAATGGCAGAAAAATCAATGACCTTGAAGACTATCTACTGAAATTATCCAATCTAAAGAACAGAGAGGGGCACCTGGGTGGCTCAGTCGTTAAGGATCTGCCTTCAGCTCCGGTCATGATCCCAGGGTCCTGGGATTGAGCCCCGCATCGGGCTCCCTGCTCAGCGGGAAGCCTGCTTCTCCCTCTCCCACTCCCCCTGCTTGTGTTCCCTCTCTCTCGCTGTCTCTCTGTCAAATAAATAAGTAAAATCTTTAAAAAAAAAAAGAGAGAAAGAGAAAATAAGTTGAAGAAAATTGAACAGAGCCTTGGAGACCAATTTATTAACATTTCTGGAGTCCCAGAAGGAGAGGACAGAAAGGACAGGGAAAAAAATTTTAATAAAATACCAGCCAAAACTTCCCATATTTTAGTAAAAAGAAATCAAATCTACAGGCCTTAGGAGCTCAATGAATCTCAAGTAGGATAAATACAAAAAGGCCCACACTTAGACACATCATAGTCAAACTGGTGAAAGCAAACACAAAGAGAAAATAATGCAAGCACAAAGAGAAAAATCACTCAGCATGCGCAGGGACCCAACATGATTAACAGCTGACTTTCAATCAGAAACAATAGAAGCCAGAAGACAATGGAATGACATTCAAAGTGCTGAAAGAAAAAAGCTGTCAACCAAGAAGACAAAAGAATTATCCTCCAATAATGAAGGCATAATAAAGAGTATCTCAGACAAAAAAGGCTTAGAGACTTTTTTGCTAGCAAACCTGCCTAACAAGAAATACTAAAGGAAATCCATCAAGCTTTTGGCTTTCAGGAAAAGACAACAGATTCAAGTACACAGGAAAAAAAGAAGAGCACCAGAAATAGAAAATACATGGGTTAAACTAAAAGACTCTATATATTTTTCTCCTTTCTTCTCTCAACATCTTTAAAAAACATAAGAATGAGGGCGCTTGGGTGGCTCAGTCTTTAAACGTCTGCCTTCGGCTCAGGTCATGATCCCAGGGTCCTGGGATCAAGCCCGCATCGGGCTCCCTGCTCAGCGGGAAGCCTGCTTCTCCCTCTCCCACTCCCCGTGCTTGTGTTCCCTCTCTCTCTGCCAAATAAACAAATAAAATCTCTAAAAAAGTAAATAAAAATAAATAACATAAATGCAGCTAAAATAGTACTTAGAAGTTTATAACTTTATATATTTGGGAAAAAAACATTCTCAAATCAATAACATAGGCCTCCACTTAATAAAACAGAAAAAGAACTAAACCCTAAAGTAAGCAAAAGGGAATAATAAAGACCAGAGCAGAAATTAATGAACTATAAAACAAAATTAGAGAAAAACCTGGTTTCTTTTAAAATTGACAAACTTTTAGGCAAACTAAGAACAAAGAGAAAAAAGACAAATTACCCAAAAATAGGTATGAAAGAAGGGATGGTAACACTGACCCCACAAAAATTAAGAGTTCTACAACTGAAACTAATACAAGTTATATGTTAATTACACCTTAAAAAAATTTAAGAATTACAAAGGATGTTTCTTCCTTTATAACATTTATATATAACAAATTTATGCCAACAAATTACACAACTTTTATAAAATGGACAAATTCCTAAAAAGACATGTATTATCAAAACTGACTAAAGAGGAAACAGAAAAATCTGAATATAACAAATAAACAAACTGAATTAGTATTTTTAAATTTCCCACAAAGAAAAGAACAGGCCTAAATGGCTTCACTGATGAATTCCATCAAAAATTTAAAGAAATACCAATCCTTCACAAACGCCTTCACAAAACAGAGGAAGACAGTACATTCTGGAACTCAATCCATGAAGCCAGAGTTACTCTGATACCAAAGTCAAAGACATCACATGAAACTACTCAGCAGTGTCTACAATTATAAAATTAGATACAAAAACACTTACAGAATATTAGCAAACTGAATCTAGCAACATTTAAAAAGGTCTATACACCATGACCAAGTAGGATACATCCCATGGATGCAAAGGTGGTTTAACATCTGAAAATCAAATAAGGTAATACACTATATTACGAGAATATAGGACAAAAACCACATGGTTGTCTCAAGAGACACAGAAAAAAAGCATCTGAAAAAATTCAACACCTATTCACAAT
The DNA here is from genome assembly GCF_003265705.2 of Callorhinus ursinus. Taxonomy (NCBI): domain Eukaryota; kingdom Metazoa; phylum Chordata; class Mammalia; order Carnivora; family Otariidae; genus Callorhinus; species Callorhinus ursinus. The sequence goes on from NW_027397063.1 coordinate 60,935,516, forward strand.
AAAAACTCTCAACAAACTGGAAGTAAACTAATAAGCGAGTTCAGCAAGGTCACAAGAAATAAGTTCAGCCAGATCATAAAATATTAAATCAATAAACAAAAATCAATTTTATTTTTATAGTGAAATGACGGCTTTGTATTATGACTTCCTACCAAAAATTTGAACTGATTCAAATTTTCTTTTTATCCCTCAGTAGAGTTTCAAAATTTTCTTCAAGTAGCCCGTCCCCAGGCATTTTATATTTTTAGTTGTTATTCTGAATGTATACTTTTTCTTCCATAATTAGTCCTAATGCCTATTGTTTGTATAAAAAAAATTATTTGTGGGGGCGCCTGAGTGGCTCAGTTGGTTGAGCAACTGCCCTCGGCTCAGGTCATGATCCTGGAGTCCCGGGATCGAGTCCCGCATCAGACTCCCTGCTCAGCAGGGAGTCTGCTCCTCCCTCTGACCTTCCCCCCTCTCATTTACTCTCTCTCTCTCTCATTCTCTCTCTCAAATAAATAAAATCTTTAAAAAAATTATGTGTATATTAATTTTATAACCAGTTCCTTTACTGAATTCTCTTAATACTATCAGTATACAAAGAGGCAAGCAGATGAACTGAACAGAAATTATTTCAGACACATGCCCTTCAAAAACATGGAAATTCCGTATATGATAAATGTGGCATTTCAAATAGGTAGAAAAGAAATGCATCATTCAATAATTGGAATGGGGACAACCAGTTAGCCAGCTAGAAAAAAAAGTAAAGCTAGAGCTCTACATCTACTGTTTATACCAAATATATTCAACATACATTAAGATTTTAAGCAATTTAAATCATAAAAAGTAACAGAAAACCTGTATAACTCTTTTTCAAGTACCATAGTTCACTGAATCTAAAACTACCCATCTTAAGATACATGGCTATTTTATGGGTTACTAAGAAAGAACATAATAATGTCAAACTATGACGAACCAGGGATTCATGTAATTCAGAGATGTGACAACAGAGAGAAAAGAGTCCTATAACCAATGTCGAAGAACTTTTAAACTTTACACAGAAACCCCCCCATCCCCAGCTATAAAGGAAAAGATCACTAAATTCAATCATAAAAAATTAAAACTTCTATAAAGGCAAAAACAAAATCAAAGGATAAGCAAAAAAAAAATCAGTGAAAATAATTTGCCTAACAAATGGCGAGGGGCTCAGCACATGACCAAAGAGATCACTGAAAATATACATATGGCCAATAATAATGAAAAACTGCCCAAGCTCACTCATAATGAAATTCTGGAAAGCAATACTAAACAACAAAATGCTGAAAAATATTAAAAAGTTTGACACCAGCTCGTTTTGTCACAGAGATTCCCATTTTCCTAGACTACCGATACTGGGATAATCTTTTAGTTAGGCAATACATCTACCTAATTATTAAACGTACACACTCCTAGGCCCAACAATTTTTCCCTTATTAATTTATACTGCAGATTTATTTTGTTTTGTTTTGTTTTTTTGAGAAAGAGATCATGCACGCACAGGAATTGGGGGGGAAGGGCAGAAGGAGAGAATCTTAAGCCGACTCTACATGTGGAGCCGATGTAGGGTTCAATCTCATGACCCAGAGATCATGACCTGAGCCAGAATCAACAGTCAGATGCTTAACGGACTGACCCACCTAGGCGCCCCTTATACTGCAGATATATTTAAAAATACATGCAAAGACATGCCCAACATTATTCACCATATTACCACTTATTATAGCAAAAAAACACTAAAAACCTAAATATCCATAAATAAGTTAGTACTTAATATAATTATGGTATATTCAAATACTGGAATACTACACAGAATGAAATGAGAAGAAATGATATGCAAAAATATAGAAGTTAACAACAAAAAAGACATGTTGCGAGTGCCTGGGTGGCTCAGTTGGTTAAGCGACTGCCTTCGGCTCAGGTCATGATCCTGGAGTCCCGGGATCGAGTCCCGCATCAGGCTCCCTGCTCAACAGGGAGTCTGCTTCTCCCTCTGACCCTCTTCCCTCTCGTGCTCTCTGTCTCTCATTCTCTCTCTCAAATAAATAAAATCTTAAAAAAAAAAATTAATAAAAAAATAAAAACAAACAAAAAAGACATGTTGCTAAGTAATATGTATGGTGTGATCTCATTTGTGTAAAGAATATGTAAATACAGGTATACATATGTCTGCATATAGAAAATGTCTGACAGGATACACACATATGCACAAATGTTAACCATGAACAGGAAAGGGGAGAGCCTTTTTTTAAAAAACCTTTTAACATTCTCTACTGCCTAAGTGTGTATCCTCTTGCAATAAACCTGGATAAGGAATGAGAAATGCTGAACATGACAATTACCAGAAAATATGGAAAAAGAAGGAAATCTTAAAATATGGCCACTATATTACCTTCACATCCTCATTTTTAAGGAATTCTCAAAACAAAATTTATGAAAAACTTTAGAATTTTTATGATCATTAACAACTGACATCAGAATATGTGCCATTAACAGATACGTAAATACCCTGAAAACTGTTAAATATTTAATTTTCTTTCACTTGAAGGATAAAAGCATAGGCCTGGGCGCCTGGGTGGCTCAGTTGGTTAAGCGACTGCCTTCGGCTCAGGTCATGATCCTGGAGTCCCGGGATCGAGTCCCACATCGGGCTCCCTGCTCAGCAGGGAGTCTGCTTCTCCCTCTGACCCTCTTCCCTCTCGTGCTATCTTTCATTCTCTCTCTCTCTCTCAAATAAATAAATAAAATCTTTAAAAAAAAAAAAAAAAGCATAGGCCTAACATATGTACTAACATAACCCAAAAAGAATCATCTATCTTCCTAAAAGAAGGTAACTGGGGCCTAAAAGAGACATGCAAGTAATCTAGTTAAGTCAGAAAAGATCTACATCCTATAAAACTAGTAAAATTAACTCTTTCAATGTAGATATTCATTATCTCTATACAGCAATACCATATACATATATGAATATATATAATTTATGCTTATATGTTAGTGGGTATAAAAGGAAAAGAGACCATCCAACAGATATAAAGTACTATCCAACGGTTGTGGTCAGTGCATCAGTGCAGTTCATACACAAGTGCATGGGCATCTATCACAGGTAAAAATTAAAGACTGAGTAAAACAGTGTTGGATTACCTCTATAAAATATGTCAGACAAATGTCCATCCTATCAGATTACTTGGCTCAATTTCCAAGCTCCCAATTCCTCCCCTTTATCTTATAAAAGTACAAAAATACAGGTTATCCCCCAAAAGAACCAGGATTAGACATGTTCTTAAAGTCAAGTAAAACAGTGATATCCAAATATGCCAAATCTAACAATATTCTCTCCATGGTAGATACTGTTGGATTAAATAAAATTAGTAGTAAATGATACCCCAAGGAAATGAGGAGACACTAACTAGACTTTTTCTAATTTAATTTCTAGTTGAGGATTAAGATTTCTTTAAAATCTGGGCAATAACCCAGAATCATCTTAAATAACTTAAAGTAGGGGTGGCTTGGTGGCTCAATCGGTTAAGCATCTGACTCTTGATTTTTACTCAGGTCACGAACTCGGGGTCGTGGGATTGAGCCTTTTGTTAGGCTCTGCACTCATCAGGGAGTCTACTTGTGATTCTCTCTCTCTTTCTCCCTCTCCCTTTGCCCCTCCCCCCACTTGGGCACGCTCTTTCTTTAAAATAAAAAAATAAAAATCTTTAAAAAAATAAAAAACAAGAAAACAAACACAAAACGTGTTTCATTAAAATCTTATGTTGCTACTCTACATTATTCAGAGTATGATTTCCTGATGAAACCCCAAAGTAACATTTCCGTCAGCTCAAAAGTCTAACTACTACATTAATATAGTTTTTAAAAACATAAAAACATTAAGCATTTAAAAATTTCAAGGCAAAGGTATTTAATAATACTAGAACAGACTATATATATTTGTAAATGTTATGCTATAATAAACCTTTTAACAGAGACTAATACAGAAAGTTAATATCCTGTACTGATATTGCATTGATATTGGACACATACAATTTCTTTTATGTAACTGTAGTATTTTTTTTCTGGCATATGAAATGGGGGTAATGAAGACTGAAAGCTGAAATTTTATTAGAAACAATGAATAAGCCAAATATAATTTTTTATTCAGAAATAATAAAGCATTTATATAGCAGCCCTAACACTTTTTAGGGCTCAATAAATATGTAAATCAATAAAAGCTATAATTGAAAAGCAAACAATTAAATAACTTTAAATCTTTAGAAAATAACCAATATATTAATTCAAAGTTGTATTTACATAATTTTATCAAGGGATCACAAACACTACAGCATTTTCTAGTCCCTCAGCCAGTCAGCTTTGTTGCTAAAATAGTTACAAACTAAAAACTATATTTTAAAAATTTTATGTCTACTAAGCTCTTAATTGCCTGCCTCAAAGTTTTGTTTCCAAGAATTCAGAAGAGCATATATGCCACCTTCTCAATTATGTAAAACAATTTTTGAATACGTATTTGCCATAAAACTATATACTATTGTGGTAGACATTATTAAAAACAAGTAGAGCAACACTGTATTTGCACTATACTGCTATTCACTAATCTATGTTCTTCATTCACTATGTTCAACTTTTAGAATTTCTAAAGCTATACTGTAAAGTTGAACAGAAAAAGCACAGCAAAGTCTATACACAGGAAATAAAAATGTCTTCAAATTATATACTTTAGGAGTCTTACAAAGTTGATTGGGTATATTTACTTCACAATCAAGACATTATTACATATGCCATCACAGAATATGGTAAAATCTACAGACTGGACAAATGTTTTTGAAATCTTAATATTCTGTTGAAAACATTTTCACAAAAAGCCTACTCATCTTCTTGCATCACTTCTTATTGAAAGCCCTAAAATTAAGGCTCTCATACATCAAAAGACATTAACTAGACATGTTAAAAGAGAATGAAACAAAAAACAGTAAAGCAAGAAGGAAAAGGAAACATGACCCCCCCCCACACACACACACGCCCACATCCATAAAATAATATAACCTCAAGGTCTAAATCTGTAAACAGAAATTTGGGGATATCATTCTCATCACAACCTTTCCTCTACCATGGAAACACAATTCCCTCTAACTCACCTGCCACAAAGTCTCTGTCTCTGGAACCCTAAATTCATTTAGCATCATCTACCAATTCACTTCTCCTTCCAAGTCTCTATCCTTCCTCCTTGTCTCCCACTCCTCTCCCCGAACAATAAGAAAAGAACCTACCAAGCTGGAAACTAAGACCCTGTAAGTACAAAAAGAGAGGTATAAAGTTACTTGGATAACCACCCAAAGGTCAGTTATGATCTTCTTTCCCTGCTTCACTCCCTCACATCAGGAGTTAGTGAATATTCCTTCTTAGCAATTCCTCTGATTTAAGATTTTGCTGGCTAAATATTCCCTCATTATACCACTTGTGCAGATATAAACAGTGAAATTAAGACTAAAAATATGTTTTAAGGCAGGAGTATTATGCTTTGCTGTCAATAGATACTTATCTTTAACCAAAGATAGCAGATGTTAATAGATCCATACTACACTGTAAATATGGACTTCTAATTTACCTCACATTTAATAATTGTGATTTTCTACCATTACCAATTTTAATAACTATGGCACAGAAAGAAAATAAATGAAATATTTTGCAGGGACCATTAGCTATTGTCCTTCCGTTATTCAGTTTTGAAACACTGGCAAAATTCATACATACATACATACACACACACACACACACACACCAGCAGGTGGGTTGATTCATTAAGCCAACATTTTTGTCATTAACCAAGTCAACATTCTATCACCTGATATGCATGTATGACATGCTACCTAAGATTCCTAAGACATGCATAAAATATCATGGCCTCTGCCCACAGGAGTTCATAATTTAGCAAAGATGGTAAGTACATACATAACAAATAATGTTTGTAACAACAACATAATGTGATAAGGGCTATAACTAAAGTTGAAGCAATTTATTATAGAAAAAAAGTCAAAGCAGAGAGGAATCACAGGCTGCTGGGTAGCTCAGTCAACGGTTAAGCATTCAATTCTTGATTTCGGTTCAGGTCGTAATCTCAGGGTGGTGGGATCAAGCCCGGTATTGGTCTCCACACTCAGCACAGAGTCTGCATGGATCTCTCTCTTTTCATCTCACTCTGCCCCTCCCACCACTCATGCTCTCTAAATAAGTAAATAAATAAATAAAATCTTAAAAATCTTTTTAAAAAAGCAGACAGCAATCAATTCTTCCTTTGCTGCTAAATGAAAAAGAAGTAATCTTTTAATGTTGATTCCACATTTAAAAATGCAATGAATATACGCTTCAGACTTTGCTCAGTAGTGTTCCTAGGACTTTGCAGTTATTAACTCACTTAATCCAAACAACAAACTTATGAGATTGGTACTATTATTACTCACATTTTATGAGAGAAAACTGAAAGGTTAAATAACTTACCAAAGGTTATAAAACTAGTAAGTGGCAGAACCAAAGTCCTTATAATGGTCTGCGAGGCCCTCCACAATCTGTTGTGCTATACTCTCCTCACCACCACCACCACCACCACCATTCAGACCTCATCTTCTATACTCTCCCCACTGCTCACTCCACATAAGCCTCACTAGCCAGACCTCCTTATCTCCCTAGATCTTCCAGTATGCTACTGCCTTCAGGCCTATTGTACTGGCTGTTCTACGCCTGGTACACTTCCTCCCAAAGATATCCTAAGTAAATCCTTTACCTACTTCAAGTCTTCGCTCAATCATCATCTTACTTAAGAGGCTTTTTTCCTGCCATACAATTTAAAATTGTAACCTGCCCCTATATACACTCACCCAATTCCCCTTTCATCTGTTACACATTTTGCATAGTAAGACCACCTCTCAACATACTATGTAATCTATTTGTTTATGATGTTTAAGGTTTTTCTAACTCCCAACTGTAAACTCCACAAGGGCAGAAATTTTGTTTTGTTCAATGATGTATCTTAAGTACCTAAAACAGTGCCTTGCCCATAGCAGATATTTAGTATTTTTTAAATGATTATATAAAGCTTAACTCTAACAGAGAAATCAAACTCCAGAAGCTTAACCACCACACAACACTATCTCAATTACAGAATCACAGATAACAAAACTACAGCATCTAGAAAAGTCACATTAGCCTAATGAAACAGCAGAACCTGATATCAAACCAGCCTAGTGAGGTTTTTGGCAACATTACCCTTGGGAAATTTCCCTAAAAAGGCTTGAAGGCCTTAACAATAAAGAGATTCAACCTACTGATGAATTTACTTTAAGCTTTATGGAACATTGTATCAAATAGAAAAAAAATCTTAGCGATGTAAAGAACTGTAATCCTACCTAATTTCTAGTCTTTGTTGAGTTCTAATAACGAATTTCAAAAGTACTGTGTTAGAAAAGCTACAAAAGCTGCATGCACTTTACAGCAGATCAGAAGAAACTTTAATTTTTTCAAATATTTCACATGCTCCATGTTTAGTTCTACAAACCTAGGCAACTTCTACCTCATTAAGTATTTTCAACGTATATCTGTATGTTGTCTGCTTGGTGTATTTCAGCCTACCCAATTGTTTCAACTGTCATCTTTGCCTAGAGAAGATTGCAAAAGATGAGGTTTTATGAATTAATGATCAAAATCCAGATAAAGAGAAAAAAAACCCACAAAAACTGTCAATATGAATTTCTAAGAATAAAAATATAAGAAAATCTAATCAAAACTTAGCTGTTTTATAAGTATTACATTACATCATGCACCTTAATGTTACTTCCAAATACAACCATTCTAGAAAAGCTAATTGAGAAAAACCATAGTTCTCTTGGTTAATTATCTCTTTTAAAACCTCATTTTTAGTTTCACTAATGTGTATGCTTACAAAATTTCAACTACTGATGCTTCCATAAGCACTACCAAAAAAGGCTACTACCTCTTGCCCTTTTAAATGTAATCAAGAAAAGCACAAAGCAATGAAAGAATATATAATAGCACATATGGTTTAAGAATCTGAAACAAAAAATGCTTTAGCATCTTTTAAAGTCCTTCAGTATCTTTTAACTAGATCACATTTTAAGGCTAGTCAAGTTCTAGTATTACATTAGTTTTTACTTTTGTGATTTAATGATGCTTTCTAAATGTTTAAAAGGGGGGGGGGCTTGTTCCAGGCAAAAGATTTCTATGAATATGGTTAGAATTTCTACACAGTAACAAAGCACAGATATAGATGTTCTTTAATTTACACTAGCTGTGTTAAAAATTAAAGTTATTAGAACTCTATGTGAATGATGGTCTAACAGTATATTTTTCATGACCAGACCTTTCCCAAGCAGGAATGACAGCCCAACAAATTCAAACCAACCACCCCAGAAATTACTCTGCCCAAGTCTTTCTAGAACCATTTTCCATTTCTACTCTCAACAAACAGGCCAAAATCTTATAAACTTTGCAATTAATGTAGCTAATCCACTTAGCTGAAAATGAAAATCCTACAAAGGAGTAATCAAATTCTTAAAAGAAAACTGACCAAAGTGAGTGAAATAAAACCACGAACTGAAAATTTTCACCTGCCCTTGACCTTTTCAAATCACCTAAACAAACATTTGTCAAACAAGACACCAACTGTCCACCACAAGCACTTTTATAAACTCCTTAGACTCTAAACTGCTAGAGATTGAACCTTTCTAGGTTGAGGAGAGACACCTCCCAAAAACTATGACAAACTATCAAGCAACTATGTAATCCTTCCCCAAATTTACTAATAGAAATTCATTTTTAAGATTGGTAAGCCACTCTTAGTCGGTTAAGCATCCAACTCTTGGTTTTAGCTCTGGTCGTGATCTCAGGGTGGTGATCTCAGGATCCTGTGATCCAGCACTGTGTCAGGTTCCATGCTGGGCGTGGAGCCCGCTTGGGATTCTCTGCCCCCACCTTTGCCCCTCCGCCTCCCGCGCATGTGCACATGCATTCTCTCTCTTAGAAAAAAGATTAGTAAGCCAATAAACTCAAGGGAAAGCTGCTTTACTTTTACTTGTACATAAATTTTTACTGAATACACATTAATTTGTAAATAATATTTTATACTATGATGATCAAGATCACACAAATTTTCAAATGATCTCCTCAAAGATGATACAAGCATACTCTGATAAAGTACTTCGTGGTATACAACCTACTTTCACTTGTCACATTTCACCTGACCCCCTATAATTACCTAGGCAGGTATTATTGTTTATCTCTGAGGTTCAAGGGGTTAAGTATGCAAGTCCTTCCCAAGTTAAAAATATATTTAATGCTACTCTTAACAATGTCCTGGGAGTCAAAAAAATTATATATACATATGTACATATATAATAATTAAAGTATATCAATGAACAAAAAATTTTAAATTAAAATGTTATCTGATAGTTACCATGTAAATAGAGAAAATTAAATTCACCTAGTTTAACACAAAAATTATCCTACTCTAATAACTAAGGAAACCCTAAAAAATTACAATACCCACTTAAAAATTAGTTTATTTACATTGATTTTTTAAAGTGTCAATTCTTTGTGAACAAAAACATGTTAAAATATTATTAAAGGTCAAAGATAAGAAACTATTACTTCTCATATGAAATATCAATAACTCTCATTTAAAAACATAGGGCGCCTGAGTGGCTCAGTCGTTAAGTATCTGCCTTCAGCTCAGGTCATGATCCCAGGGTCCTGGGATTGAGTCCCACATCGGGCTCCCTGCTCAGCGGGAAGCCTGCTTCTCCCTCTCCCACTCCCCCTGCTTGTGTTCCGGCTCTCACTGTCTCTCTCTGTCAAATAAATAAATAAAATCTTTTTAAAAAATAAATAAATAAATAAAAATAAAGGGCGCCTGGGTGGCTTAGTTGATTAAGCAACTGCCTTCGGCTCAGGTCATGATCCTGGAGTCCCGGGATCGAGTTCCACATCGGGCTCCCTGCTCAGTAGGGAGTCTGCTTCCCCCTCTGACCCTCCCCCCTCTCATGCTCTCTCATTCTCTCTCTCAAATAAATAAATAAAATCTTTAAAAAAATTAAATAAATAAAATAAAACAAAAACATAGAAATGGTCCACAAAAAGCCAGTTCATCTTTTGACAATTTTCATCTTATTTATTACCACAATCATTCTTATCTCTTCTGTCTAGAATGCATGCTCAGAGTTACCCTAGACACCAGCACAATGTAGAGGTATGCCCACACATAAAACAAATTGTTTTTAATCTGATAAGGAAACTGAGATTTGCCATCAGAGTCATTCAGAAAATACCTCAAAAAGTATCTGCAAAGGAGCCCAGTGAACATAATTGCAGTAACTATATTAAGTCTGAACAATTCATGAAGTAAGTATGTTTGTGAGACTGTTTTTCTGAACAGGAAAAGTCAAATTAGCAAGTGAATTCATCATTTAGAAACACGAGCTTTTACTAATGTAGAATGGGCGTTTTCTTAATTGGGCCAATTTATTCTCAATTAAAAAACTAGGAACTGTAAAGGCAGGACAAGACATTTTATCTGCTCTTTTCAATCTATGAATTAGAAACAGTTTAAATTGGCTGCATAATGCAAGATTTTCAGTATTGTTTTGAAAAGTATTAATATGAAAATACTACAATGTACTTAAACATCTTCAGCGCAAATATTTATTAAACAAACACATCTCTGAAGAAAATACTCAGAATTTATAACCTCATTTTAATTAACTACACAACAAAATTCTGTTTATGTGACAGATGCCCAGTAAAATAGCATGTATCTATTCCCTGGCACCCTCTTAAACTGGTTAGGACTTCCCAAAAACTTAGGTGTCTGATATTCTGATTCATAACCAAAGCAAGCATTTATATAGTGCTTAAAACTTCACAGAACACATATCCATATACCATTATTTTCCCAAAGTTGATATAACCTGACTGGAGATCATGCAGGTTCACAAAAATTAAGGAACTTAAACTTCCTGTCTAGTCAAGATGGCGCAGATCTGTTTTCCCCTGCTCCTCCTCACTAAGCACAATTATAAACCATGGAAATAATACAAGAGATAACCAAAGGAAAACTCTGAAAACGGTAAGAAGGCAGTGAAACACTTTGGGACCAGAAAACAAGAAACAAAAGAGCAGCAGGGTGCTTTTAGTCCCCACACCCAACAGAAAAAAGCAACCCAGACTGGCATTTCCCGACCACCAACTGAGCAACAGAAGGCAGACCAGACAGTCACATTCTTCCCCCCAAATTAACGTGGAGTCCCTCTACAGTATAAGGGGGAAATCCAACTGGAAGCCCAGCCAACAACAAAGACCAGGGGAAGAAATTTTTCCTTTACCCACCTGGCCTGAGACTGTTTTCTGCCTAGAGATACAGAGACAAGTAGGCAAAACTGAGGAACCCAACCAGAGCAAGCAGCTCAGTTTGGGCCAAGCCTCTCCTCCCTCACACAGAGACAGGGGAACAGGGAAGAATGGGGAGGCATGGGATGAACAGCAGGAGGATCCTACCACAATCCTCTCCTCCCATCTAGAGATACCCAGAAGCCCAGCATGGGGAAAACCCTTTGCTCCCTCAGGAAGCACCAGCAAGGACTTAATGGGAACCCAGCAGCATCAGATAAATTAAGGTGACCACAAGGGCTCTGAAAATTAAACTGCCAATGGAAACACAGCCTACAAAAGTGTGCCAAAATCTGTATGTTAAACCTAAATAGGGTCTGTCTGCTAAAATAAAAATATCAATAGGGGGCCCAGACCCTCCTAACTAATAGATAAAAAAGAAAAGACTCAAGAAATCACAAATTGAGTGAGAAAAGATCATCAACTAAGGCCAATGCAGAGATGAAATCAGACATTGGAATTATTTGACGAGGATTTTTAAAAACCGTAATAAAAATGCTTGAGCAATCAATTATAAATTTTCCCAAAACAAGTAAGAAAATGGAAAATCTCAGCAAAGACACAGAATTTATATAAAAAAAGCAAAAGAAAATTATAGAGCTAAAAAAATACAGCAACAAAAATTTTAACTCACTGGATAAACTCAATACAAACATAGAGATGATAGGAAAGAGAATCATTGAACTTGAGGACAGAAAAACAGAACTCACCCTATGTAAACAACAGAAAAAAAATTACATCCTGGGCAACTATAGGCCGATAACAAAAGATCCAACATTCGTATCACTGGAGTCGCAGAAAGAAAGGAGAGGTGCTGAAAGAGTATTTGAAGAAATGGTGGCTTAAAACATCAAATGTGGCAAATACAAACTTACAGATCCAAAAAACTGAGCAAACCCAAGACAGGATAAATGATGAAATTTACACCAAGATACAGCACAATTAAATGTTCAAAATTAAAAACAAAGAAAAAACTGGGAAGGCAGCACACAGAAACAACATACTACTTATAATGGAACAATTCAAACGACACGAGATCTCTCGTCTGAAATCAGAGAGGCCAAGAAAAGTGGCAACAGTATTTTTTGAATACTAGAAAAATAAAGAACTGCCAACCAAGAATTCTATATCCAGTGAAACTATTCTTCAGCAACTATTAAACATCCATTCAACAATCCATTTAAACTGCTAAAACATATACTACAGAATGGGTGGCTCATACACAACAGAAATTTATTTCTCACAGTTCTGGAGGCTAGAAGCCCAAAATCAGGATGTTGGTAGGATTGGGTGAGGGCTCTCTTCCAGGTAACAGACTTCTCTTTGTATCCTCACAGAACAGAAAAGGGCAAGGGAGCTCCTCTCTGGCTTCTTTTATAACAGCACCAATTCATTCAGGAGGGCTCCTCCCTCATGACCTCATCACCTCCCAAAGGCCCCATCTCCCAACAGGATTTCAGCATATCAATTTTAGGGAAATACATTCAGACCACAGAAGGAACAAAGGGGCCATTTTTAAAAAGCATTCCCAAAAGAAGAAAAACTAAAAGAATGTGTCACCAACAGCCGTACTTATAAAGACTGGCTGACAAAAACGTTCCAAACAACAGGAAGAAAAGAAATATAGGTATACACAACAGATTATCTTTTCCATCATTAGTTTTATAAATCATACCTGATGACTGAAATAAAAATGGCAACACCATTGCACACCCAAGACAATTATGTTTAAAAGTTGAGAAGGTGGGGCACCTAAATGGTAGGTGGCTCAGCCAGTTAAGCATCCACCTTCAGCTCAGGTCATGTTCCCGGGGTCCTGGGATCAAGCCCCACGTTGGGCTCCCTGCTCAGTGAGAAGCCTGCTTCTGCCCTCTCTGCCCCTACCCCTCTCTCAAATAAATAAATAAAATCTTTAAAAAAAAAATCTTTTTTAAATAAAAGTTGAGAAGGTAAAGGGTAAAATAGAAGTGAAGTTTACACACTTCAGTTGAAGTTGTAAAATATCGGTACCAGCAGACTATTATAAATCACATATGCATATTGTAAAATAACTACAACAACCACTACAAAAACTACACCAAGACAGACTCAAAAACATTATAAATAGATCTGCACATTATAAAAGATGGGATCCTAAAGACCATTCCAGTAATCTGTAGGAAGGCAAGAAAAGAGAAGCAAAATCCAAAATCCAGAGAAAACAAGCCAAAAAAAAAAAAAAAGCAGCCATGAATGGTGACATATCAATAATTACCTTATATGCAGATACCCTAAATAATCAAAAGACAGACTGGCAGAGCAGATTTTTTAAAATGGCCCAACTGTATGTTGCAAAGAAGAAATCTGATAACATATGTTGAAAATAAAGGAATGAAAAAGTTATAACAATACCTTTTAGAAAAGCACAGTGGCTATATTAATAACACAATCAACCAACAGAATCTAATTGATACACAGTTGATCCCTGAACAACCCCCTCATACAGTCAAAATTCCATGTATAACTTGACTCCCCCAAATCTTCACTACTAAAGCCTACTTGTTGACCAGAAGTCTTACCGATAATATAAACAATCCATCAACACACATTTTATATATTACATGTATTATATACCGCGTTCTTACATAAAATTAGATAAAAGAAAATGTTAGAGAAAATCATAAGGAAGACACATTTACAGTACTATAAAAAATCCACATATAAGTGGACAAGTACGATTCAAACGTGGTTCAAATGTCAACTGCATATAGAATACTCCACCCAATGACAGCAGAATACCCATGGAACTTTTCAAGCACCCATGGAACATTCACCAAGACCATATCCTGAGCCACAAAACAGACCTCAACAAATTTAAAAGAATTAAAATAATACAGAGTGCATTCTGTGACCATAATGGACCTAAACTAGAAATCAGTAACAGAATGACAACAGGAAAACCCTGTAACACAACGGGGTGGGGGTGGGGGGGGAGAAATACTTCTAAAAAGTCCATGGGTCAAAGAGGAAATCTCAAAGAAAAATTTAACATACACAGATACATAAAAATGAATGAAAATAAAAACCCATGTCAAAATTTGTGAGATGCAGCTAAAGCAGTAGTTAGAAGGAAATTTATAGCACTAAATGCTTATATTAGAAATGAAGAAAGATCTCAAAGCAATAACCTAAGTACCTACCACAAGAAACATAAAAAAAGAAAAAAGAAAAACATAAACCCAAAGCAAGCAGTAAGAAGGAAATAAGGAATAGAAATGAATGCAATGAAACAGGAAAATGGAGAAAATCAATGAAGCAAAATTTTTAAGTCTCTAATATGACTAACCAATAGAAACAGAGAAGACACAAATCACCAATTTAAGGATTTTAAAAAGGTTATCACTGGGCCACCTGGGTGGCTCAGTCAGTTGAACCTCCAACTCTTGGTTTCAGCTGAGGTCATGATCTCGGGTCATGGAACTGGGATCGGCCCCACGATGGGTGCAGAGCCTACTTAAGAGTCTCTCTCTCCCTCACTCTGGCCCTCCCGCCATGCACACGTGCATTTTTTCACACTTTTTCACTCTCTCTCTTTAAAAAAAAAAAAAAAGAAAGAAATGCAAAATTGGATTAACATCTGAAAATCAAGTAATATAAATAATACACCCTATCAACAGAATAGAGGACAAGAATTTTTTTTTTTGTAGATCATCTCAGCAGAGGAAGAAAAACATGTGACAAAATCCAACCCCTTAGCAATAAAAACTCCCAAAACATTAGGAATAGAAGAAAACTTCCTCAACCTGATAAAGGCCATCTACAAAAAATCTAACATTCTACTTAATGGTGAAATACTGAATGCTTTCCCCCTACAACCAGAAACAAGACAAAGCTGTCCACTCTTTTTTTTTTTTTAAGATTTTATTTATCAGAGGGCACCTGGGTGGCTCAGTTGGTTAAGCGACTGCCTTCGGCTCAGGTCATGATCCCGGAGTCCTGGGATCGAGTCCCACATCGGGCTCCCTGCTCAGCAGGGAGTCTGCTTCTCCCTCTGACCCTCTTCCCTCTCGTGCTTTCTATCTCTCATTCTCTCTCTCTAATAAATAAATTAAAAAATTTAAAAAAAAAAGATTTTATTTATCAGAGAGAGAGAGCACAAGCAGGGGCTGCAGCAAGCAGAGCAGGCAGATGGAGAAGCAGGCTCCCCGCTGAGCAAGGAGCCCAATGCGGGACTCAATCCCAGGACCCTGGGATCATGACCTGAGCCGAAGGCAGACGCTTAACCAACTGAGCCACCCCGGTGCCCCTACTCTTGCTTCTTTGATTCAACACTGTACTAGACATTCTAACAAGGAAAACTAGGCAAGAAAATTAAATAAAAAGCATTTACAATGGAAAGGAAGCAATAAACTGCACCTCTATTTACAGATGACGTGATCTTATATACATAAAACCCTAAAGAATATATTAAAAAAACTACAGTTACATTAATCAAGACAGTGTGGTACTGACAGAGGGACAGACACATAGATCAATGCAAGAGAGAGCCCAAAACTAGACCAACATAAATACGCCCAACAGATAATGTAATTCCACGGAAGAAAGGTAGTCTTTTCAACAAATAGTGCTAGAACAAATGGGCATCCAAAGGCAAAAAAAAGTCTGACCTAAACCTCACAACTTTATATAACAATTAACTCAAAATGGATCATGAATTTAATGTAAACATAAAACTACAGAACTTTAGATGAAAACACAGGGGACATCCTTCAGGACCTAAAGAAAAGGGTTCCTAGGCTTGGAACCAAAAACATGATCCATAGAAGAAACCAGACTTCGGGATGCCTGGGTGGATCACAGTTGGTTAAGCATCTGCCTTTGGCTCAGGTCATGCATGGTCCCAGGGTCCTGGGATCAAGCCCCACATCGGGCTCCTTGCTCAGCAGGGAGCCTGCTTCTCCCTCTGTTTGCGGCTCCCCCTGCTTGTGCATGCACATGTGCACCCACTCTCTCTGTCAAATAAATAAATAAAATCTTAAAAAAAAAAAGAAACCAGACTTCATCAAA
Source organism: Callorhinus ursinus (assembly GCF_003265705.2). Classification (NCBI taxonomy): domain Eukaryota; kingdom Metazoa; phylum Chordata; class Mammalia; order Carnivora; family Otariidae; genus Callorhinus; species Callorhinus ursinus. The sequence continues at coordinate 60,952,034 of NW_027397063.1, forward strand.
ATTAAAAACATTTCCTCTGTGAAGGAATTTTGAAGAAGATGAAAAGATAAGCTACAGACTGAAAAATGTTTGCAAACCATGTATCCGACAAAGGCTTATAACTGGAATATATAAAGAACTCTCAAAACGTAACAGTAAAAAAAATTACATATATTCTGATTAGAAAATGAGAAAAAGGCATGAACAGACAGCAAGAAAGTACATATGAAGATGTTCAGTATCATTAGCCATTAGGGAAATGCAAATTAAAGCTACAATAAGATATCGCTGTATACCTATTAGAATAACTAAAATAAAAAATAATAACAAATGTTGGTGAACATGCAGAACAAGAAGATCTCTCACACATGGCTGATGAGAATGTAATGTTTGGAATGTAACAGTTTGGAATGCTCTTATAAAACTAAACTTGCCCTTGCCATACAACCTAAAAAGCTCACTCTTGGGCATTTATCTCTATACATAACTATATACAAAATCCTGTACGTGAATGTTCATAACCTTTATTTCTTAATAGCAAAGTAGTGAATACACTCAAAGTCCTTCAACACATGAGTTTTGATTCAATGAAGTATGTATTAATATATCATTCTTGAAATGACAAAACTACAGAGATGGAAAATAAGACTGCAATGAGACAGAGGGCTTTGGGGGTGGGATGCAAATATAAAGGAGTAGCAAGAGTGGTTTTCTTTGTGGTGAGGGAACAATTCTGTATCTTCACTGTGGTGGTAGTTATATGAACTAATATATGGGAGAAAATTGCAAAGAACCGTATACACACACAAACAAATTCAGGTTAAATAAATGGTACTAAGTGAATAAATTTGGCAGTTAAGAGTAATGTACCAATGTCAATTTCCTGGTTTTGATGTCTCACTAGAGCTTTATAAAATTTGTCACCACTGGGGGAAGCTGGGTAAAGGATACACAGGACTCTGTACTAATTTTGCAACTTCCTGTGAGTCTATAAAATTTCAAAATAAAGTTTTTTAACAAATAATATGAGAGAAACAGGGTAGAGGTATAGATGAAACAAGAATGGCCATTAATTGCTAATTGTTGAAGCTAGATCATAGTTATATGGAGATTCATAATACCATTTAACTTTTTATTTAATTTTTTCCATAATAAAAAGTTAATAAGGGGCGCCTGGGTGGCTCAGTCAGTTAAGCAATCTGCCTTCAGCTCAGGTCATGATCCCAGGGTTCTGGGATTGAGTCCCTGCATTGGGCTCCATGCTCAGCAGGGAGCCTGCTTCTTCCTCTGCCTGCAGCTCCTCCCGCTTGTGCACTCTCTCTGTGTCAAATAAAATCTTAAAAAATAAAAAATAAAAAGTTAATGAAAATATAAAAAGGCCATATATTAAAATATTAACAGCAGCTTCTCTAGTTGATTTTTTTCTTTTCGTTAATATGGATTTTAATCTTTTTCTATAAATTTTTTATTTAAAAGTTTTCAAAGAAATCTTTGCTCATACAATCCTCTGTCCTCTTTTGTTTTACTCACTTAAAAAAAGTAATATTGGGGCGCCTGAGTGGCTCAGTCGTTAAGCGTCTACCTTCGGCTCAGGTCATGATCCCAGGGTCCTGGGATCGAGCCCCGCATCGGGCTCCCTGCTCAGCTGGAAGCCTGCTTCTCCCTCTCCCACTCCCTCTGCTTGTGTTCCCTCTTTCGCTGTGTCTCTGTCAAATAAATAAATAAAATATTTAAAAAATAAATAAGTAAATAAAAAAGTACTACCGAAAAAAATTTTAAACACAAAAAGAACCCCACTGACACTTCTTCTTCTGACAATACACTGCTTAATTTGAAAATATTTCATCTAAATGCCCAATTTATATTTCACCCAATTAATTTCGCCTGAAAGCTCCAATATCTTTTTCTACAATTAAACCAAAAGGATCTTGCCAGAAGAGATTTACAATTAGCACAATAACTCACCCTTATGGTGATCAATCTTCACACAATCCATGACACCCAAAGATGTTTTAACAATTCCAGTTGGGTTTTCATTTGCAATGTTGCCTAATGTATCATAATTAACTTAGAATTGTTTTGTTTTAAAGTCGTATGTGGTCTTTTTAAATTTTCAAACACTTTTTAAAAAAGCAGATGCTGGGGCGCCTGGGTGGCTCAGTCGTTAAGCATCTGCCTTCGGCTCAGGTCATGGTCCCAGGGTCCTGGGATCAAGCCCCACATCTGGCTCCTTGCTCAGCGGGAGCCTGCTTCTCCCTCTGCCTGCTGCTCCCCCTGCTCGTGCTCTCACTCTCTCTCTCTCTCACTGACAAATAAAAAAAATCTTAAAAAAAAAAAAGCAGATGCTGCCAAATTTACAACAGTTATAAAACCATGCTGATGAATTCAACAAACACATGGGAATCTGAAAAAGTAACAATAATTCATTAAATACTGAGATTTTCACCATGCAATTACTTTTTAATTCAGCTATTTAAATGTATTTGTATACCAAGCAAAAATGACCAATACTGTTTCCCTCAGTACTAAAATTAATTTTAATTAAGTAAATTATAGTAGAAACAAGAGACCTGAGCTCTGCATTATCTGTGAGAACTTGGGTAAGTCACAATCTCTCTGAAACTCCATTTCCTAATGTATATACTAAAAGAGTTAAACTTGTTAATCTTGCAGGTCCAAAATCCCAAGTACGGATGATCCAAAATATACTTCATAACTTTTGACCCATGATCATTCTAATGACAACTTTGGAAAAAGATTCATAACAATGTGATAGATATTTCAATCACATTATAAATAATTTTTATAAATTTAAATTATTTGGGAAAATGTTATTCTCAATAATATGAGGTCAGGGTTTCTCAACATCAATATTACTGACATTTTGCACTGGATAATTCTTTGTTGTAGGGTTATTATGTGCACTGTAGGATGTTTAGCATCTACCCACTAGATACCAACAGAATCCCCCAGGATAGCAACCAAAAATGTCTCCAGACATTGCCAAAATCACCCCTGGTGGTGAACTATTGTATTAAAATAAAAATGGGTTCTCTGGAGATGGGAAGGAGGAAGAAGAAACTGTTTTTGTTTTTGTGATATAGGAGGAAAGGCATAAGAAAGGTTAAGAAATGAACAGAAAAGTTCAACTGCAAATCATATACTATGAAAAGGTACTCTTTTCTAAAAGGTCTACCAAAACACATGTGAACCAAATATTGTTGTATGTAGCTAAACTAGTAATAGTAGTGAGAATAACGGTACAGAAAGCTGAGGGGAAAATTCACAGGTATTCCATCTGTACCTCTTTAAGCATTTTCAATAAAAAGAGCCAAAAGTTTTTAAATCAGAGATTTATGAAGTTAACATAATTCTTATTCTCCCTAGCATTTGTGAGAAGGCTGAACATTCTCAAGTTACCTGCTATTCTCTAGCCACGGAGAATACCCACATGAAAAACATAGTTAATTACAATAAGCATCTAACTATTTTAATCTAGTGTAAATGTGCTACAAATGCCACGAAAAGTTAATACTGAGGAATTTCCTAAAGTCCCTTTTGTATTCAAAGAAAGGCCAAAGACCATGTGGAGAAACTAACTACATTTAAATGTTGCAAAAGAAAATTAAACATTCACACATTCACTTTTTGGCTCTTTAATGCTCACTACAAAATCAACTCAGCCATATTTTCCACCAAACAGAAAAATACCCAGTTTACTTAGTCTATTCTTGGATAGGTCACCAGACTGGGAATAAGAGACCCAGAGTCTATTCCCAGTTGCAAAACAGACTGGTAATCTCAAGCAAATTATTCACTCAGGTTAAGGTTCTACACCCGTATCATGCTGACAATACTGAAAATCTGCCCAGAAACAAGCACGAGAAACCCAGGACTTCCTCCTGCACCCAAAGGACAACTGCAAACGTATTTTTAGATATATTAAATCTAAAAATCTGAATAGGATTTTATTTATAGCAACATTTAACATAGTTGAAATTTCAAATCTGCGTGGTGCCTTTACCACTGCCCCTTTAAATTAATAAGAAATGCTTTTTTTAAATCACGCCGTGCCCAATTTTGCAAAACTCTATATGCAAACTAAACAATAATTATGTAAAAAAAAAAAAGCTGTTTTTAATTCAAGCTCTTGGTAAGGGCTTTAACTTCTGCATTTCCTAACTCTATCTAGCTGTTAGTCTAGTACACAAGGAGTTCTTTCCTGACACCGTAAAAAATGCTCCACAACGTCTGGAGAGCAAAAGTTTGCCCCATAGCCTAATTTACGGAGAGGCCTTAGGACAGCTCTTACCACTAAACATGCAGGTTTTACTAGCGCAACCAATATACGGATCCTGGCGTACGTTTTTTGCTCTTGATACCAAGTAAAAAACTATTTGTCTAGTACACCAAATTACCCGTCTGACCTTATGGCACACCATAAGACGGTAAATAAACCCCGGTCCAAAAGAACATTTGAAAAAAGCAGGATTAGGAGGGAAGCGGAGGGGGGGGGGGGATTGTCAATTAACATTCGGCAGTCCCCGCTGACAGGCAGACACTTGTTGGCTGCCGACAAGCCACTCACAAAGTTTGCCATCTCGCTGGGAGCAGGGGCCCTGCCTGCGCGGCGGGCCCCGACCCGGAAGACGGCTGTTGGGAGGCCCCGCCACCCGCCGAGGCACCCCAGCAGGCAAAGCCCCGGCTTCTCGGCGCTCCTCCGCCGCCTCCCTGCACAAGGGCGCACTCACGCACGCGCGCGCACACTCACACACGTACACACACAACAAAAGGAAGCCGTGCGAGCCGCGTGCGGAGGTCCGCTGGGGGCGCTCGGGAAAGCCCCTCCTCCCGGCCGCCACCGCACGGCCCGCGCGGCCTGCTCACTTACTGGAGCGCCCTCGGAGAGGCCCGGGTGCGCGGAGCGGCGCGCCGAACGCCGGCCCGACTGTGCTCGGCCGCGCTCGCGGGGGGCGGCGACCGCGGCGGCTCTGGGCCCACCACCGCGCAGCCCCGCGCCCGCTGCTCCGCCCACCGCCCAGCGGCGCGCCGGCAAAAACCCGCCCGTGCGGTCGTCTCAGCCGGCCCCCGGCTCGCGACTGCCCCGGCTTCTCTTTTATGCTGAATTATCCCCTCCCCTACAAACCAAGGGACTTAGTTTAAGCCCCCTCCCCTTACTGAACCACTAATCAAAAGTAGTACCCAACACAACACTCCTCACGATAAAAAAATTTTTCAGTAACCTCTTCCTTAACCCTTCCGCTTACTCTGATTCTCCACACCTTAACTTACTCGTTTTCCCTTACCTTCCTGTTTTTACCCTAAGAGCTGTATTTCCCCCAAAAAATAATCTTTCCTAAACCATCTCTCCAATTTTACTCTTGAAATTTACTTTTCTAGTATAAACAAGCTTCCTTATAAATTCCTTCCATTAACATCTCCCACTTACCTATTCAAAACCTCTCCACAATTAACTTTTATAATTTGTATCAACTCCCACCAAATCAACTCACAACTCTCTAAAACTGCATTTTGTGTGTTCCCTCATTCCCTCCAAACTAAGGCTCTCCAACTTAACACACAAATAGGCCTCAAACTAACCTCAAATTTTGTGAACCAATTCCAGAAAGGCCACCACAGTCACTGAAAAAATCCATTTCCCAAGCATAACCCCAATAACTTAACAATGACCTTTCCAAACATTCTCTACCAATTCACTGGAATCACTCTTAAGACTACCAAGACCATTTCCCTAAAGACTCTAATTATAGAACCTAATCAAATTAACACACTATGTCTATCATTAAATGTATCTACACATGCAGGTGTGCATATGTTGACAAACATCAAGTTGTGTATTTCATTCTAATCCCCTGGATACTGGCTCTTCTCAAATTTAAAGGAAAACTCCTTGATGCCAACCAAGATTTTCAGGCATCCAACCCCTATCTTGTGAAGTCACTTCTCTGTTAAGTTAATATAATTACCATTAAAAGATTCTCTCACCATTTCCACTACAATCATGCCCAACAGCTTCCTTTACATCCATGGTTCATCTAACCCACACAACCCACTCAAATAGGCCATGCTATGTCAGAGGCAGGTCCTGGAAACAACTCTAGACCAATTCAGGCAGATTACAGCAAAGATGTGAGATGGGCAAAGTGACCTCCCTGATCCCTCTTAGGCTTTTCAAAGCTCTGGGTCTCCACAGGTCCTTCATTATTAAATTTCGTGACTGACTAAATGTAGAAGGGGGGGGGAAGTAACGAATGACCTGGGGCTAGATTCTGGAAGTAAAGCTGCACTTGGGTGGAACACCAATAATATGTGTTTTGTGTCTTGTCATATTTTTCTCACTGCCACTAAATATGCTCTCTGACACATGGATAACATCAAAAACAGGGAGGATCAGAAAGTATTCTTTGTTCAGAGGGTGAAAGCATGAGTTAATCATGTAAGGAATATAATGCAAATACAAAGGGTTTGAAGAACGCAGCATTGGGCCAGTAATGGTTTAAAATAGCTGCCAGGACCACAGCAAGGCACTGATGGAGAATCTCAAAAACCACAGTCAGGTAAGCACTGAGTGAAGCCTTTGATAGTGCAAGGGGAAAGCTGATAGACAACAAAGACTGACAAAAATGAATACTTCTGCAGAACTGGACAAGCAAAAGTTTGAGAGCAAAGCCAAAGCCAAAGAATAAAGGGCCAGGTCTAGATCTTAAATATCATCAATGGAAAATGATGAAGGTTTCAAGCACTGAGATTTAAAAACAAATCAAAATGAAACAAATCGTTTAACTGTATTTTGTTTTTGGAATTGGCAATACAGCTCCTTTAGACATGTTCAATAAATGGTAACTACAAACAAGCCAGGAAAGTATATTTAGAACTGTGCATCTGGGGCTTACCTCTATATAGGTAATAAGTGAAATGAGAAAACACAGCAACCAGCCTCCTAAGAACACTAAGAAATATATGAGATAAAAGTCATTATAGATAAAAAAAGAAAAGAAAAAACTACAGAGGCCATTTTAGATTCCTTAGGACATCCCCTTCCTACCACCCATCCCATTCTTCCCACTTTCTATGTATACAAAATATCAACACACAGTTTTTTTTCTTTACGTATACAAATTATCACCACACACTGATGTGGTTTTGAGGAACTCATGTAGAGGTCAAAAGATTTCAGTATCTCTATCATCATGCTATTTTTTCAAATACTTAATGCATACTGCACCATTTTTACATCATGGGTGGCAAGGACTGTCCTTATGCGCAGACAAGGAATAGGCTCCTGGCATTAGGTATTTCCTAGACAGCATTATGTTTTCCCCATATTTTCTCTGCTACAAGTTACTTAACTCTCCTCTTCTTCTTACCTTCATTCCCATTCAGGTCAACCCCAACCTCCTCATTCATTTCTGTTCTACCCTTTTACTAGCTTCTATCAGCTTATTCATGTTCTACTGTCAACAAACTACCCTATGTCTTTTGCCTTTCCTATTAGTATATACCCCTACCTTATCTTTTTTGCTCCTTGCATATGAATGGCTAGGATTTTGCAAGTATAATTTATAAAGAAATTTAAAGAACTTGTAAATGTAACGAATCTGTTTATCTCCATCCGCACACCATAAGTCAGATACTATCATCTCCTGCCTGGATTGTTGTGACTACCCCTTCATGGTATCTCAAGCTTGGCTTTTCCTGGACAACCTATTTCTCTCATGACTTAGCTATCCATTCTACTCCTTTAGCTTGCTAAAAGGACCAACTGCTTCTTGCTCCAAAGGGCCATTCCTATTACTAAAAAATCTCTTTGCAGTTTACACTACTCGCTTAAACCATTCCATCTGCAACGTCTACCAAGTTCCAGAATACCCCCCTTCCTTCCCAAAGACTTCAATTCTTTGTACCACATTCAGCCATTATTCTCAGTAACTTCTACTTCTTTTTTTTTTAAGATTTTATTTATTTATTTGAGAGAGAGAATGAGAGAGAGAGAGCACGTGAGAGGGGGGAGGGTCAGAGGGAGAAGCAGACTCCCTGCTGAGCAGGGAGCCCGATGTGGGACTCGATCCCGGGACTCCAGGATCATGACCTGAGCCGAAGGCAGTCGCTTAACCAACTGAGCCACCCAGGCGCCCAGTAACTTCTACTTCTGAAGTACTTTCTACACCCTGACCTTCCTCAACTCCTAAAACCTTCAGCTGCACTTCAGCCACCCACACACATATAATAAAAATAGGTCATCAATTAGAGTGCTGTACCACTAGGATTATAACTTGAGACCTCCTTTTTTTTAAAAAAACAACTACTTTATAGTTCTACACCTGCTCTTTACCTCCTTTTGGCTTCCCTAGTTTCCCCATGCAATTTAAATCAGTCCATCAGCCATTTAATATTGCCTTCTCCAGAATATCATGACCTCCCATTATATTCACCATGCACCTCCCCAATGACAGACAATCTTCACCATCTGTTTTCTTCACACCCACACACTGGGTGTTAAGTACCACCAGAAAGCTCTGAGGTCTTCCACAACTGATTTATTCTAAATACAATTCTCTATCTCGTTGACTAATCCAAGTCATTTTCATATTTAAATCTTTAATCCCATCAAAACCTCAATCTCTTCCATAAAATTTCTTCAAATCACACCTTCTCCACCTGTAATCAAATCCTCTTTACAGCTTCTAAAATGCTGTATTTTCATCCATCTGTTACTTCTTGCCTCCAGTTTTGGAAAAAGAGCTGTTCCTCCTTCTTAAAATAAACTTAATACAATTCCTACATTCAATGTTTCCATATTCTCCCAACCCACTCAGTCCTTTACCCCCATGCACTGTGGTCTCTGATCTGCTCTCCTGAAGACCAAAAAACAATTTTATGTACAGAATCATATGACCCACCACCTCAATCCTTATCCCCTCTTTGGTAATGACACCTGAACTACCTCTTTTGGTTTATGTCACTGGACCACAGGATTCTATTTCTATCTCCAACAAGTACTGGTCCTCTTCCTAGCCCAAATAATGGGTATTTTCCCAGGTTCTGTCTTTCTCTAATTCTCTCCCCTTTGGCGTTTCATCCCTTAACACTGCTTCTACATTTTCATTCCTCATACGGATATCTACCCTCAGCTCCCAAAAATAATCTTTAAACCATCCCCCTCTGCTACAATCTAATTTATTCCTTAGGAACTAGAATATATAATGATTTCTTTTTACCTATATCCTTCAATTATTGCTTCAATTAATACCTCAATTATCAGTCCAAATAATTTCATTGCCATTAGCACCCTACCAAATCCAGAATTAGTGGCTTCAATTATCAACTCCAGATACATATTCCCAAATCTCTATTAGACGTCCTTCCTCAGCTGAATCCAGTATTTGTAACTCTCGCTAAATAATTCCCCTTTGCCTACTTCCACTGATGTCCCACACACTGGTCATGTGTCTTAAAAACAAAGTAATTATTCTTCCCCACCAAAACAGTTCTGCCAACTGATCCAATAATTTTTATTAATGGCACTACCATTCTCAAAGTTACCCAAGAAAAGCCCCCAGAGTTTCCCTTTTCTTTTTCTCTTTTCCTCCAGTTTTCCAAAAGCCATTTGCCATCAAATCCCTCAATTCTTTCTTCTATGTATCTCATTTCTTTTATTCCCACTACCACCACTGCAACTTAGGCTCTCAATACTTCACATTTTTGTCATAGCTTTCTTTCTTTTTTTTTTTTAAAGATTTTATTTATTCGACAGAGAGAGACACATTGAGAGAGGGAACACAAGCAGGGGGAGTGGGAGAGGGAGAAGCAGGCTTCTCGCCGATCAGGGAGCCCCATGTGGGACTCAATCCCAACCCTGGGAACATGACCGGAGCTGAAGGCAGATGCTTAATGACTGAGCCACCCAGGCGCCCCTTGTCATAGCTTTCTGACTTGTCTCCTAGTCCCTAGGTCCTCTTCATTGCAAAAACAACATAACAAAAACAGGCCACCACATATGTATTCTTAAATTATCTCATCTTTGCACTCAAAACTCATCAATGGTTCCTCACTGCATACTGAGGCAAATCCCTAGACTTCCAAAAAATAGAAACTTGCCAACAGCCCAACAATCGTGAAATGAACAAATAAATACACTGTGATATGTCCATAATGGAATCCCACAGAGAAATGAAAAAGAATGAACTACTGCTATACGCATCATGGACGAATCTCACAGACATGTGTTGAGCATAAGAAACCAGACACAGATGTATGATTCCACTAGTAAGAAACTCAAAACATAAAACTACCCTGTTGTGCTAGAGATCAGAATAGTACAGTTGACCCTTGAACAACGCAGAGGTTGCAGAGCCAACCTCTCCCCACAGTGGTCGAAAATCCAGGTATAACTTTTAACTCCCAAAAACTTTACCAATAGCCAACTGTTGACCAAAAGGCTTACCGATAGCAAACTGTATACTAACACATATTTTGTACGTTTTATGTAATATATACTGCATTCTTACAATAAAGTAAGCTAGAGAAAAGAAAATGTTATTAAGAAAATCATAAAGAAACAGTACTATACCGTAATTATCAAAAAAATTCTACTTGTAAGTGGATCTGTGCGATTCACACCCATGTTGTTCAAGGGTCACTGTTAATTACCTTTTGTTGAACTGAACATCAACTTGAAAGTGACAAATGAGGGAGCCTTCTGGCATGTTAGAAATGTTGAACTAGATGGTGGTTACATAAATGTCTACCTACAAAAATTCACTGATCTATAACAAGTTTTGAGCACTTTATGTACATAGTCATATCTCAATAAATTTTTTAAAACCCATTTAGTCTAGATTTTTAGATGTTTCCTCTACTTTACAGCCTTATTTCCCTCAATTCATAATATGAACCCTAAATTCCAGCTAATCTAGACCACCAACCCCTAAACACAACCAGAACTTTTCTGTCACTCATATCATACTCCCTCTTTTTGGAATACCAACCCTCACCAGTTGCCTAGTATAATCCTATTCATCCTTCAAGGCCTAAGCTACACACCAACTTCTCTACAAAGTCGAACCTGCCATAGTACTTCCGTCATAAACAGATGTGTACACATTTTTGTCCCAGGATAAACTCCTAAAAAAAAATGAACTGTGTCATGTATAAACATGTATCCTTCACACTGCCTACGATGGAACACTGTGCGCAGTAAGTATACAAAAATATTCCCTGAAGATATGCTTGCAGTCCCTCAAGAGCACCCTTCAATCTCACCCCTCCTTCTCAAACCTATCCCTTACTGTCTCCACTTGCAATTCTTCTTCAATTTATGTATTTAATCATTCAAATAACTGAGGACCTACTATATGCAAGAAACTGCAACTACTTACCCTAATGTACCCCCACTAAACTACCCCAACATGTATTCCAGTTTCAGTTGCTGCCTTTTGAATCTTACCACAGCTCTAAATTTCCTTTCCTCCTTTCCTCCTTTCCCCATCCAATCACAATCCACCCCCTCATTTCTAATCCTGCTATCAAAACAATCCAAATCCTTCTTAAATTTCTCCAGTAGCCTAACTGGGTTTGTCACCCCCCCCCAATCTTACTCTACCACACACTGCCGCCAATCTACCCAGTACAGTACAGCTATCATCAGATTAAGGTACTTAATATACAGGCTTTTATTCCATCCTCTAGCTATACATTAATGATACGTGAACATATTTTCATCCTGTTAACATACTTTAATCCTCAAATCCTAGCCTCAACCCTTGCCAGAAGGTATAATAATTACCACTTTCTTTTTTTTTTTAAGATTTTATTTATTTGTCAGAGAGAAAGAGAGAGCACAAGCAGGGGGAGCAGCAGGCAGAGGGAGAAGCAGGGTCCCTGGTGAACAGGAAGTCCGATGCGGAACTCGATTCCAGCACCCCGGGATCATGACCTGAGCCGAAGGCAGATGCTTAACCGACTGAGCCACCCAGGAGTCCCAATAATTATCAATTTCTTGATGAGAAAATGGAATCTCAGAAAGGAAGTAATTCTCTCCATAATCATAGCACAGGTAAAATAGAAGGGCCAAGACTAAAACCCAGCTTCTGTTTGCTTACTAAGCACAACACTACATCATATCAAACACAAACTACTTAGCTTAGCTTTCAAGGTCACCCATTTTCTATCCAACCCCACTGACTCTTCCTACCCTTTATCATCTTATGCCCTATTCATGAACTCTGTGTTCCAAGCTACCAGTTGTCATCAACACTTAGTCATGAAAACAGTTTGTGAGTTACAGCCATCCTTTTTTTTTTTTGCCAAACAGAATAGAATGGAAAACATATGAGTACATCCAACATGGTAAGGGATATGGTTATTGGTGTATCTTGTTTTATACATATACACAAACATTCAAATATGCATATATTAGCTGAAGATGTGACATGTATTTCTTACTGTGGATCACGGGGAAAAAAAATTAAACACTAACTCACTATTCCCCACATATCCTTGGCTTCTCACCTCCAAGTCTTTGCTTTTGCTAATCCCTCAGCTTGGAATGCTCCCTTTCCAGTCATTTCTACCAGTCAGAATCCTATCCATCCCTTCAAAGACTAGCTCAAAAGCCACTTGCATGCCATTAAATGTAGTCCCAGGTTTCCCCCTACCCAAATGTTTTCTCCTTTTAACTTCAGTAACATTCCGTTTTTCTTAAGATATGTTGATCATAGTGTAGTTATTTGTGCACAAGTCCAGCTTCATACTAGAATATAAATCCCGAAGGATTTATTCCTAACTACATCTAACAATGCTTTTACATATAACAAATGTTCATTATCTGTTGACTAAAGAGAACTCACCCCATCATTTTCTGAAAACTGTTATAAATCCACATCATAAATAATTTCTGCTACATTCTAAACTTTGGTTTACTATTATCCTTCAAATTGTCTTACCATCTTCCTCCCCAAAATAACCACTTCAAATAATCCTCTACACTTTCAATCTTCTCTTGCTTTCTGCTAAACATAACCTATCATATATTAATAATCTTTTTCTTCTTTCAGAATCATACTTTCTGTGGGATAACACCTTTCCTTCTCCATCTGGTTATCTTCCACTTTATTCCTAGTTCTCTAGCATTCATAATAATAGACCTTATATTCTTTAAACAGATTTTTCTTTCATTTTCTCTTCAACTAGATTTCAATTATTTCAATTCATATAATAGTATACATATTTCTGTCAGTCCCAATAAATCCTTTGCAGAAAAAAGGCAGGTTATGAATAAATAAACTGAAACAATCAGAAACATACAGATCATTTAGAGCTTGTAAATTATGATACTTTCTCATTCATTCATTTATTCAACAAGCATGTGTCTACTAGACATATGCCCTCAATTCTCTGACTATCCTATTCTGTAATTCAGAAAGCAGCTTTGAGAAAAGCACGCAGGAAAATGCCAGGATAGCAGAGCCAAGTTGACTCATGCTCTTCACTCACAGAGACCAAGTAATTTGTGGGGTACAGGCTCATAAAAGGAAAAACTAAAAGTTACACTAGACATAGATGGAAACAGGACCCCCCCCCCCCGCCCCCGTTGTTCCAGGAGCTCAAAATCTACCCAGCAAAGGAGAATCTGAAGAGGAACAAACCAGTAGGAGTAGCTAAAATGAAATAGGCAGAAAGCATTCAGACAAAAATAGATCCAGACTCTAGGTTCATTCTAGGGCTGCAAGAGAAATTTGGAGCAATTTAGTTCCTCTCCTGAGATCCCTAAGGAATCCTTTCAAATATCTAGCTAAAGTATGGTACACTTAAATCCTTTCCCCAAACCTTAGCCAATATTCATTTCTCCATTCCCTGAACTCCTACAGCATTTACTGTCCATAAAACTCACTTGGGATCTTAATCATAAACCCTCTTGTTCACAGTAATCAAAGTGTTTGTTAACAAATATACCAAGAATTTATTTACATATTAAAATCAGTGAGGTCCTAGGGGCGCCTGGGTGGTTCAGTTGGTTAAAATCAGTGAGGCCCTCTTTAAAATAGTTACCTTGGGAGGCTACCACTTACCCATTTATTCACTCCATCCATCCAACCATCTGATGCACTTAACCAACATTTATCTAGTGTTCGACTACCTACAAGTGAAGCTATCATCACTGTTCAACATATTTCCGACTTCATCACAGGGAGTGTTTTCAAAAATCACTTAATAAGTCAACCCAGAAAACCATTCCTATTTCTGTGACTAACTGAATTTAAACCAAAACTATTCTTTATTCACTCTATTTGTTATTGACGGATCTTCAGCATTTCTAAAAATCAAATCTTTCAAACTAAAAAGATGTCACCAATGAGACTATTGAATTAACATTATGCCTAATACTATTTGTAATTCTGCCATTCTGAAGGGATTATGAACACTGAAGATAGGGATCATGTTTAACCCACCTTTACAAGCCCAGTCCCCCAGAAGTACACAATAGGTACTTAATAAACAGATAAACTGTACAGAATGTGCTGGAGGCTCAGAAGGGAATTCAGAAAAGGTGATCCAAAAAAGTTCTGAATGCTACTACTGAAAATGACTACCAAAATACAAAAATCCTCATCTGGAGGTATACTTTTGATATCTGTTTTAAAAAACCAACTTTCTGAAATCTTAAAGTGTTACTAAATTACTTCATAACTGTCTTTCTCCCCCTAAAAAAATATAAATACTATAAATTCCTTGAGGGAGGAAATTTCACCTAACGCTTTTTTACTATCATGCCAAAAATGAATTACATCAGACAGATTCTTAAAACAGCTAAAAATCTCTAAGCAGTCATTTAGGTAAGAAAATCCAAATTAAACCAGCCACCAACTCCAGATCCAGATTTAAAATTTACTCAGATTTAGGTGCCTGGGTGGCTCAGTCGGCTCAGTGTCCAACTCTTGATTTTGGCTCAGGTCATGCATGAGATTGAGTCCCGCGTGAAGCCTGCTTAAGATTATCTCTCTCCCTCTCCCTCTGTCCCCCCTCCCCCCGGCACCCCCTAAAATAAATAATAAACTCTAAAATAATAATAATAACAATAATAATAATAATATACTCAGCTTAAATTAGCCTCAGATTAGAAGAGAACCTTTGGTCCCACCCCTTTAATGTTTTGGCAAGATTGTTCCAGTCCCATTCTAATCCATTCTGTCTTCTTCCCTTAAATCCAAAGGCTTCACCAGATAGCCCTTTTGTCCCTCACTGTCTCAAACATACACACACACACACACACACACACACACACACACACACACAATTTTTGTCTACAGTACTCCCACAGTACTCAGCAATTTGACACAGTCCCACTATTATCACTGACAGTGAACACTACTTTCTATCAGTCATTCAACAGGTATTTATTGAGCACTTAAAAATCAAACTGTTTTGAATTTCCCCAGAGATTAAAGAAACTCTTGGCTCCAGAGTAGGTTACAGTCTAGCCACCCTTTGCAAAACAAAGAATAATTCCCAAAAGCAAATACAAGATTTAGCAGTATATAATCTGCATGTGAACGCTGTTCTTATTCAAAGTAAAGAGTCTCAAGAGGTGAGGTTACTTAAACAAGACTTCCGAAAAAGGGAGCAAGTTCTTTCTATTCTCCCCATCTGTCTATTGACTCAGTGATGTTAAACCTCATACACAAATTTCAAAAATCAGTATTTTTCAAATCAATCCTAATATATGAGCACCGTACTTTTTTTCCACCACATTCCTACCATATTAGTGACTTAAATATGCAAATTTCCTTGTAACTGCCACAAATCTCACCACTGTAAATTTAAATCTCCTTCACATCAACTATATCCAAATGCCCTCAGAATTCTTCACCCTTTCTTCAGCCTCCTACAAATCTATCACCACCTCCATCGTACCCTGACCTTCATCCTCTTCCCCTTATCACATTTCCCCATCCCTCCTTCCCTCCACAAAAAAAGAAACACATTATCCACAACAATTCATTCCTTCCTAAAAACTCTTATTATAAGAATTGCCACAGAAGCCTCGTAAGAACAGCCGAGGATCCTTGTAATCCAATCCCAGATTCCCCACTCTAAAACTCTCCAGAAGACTGTCAAAGAACACTGCACAGTTGACCCGGTAACTACTTCCAAGATGAACAACTATCATTGCCAAGCAACTCCTCCTCTCTCTAACCAGCAACCCTTATGCTGCAAAGATGTCGTTTCCCACAACCCAGTGTTTCTTACAGGTCCACCCATTAAACTTCCCTTTACCTTCTCATCCAGTTTATTTCCAGTCTAATTTTAAATGCTTTCTCTTTAAGCATATTATTTAAAGATATAAAGACAGCTAATAAAAAAGCTAAAATAATAACTATCAAAGGTTTGAAAGGAGGAGAACGGGGATAATGCCAGTGACACAAACCCTTTCCATTCACAGAAGTCTTCTGACTCCTTCATAATGTCATTTTAATCAATCAAGAAATAACAGTACATGTATACTACCTGCAGACCTGAAGAAAAGCAAGAACTACAAAAATTAATGCTTACAGGTAGTAGCCTCTGGAAAGTGGGACTGCAATGGACAGGTGAGACAGGGGCTACTGCTTTTTGTTATAAGCTCCCTCAGGACAATTTTACTTTTTAATTATGTACATGTGTTATTTCATACAATTTCAAAGGGAAGAAAAATAATGACATACTATATTTAAGTCCATTAAACCTACAAAAATTAAGTGATAATATACAGTGCAGGTGAGCGGAAAGAAAACAGACTCTCTCATTCTGTGATAACAATAAAAATGGGTACATCCTACTATGTAATATACTGAAGCCCCTGAAAAGAAAGAGTAAATCTAAGTGTACTGACATAAAAAGTTTTCCAAATTAA
This sequence comes from Callorhinus ursinus, assembly GCF_003265705.2. NCBI lineage: Eukaryota > Metazoa > Chordata > Mammalia > Carnivora > Otariidae > Callorhinus > Callorhinus ursinus. The sequence continues at coordinate 60,968,925 of NW_027397063.1, forward strand.
GAAAAATAAAAATCCTGGATTTCCACTAAAAATTTTTTAATAAAAGCCCCTCTCATTTCTAATGCTAAATTCTCATCCTCCTTTAGATATATTTGCTAAACAAATGACTGAGTTTTTCCATCCCTCTCCCAAATTTCTTTCCATCTTCCCCATTAATCCCTCCACCCTCTACTTCCATAAAAAGATTTTTTATACTACCCTCTCTTCAGTTGAATTAATATTACAATGTGTACATTGTAATATTCTCTCTTAATAACAAGAAGTTAGTAATTTTCAGGTAAATCTTAAGAGTATGGTTCTAGCCTACATTTCCCTCTTGAAAATCTGGTCTGGTGGGAGCTCAGCAAATCCAATAGGCCTTGGTTCGTTTCCTGATCTGGAAATGCTAATATTCCCTCTAACCTGGCTCTAGAATCATCCAGTCTCTTCAGGTTCCCCTAGACCTCAAGACAACCAGTCCTGACCTCCTTGCAACCTAAGACCAAAGCAGATATTCTAGATCCTCCATTCTGCAGGCCCACATTTTGCAGGCTGATGCATTTTCTTCAATACCACAATGCCTCAGTGAGAGTATACATTCAGGAACCCTGAATAGCAAAAGATCTCCCACCAGCCCCAGAGTTATGGAACCAATCCCGTCAGACTAATTTGAGCTCCAAATGGAGCCTCCAAAGAAAGGCCACCGTGCATGGACTCCCCCCACCATTAATTATAACCCTGTGTACTGCAACCCAGGGTGAATAATATGGCATCAGTTCTCCTGGACCAGATAAGCTGGGTAGTGGAGAAGAAAACCGCCAAGCCAAGTAATTTCCATTCCAGCATTAGTAGTGTTCACCCGGCCTCTAATAAATGACAATACTTCAAATTTGCTAAAATCTAAACTCATGGCTTAGGGGATCCCTGCAAGGCCAGGCGTTTTCTTACCGTCTGTTTCAGAAATTCTCACATTCGCTGGTGCAGGTCTAAAAGGTCTCAGACCAAAACGACAGACTAAGGTCTAATTCTCAGTGACCCCAACCACTACAGGACCGCACTTACCAGATGTCATCTACAGAAGAGCCCAAACAGGTTCAGAACTAGGCCATCCTGGCCCATCTGGAATAACTCTTTAGTCCTTGGGCCAACATTTATTAATTCTACTACATCTGTCTATTCTATCATGCATTCTCTTCATAGTCTCTAGTGTTCAGCACTTCCTCTGGCTTCAAACGCGGTCCTTTCTATTCGCGGAAACTCCTTGCATCCCTTCTTTCCTTTCCTTAGAAACGCTTCAGTTCTTTCCATAACGAAATCCCTAATGTATCTGCACAATGAATACCCCCCGGACTCCTCAAGACTCCTCCACAGCCACCCTCTGCATTCCTCCACCTACCCGGCATCTTTCCCTTCGGCCTCTCGCTCCCTGCACACACTCCCACTACGTTTCCCGCAAGGATTCCCTTTTCTCCAACCCCTGCCCTTCCCTTCTCCCAAAGAACACACTCTGGCAGCAACAGTGACTGAGGCCTGCGGTGCATAAAGCACTGCACCAGGCACGACGGACAGAGAACTGGTGTCTCCCCAGCCTTTTCACACCCACACCCAGCACCCTCCGGCCTCCCCCTGCAAACCTCCCACCTCCATCCCTACCTCTGACACCCGCCTCAGGCCTCGGAGGCCGCCTTCTCGCCTCCGCCACCCCCGTCATTATCCTTTCTCAACCCCCCAACCCACCATCCGCGCCCTGCTTCCTCCCGTTCCCCAGCCAGCTCCTGCGCTTCCCTCGGCCTCGGCCGCTCCCCTGGCCACCCCCAGCCTCGCCACGGCTCGCTCCCCCCGGGGTCAAGCCGTTACCGCCGCGCGCTCCCCCCCCCGCGCCGCCCCCTCCCCCTCCCCCGCCCTCCCCCGGGCCCGGGCCTTCCAGGCCCAGCGCTTTACCGCGGGCGGGCGCCGAGTCGCGCGGTCACCGACTGCAAGCGGCGGCAGCTCCAACCTTTCTAAGGGCCTTGAGAGGAGGGGAAGGGGGGAGGGGAGAGAACTTTTGCTGTGGCAGCTTCGGCAACAGCTCCCACCCCTGCGCCTTTCTCCTCTTCCTCCCCCTCCTCCTCCTCCTCTTCCTCCTTCTCTTCCTCCTCCCAGAGCAGTCGAGACGCAGACATGCCGCGGCTAGAGCGCCGCCGCGGTCGCCGCCACAGCCGGCGCGGTGCATTGTGGGAAGCCTCGCACACGGGAAACGCTCCGCGGCGTCAGCCCTCCCTGGCCCGGGGACCAGGCTGGGACGACTCAGCGTGGCTTCGATTCCGGCGCCTGCGTGTCACTGGCGCAGCGTGGCCGCGGAAGCTGGCCCCGAGCCGCGGATCCCCCGGGCTGGGCCTGGGGGAAAGCAATATGAGAAATATCGGCCCTGAGGAAATCTCTTTGACAGGGGGTCAAGCCTTCAGTGTCTAGCGCCCTGAGAAGTGGAGGACTCGGGGGTCGGGTGCGTTGCGGACCTGGGGAAAAGGAAGGGGCGGGGACCTAGGTGAACCACCTATCTACCAGAATCTCCTGGCTTTTTCGTTTCTCCTCTCTTACCTGCCCTCTCCCCCGCCACCTCCAGTCGTTGGCCTCTATCACCCCAAATGCCATCTTTTTCGGAAACGGCACTCCTGGGCCCTTGAAACCAGCAAACCCTGTTAGTGTCTGGAAACTGAGAAGCAGCATGTGAGTCTAAAGAAAGACTCTGTTCTGGACCCTGTTGCGCAAGGTCTTACAGGTTTCTCCCTCTCGCTTCACCTGGGGCCCAAACCTAGCTCTTTATGGTAAAGACTTGGGAATGATCTATACCGACCTAGAATTGCACGGTTGTCTCATCCCTTGGAGGCCCTTTAAGTGACCTTAGCCAAATTGTAACCTCTTTTTAAGGGTGCCTTCATTCAATTGACATTTATTAGACGCCTTGAGGTGCCCATATGGTGATGGTTTACAGTTACTCATCTTTGTGTCCCCACCCTAGCACAAGGTCAGTCATGTAACGTAAAATGCTCAGTGAATGTTGAGTGATTATGAGCATCAGAAACTTAGCATGGGATGAGACACAATCACGATTTCTTCGTAATAGTCTGAAGATTTATTTAGCATCTCTCTGCAATACTTAAACATAACCTCGAGGGGAGAGGGAAAGGAAAGACGTTACAGTGTCTATATAACCATTTCTGGAGTTCTCCTTCCCTTGTCCACGCCCACCTTCCCACCCCTTGCCAACTGAATGTTCATTTGAATAGTGCTTTTTGGCGATACTCCAAACTCCCGCATTATGCACTTGTGATGGCACTGAATTAGATTAGTGTCTGCAAGGTTAATGTTCCCCCAGGCATTAACCTTAGTAAATCGTGATGCCTGTTTAGAAATAGCTAAGGCCCAGAGGTTCAGCTTAATTTAGACACAGGTAACTAAGAAGAGCACGGATAAGCCACAGTTCCACAATCTCCATGCGCTTTCTCCATTAGAAAATACACATTTTAATAAGATGACAGTGCATAATCTGAATGCTCATTGCAACAAAACAGTGATACAAGGTAGAGCAAGAGACTGTTATCTGGAGGACAGCCTTCTGGCAACTTCTAGCATCTGCAATGTCATCGAATTCAGATGTTAAAATATAAAACACCTCTGGCAGCCAAGAAACAGTCTCTGAATGTTAGGTGATAGGAAAACTAATAACTGAAAAGGATTGAAGTCCTGGCGATTCCACTCAGTGGGTTAAAATTAATTGGTTTGCCTAGGAATAGATCTAGTTCTCAGCACCTTAACAGAAACAATAGAGAAACAACTGCCTAACAAGGGCCGACTAATAAGCACCATAGAGGTAATGACATCAGGAGTGATGATGGGAACCAAGTTTAAGGCTTCTGTAGGTTAAACTTCTGGAAATATTTTTCAGCCCCAATTTGCTTCTAGACGCTCCTCTTGCTCACCTCCCCAAATGCCAGCCCTAGGCATTCAGCATACATTCCTTTTTTGTTTTTAATTTTGTTTTGAAATAATTATAGACTCACAAGAAGTTGCAAAAATAGTAGAATCACATTTACCCTTCACCCAGCCTCCCCCGATAGTGACATCTTAAAAAGTTCTAGTAAGATGTCAAAACAGGAAATTGACAATGGTATATTACCTTTAACTAGACTACAGAACTTAACTTAGTTTTTACCATTTTCTTTAAGCCTGCATTTGTGTGTGTGTATGCAGTCTTATTCCATGTATAGATTTGTGTAACCATCACTACAACCAAGATCTAGAATTGTTCCATCACCACAAAAGAACTCCCTCATGCTATCTTCCTGTATTCACAAATCCATCTCCCCTCCCAACCCCACTATTCCGTCCCTGTCCCCTAGTAACCACTAATCTGTTTTTCATCTCTATAGTTTTGTCATTTCAAGGATGTTACATAAATGGAATCATACAGCATATAACCTTTGAGAATGATGTTTTTTACCTAAACGTAATACCCTTGAGGACCAGCCAGATTGTTGCGGGTATCAAACATTCATTCCTTTCTATGGCTGTCTAGTACTCTATTGTATGTACCAGGGTTTGTTCATTCATTCCCCAGGTGAGGTACAGTTGGGTTGTTTCCAACTTTTTTGCCATTACAAATAAAACTGGTATGAACATTTGTGTACAGGTTTTTGTGTAAACTTAAGTTTTCATTTTCCCAGGTTAAATCCCTTGAGAATATGATTGTTGGGTCGTGTGGTAAGTGTGTATTTAATTTTTTAAGAAACTGCCAAACTATTTCCCAGAGGACCTATATCATTTTACATTCCCACTAACAGTGTATGAGAGATCCAGTTTCTCCCCATCCTCACCAGGGCTTTATATTATCCCTCTTTTTTGTTTTAACTATTTTATTTTTTTAAGGTTTTATTTATTTATTTGACAGAGAGATAGTGAGCACAAGTAGGCAGAGCAGCAGGCAGAGGGAGAGGGAGAAGCAGGCTCCCCACTGAGCAGGGAGCCCGACACAGGGCTCAATCTCAGGACCCTGGAATCATGACCTGAGCCGAAGGCAGATGCTCAATGACTGAGCCACCCAGGCGCACCATGTTTTAATTATTTTAATAGGTATGTAGTTCTCTCTCCCCAAAACTGGCTCTTGAATAAGGCATCTCTGTAACTCCTACTTTCCTTGGTAGGCTTTTAAACAAGCTCACAGGCCCCTTTTGTTGAAGGATTTCATCACATATCACTGTAGAGAAACACAACTCTCAGGAGTAAATTATAAAGTTTCTTGAAATATTAAGCTTATATAGCATATGTCTCTTTTTGATGCCCTTTTTGAGGTAGCTCCAGGAAACATCTGTTAGGTGGGCCTAGGAATTTCTTTTGGGAGATGATCTACATTAGACTAAGCTGCTCGGGATACAGTCCACAGGTAGCAAACTTCAATGCCCAACAAGCCAAACAGGTAACATGAATAGATGAAGCAGGCCAAATGCAAAGACAATTGACAGTGGGAGGGACTGTGAAGAGCCAGAGAGCTCACGCCAATCTGAAGGGCACAGCCACTACTCATTTCCAGCTGATAATTTCCAAGTGGGAATGTGAAGATCAGGAAATTAAGCAAAATCAGGAATCTGAATTTTGGGGTGACCTCTCCCAAATATCAATGTTGGCAACTAATTCCACTTCTTTAAAACAGGAAAGCATGTCAGACAACATGTCTGTGGGTCAGATTCAGCATACAGCCATCATTCTATCTTGTCTGATCTGGACTAACCCAGACAGGGCTGGTAACAGGCCTCTCAGCATTGATTCTCAGTGCCTCCCAGGGCCTTCTTCCTTTCCCCTGGTTCTGGAACGGGTTCTCTTCAGTCTTGTGCCTCTGGCTTCTTTAGGAGAGGAATGTACCATCTGTTGTCCCCAAAGACTTCACCAGGTCTTCCAAACCTTCTATACCAACCATCTTCCAAGTTTCCTGGACTTCTCAGGCTCAGGAGTATGTGGACGTACTATCTTCTCTATCCACGTGGTTGCCTGCAGCATGAGCTTTGTCAAGGCTGCTTCTTCCTAAAGGGGAAACTTGGCTCCTTTTTGCAAAGTTCCAAATCCATAGCCTTATCAGAGATTGGTCCACAAGAGCCTGCCCCCTCACTACATCTTGTCATTCCCACTAAGACACAGGAAACATGGCTTTTCCTGTTCCTATGGGCCATCTTTTCCTGAGACACCTCCCCTGAGTTCCTGCCTCAGAACTGAAGGACACTTCTAGATCATTAAGATATTCTAAAACTAATGACCAAGATATGGAAACAAATTAAGTGCCCATCAACAGATGAATAGGTAAAGAAAATGTGGGGGCACCTGGGTGGCTCAGTCGTTAAGCATCTGCCTTCGGCTCAGGTGGTGATCCCAGGGTCCTGGATCGAGCCCCGCATCAGGCTCCCTGCTCAGTGGGAAGCCTGCTTCTCCCTCTCTCACTCCCCCTGCTTGTGTTCCCTCTCTCGCTGTGTCTTTCTCTGTCAAATAAATAAATAAAATCTTTTAAAAAAATTAAAAAAAGAAAAGACAAGATGCAAAAGAACACAAGAATGAATGAAAATAAGGCCTCGTAGCAGAATCAGTGGGAAAGGAAAAAATTAAATTAAAATAAAATAAAATAAAACAACATTATGAGGATAATATTCTATTAGGACCTAAAGGTTAGCCTTGTGGTCAAGTCCACAGTGGCAACTAAACCCTCCTGGGTTTGAATCCTGCCTCTACCATTTATTACCTTTGCAACCTTAGTTACTTTACTTTTCTGTGCTGTCAAGTGCCCCATCTAGAAAATGGGACTAATAATAGCAACTTCATCTTAGGGTTGTTAAGAATAGTAAGTATTAATACATGGATTTAGAACAATTTCTGGCACATAGTTAAATGTTCTGTGTGTTGCAGATACAGATGGTCCCTGACTGCCAATCGTTTGGCTTATGATTTTTCAACCTAATGGTGGTACAAAAGCAATATGTATTCAGTACTTTGTGCAGTTTGATCTTTCGCTGGGCTAACAGTGTGCGGTGTGATGCTCTCTCACAATGTTGGGCAGTGGCTCCCAGTCAAGCACAAGACCAGGAGAGTAAACAACAGGTACGCTTACAACCATTCTGCACCTATACAACCATTCTGTTTTTCACTTTCACTACAGTACTCAATGAATTACATGAGATAGTCAACATCTTACTACAAACTAGGCTGCCCAGCTGTAGAATAATGGAAGTGTTCCAAGAACATTTAAGGTAGGCTAAGCTATGATGTTCAGTAGGTAGGGTGCATTAAATGCATTTGCAATTTATGATATCTTCAACTTATAAAGGGTGTATCAGGACCTAATCCCATTGTAAATGGAGGAATATCAGTGTTATTATTCCTGTTCTTGTCATTGTCACTGTCACTGTTAAAAAGGACTTAAGGATGGTGCTGAACCAAATTTCCTAAAAGCAAAATTTAATAGGGAAAAAAAGTCAGTTCCTACCAGTGGATTGAGGCAAGGGAAAAGAGAAACTATACAAGTACCCCGAAAAATGATTTAAGTGGAAAAGTATTTTACAGAATGTTTAGCATGGGGAATAAAAAGGTTATATGACAGCTAGATGCAGCTAGGAAAAAACTAAGCAATTAAGCTGCAGAGAAAATATATAACGTTATTCAAAGAATTTATTTCTGAGCATAATCTTTGCCTGAATAATTTTACTTATAAGGCTGATGAAATTGGTCTATTGTGAAGACGCTTGCTATTTTCTACTCAGTAAATACCCAGTAAATCAAGTTCCTACCTCTTCTCTCTCAAAGTTTAAGCAGAATGAAGACAACTTAACTACTCATATATATCAAAGCTGTGGGTTTTCATAAAAAAGAAAGAATGGCAATTGGAAATTTTTATTATTCTAGAGCTTTCAACAATTTCATACATTTGCTTACTGCCAGATAGTGCAATATAATGCCCAGATGAATTTTTCTTTCTTGTTTTTGCTATTTTCTTATAATTTAAATAAAAAGCATGTCAGAATTTTGGACTCCCCAGAAAATATTAAAACTACCCTGTTGCTAGACCCTGTTCCCTGGAGGGCCTGTGCAGTTGAGTGTAGACCTTTTCATGCGCGGCACTGTACACCTGGTACTATAAACATACTGTAATGATAATGTCTCACATAGAAACCACAGAAAACACTGGGTCAGGAGCAAGCTGTAGTTTTTTAAAATGTTTTTAGTTAAACTTGGAGGAGAAAAAAAAGGCTTTTTCCACAAAGTATCACGTGTGACCCTACAACACCCTGACCCCTTTCTCTCCTCCTTGACTATATGAAAAACCCTGATATCACCTCTTAGAACTGGTTTTAGGGGCACCTGGGTGGTTGAGCACCTGGCCCTTGGTTTCCACTTAGGTCCTGATCTCAGGGTGGTGAGGTGGAGCTGGGCTCCTTGCTCAGCGCTGAGTCGGCCTGAGATTCTTTCCCTCTCCCTCCCCCTCAGCTCCTCCCCCTACTCTGTATGCACAGAAGTGCACTCTCTCTCCCTCTCTCTCTCAAATAAATAAATAAAATCTTAAAAAAAAAAAAAACCCTGTTTTAACTTGTAGCTGCCATGCCTACACTGTGTATGCATATGACATTGTACATTGCACATACCCTTGGATCCCCACAGTTTGGTCCCCCTCCCTGCTACCCCTTTATAGTATGACATGTTAACAAGTTGGTGACCTACACGAAGTGAGACACAGCCATTTAATCTCTTTCCAGACATTGCCCCTCTTGGTGCAATGCCGTACAGGTCTCTAAAAAGTCCTTGCTGTCTCAGCAGCCAATCAACTTATAGTTTGTTTTTTTTCTGGGTTTTTGTTTTGTTTTCTTTTCTTTTCTTTCTAAATGAGGTGTGAAAAAAGCTCTAGGTTCAGTTGAAGTTCCTGAGGAAGAAACACAACTGAGATTTTTTTCAGTGATAAAATCTGCATATATGTATTTCAAACAATGCAGCTAAAACTTGATGTAAATTCCTCTTTTTTCCTTTTTTGGGGCTTAATGAATATCATTTATTCAGCATAAAATCTTTATACCATATGCTCCATGTGTTAAGAATAAATGTACATTAAAAAAAAAAAACAACAACCCTACCCTGTTGCTAAACAATTGTGGAGACCAACACAAAGAAAGAGTTCATTTCCCAAAAAGTGACCATTTTCCTACCTACCAATATTCACTATAAACATTTATTACAAACCCACATGCAAGGTTCAACAAAAGAGGTAAAAGAGGTCCAGGGTTGCCCTAAAGTTCATAAGCTCTGAGGTAACTATGGTTTGAAGGAATTCAAAGGAAGACATGAGTGCAAGTCAAGGTCACAAGAACACAAGATTGAAGTACTAGGGTGGAGGCTATGTTACCTTTTGATTCACTAACTGATATTGCAGAAAGTCAACAATTTTATACTTCTCGAAGAAAATTACATAGCTATTTAAGCTTCATTCTTCCCTTATGAAAAAAAGGGGAAAGGGGAGAGCTCAGAAATCAGCCAGTTTGGGGGTTAGTTTTGTTCATAAGAAAATGTTTCAATGTCACCGCTAAAGTCATTAACGGTTTCGCCTCAGGCCCGCGGTCATCTGAGTCTGCATGTGTGCTCCCCAGACCTCCAGCATGGACAGATACGGCATCCAAAAACCTAGAGTCCAAAGGAAGGGCTCCTAGCCAGCATGGGACTATTAATATTTGAGGCATTTTGTTACAAAAGCCAGGGAAGTATCAGTGTATTGGGAAAGTTCCCTTTTTTTTGTTTTTTGTTTTTTAATGTTTTGGTTGTTTACAAGATTAAATATAATTTGTCTGGAAGTTCCATTTACACCAAATACCATCGTCCCCTAGATGCCAGATAGTAGAGCCAAGAAAAAAAAGAAAAGAAAAGAAAAAGAAAAAGAAAGTCTTAGAGTAGAATGTAGTTGCTGTAAAACCTTTATTATGTATGGCACATACTGTTGTAAGAAACATTGTTACTATCAGTCTTAAAAATTGCATAAGTTGTAGAATCTCAGAAATTAGGGATAATGGCATCATTATCCATGCTATTTTTTTTTAAAGATTTTATTTATTTATTTGACAGAGAGAGACAGCGAGAGAGAGAACAGAAGCAGGGGGAGTGGGAGAGGGAGAAGCAGGCTCCCCGCCGAGCAGGGAGCCCGATGTGGAGCACTGAGCCACCCAGGTGCCCCATTATCCATGCTTTTTGAAGGTTGATGTTATGCCACTTCACTTTTATGAAAGACCTACATTAGTACCTGTTTTTGGTGACCAAAAGAAATCCAAAGGGGATGCTCACTTTTACCAAAAAAGGCAAAAATGAAAAGAGTGTTCAGCGTTTGTTCTGCAGCGAGCTGCCCCAGAGGCAGCGTGCACCCCGAGGAGTGAGCGTGACCCCCAAGCTCCGTCCCCGGGAACTACACCCAGCATCTCAGCATCCAGCTACCTCAGCTCTGAACTATGACCATCTGTGTTTATCTCGACTTATTCTGTGCATCTGTTAGCAAGATGTGTCCTAACGCATCAGAAAGGCCCAAGAGAAGTCGTTTTTAGGTCTGGGAATGCTCAAAAGTCTTTTTCTTAATGGTCATTGCTTCTTTGCTTTATGCTATTCCAGCTTACAAAAGTTTTCAAGGGAATGCCCCACTTCCAGATAGTGTGGGGAGACTGTATATAATAACATTAAATGTACTGAAAACATGCATGGAGTATGTATTATAATATTAATTCAAATGTTTAGTATTGACTTTATAGCTACTTCACCCTGAGTAAGAGAAAGCATAAGGATCTAGATCCCCTCTGTGCTGTAGCTTTCCCTCCCAGCCCCGTCCTCTTGTCACCAGAGGGACCAAAATCTCTTAGGCAACAGACAGATATTTTACCTCATTTATGACTTCTTCCTGGGCAGAGAGGAGAGAATAGTGTTACCAGAATCTGAGACCACCTCTCAAATAGCAAAACAAAAAGTAATGTCACTAAGGCAAGGAGCAGCCCTCACTGCTTTCAGTCACCCAGCCATGTTTTCTGAATGGCTAGTATGTGCCAGACACCATGCTGAGTGTTAGTGACATTCGTTTCCTTGAGAAACCTGTATATTTGTTCTCCTATTCATTAACCAAATTACTACTGCATGTCTGATACTATACTTATTACCAGAAATACTATGGTAAATAAAATATTCTTCCACCCCAAAAGGAGCCTGCAGTCGTCGGTTGGAGCACAAGGCATGAAGAAGCCACTTTGCTTCAGGGTGATGCACTCTGAGACCGGACTAAGCAGGGCGTCCCAGACCCACCGCCCAAATGGCTTCTCCGAGGTAACCTTTCTGCTAGACCTGGAAAGAGGTGAGGTGGGGGTTCTGGTGGAGTTCTGGACAGAGAAAGCTCATGGCAGTACAGAGTCCTAGAGCCAAAGAGAGCTCGGTGCATTCAGGACCTGCTAGTTATGCAGAATGAATGAGTGCAGGAAGTGGTAAAGAGAGAGAGACTCTGTGAAAGCACTAGTAAGCTCCAAGAGCGGCTCATAGGCCAAGTTGAGGCATCTGATCTTTGTCCTGAGAGCAGGTTTCCCCAAAGTGGGGCTGGGTGGTAAGCAAGAGGAGTTTAGATGGTACACAAACCAACATTTCTTTATGTTGGCAGTTAATGGATTTAATAGGCATTTGAAAAATATATAACTCATGCATTGGACATATTACTTCTCTTAGATTATTGCTTAGGGTGAGGCTGCATGGCAAAAATGATTCTATTCATAAGCAAAATATTAAATATATTCTATTAGAGCTGGTACATGAACAACCATAAATGACTGATGTTTGGGAAAACAGCTTCTAAGACCAACAGAGTTCCAGTGAACGATTTCATACAGGGAAGCAACCTGACAAGACTTCTGAGTTGGAAAGAAGACTCTGGTTGTGGAGAATACTAGAATAGTGTTTGTCAAATTCCCAGTTAAAGTCCAGGCTCTGAAACCAAGTTTAAAGCTGTAACTGGCAGGGGTTTTCTCAGTGCAACATAATGGGATAGAATATATAATAGCAAGACAGCATCACATAAACCACAACACACAGAGACACACACACTTGCAGCAGTTTTTTCATTCACTCAACTAGTATGCGCTGAGCACATGTAGGAAAGGTGCTGTTCTAGGCACTGAGAATACAGCTGGTGAACACAATAGATAATGTCCTTGAGCTCACAAGGTTGATGTGAGGAGAGGACACAATGAGAGAGTAACCAAAAACATACATAAGACAATTTTTTTGCAGGCTGTTTTTTTAAAGCTTTTATTTATTTGAGAGAGAGAGAGCAAGCGAACGGTGGGTAGGGGCAGAGAGAGAAGCAGACTCCCCATGGAGCAGGGCGCCCGATGCAACACAGGGCTCAATCCCAGGACTCCAGGATCACGACCCGAGCCGAAGTAAGACGTTTAACCAACTGAACCACCCAGGAGCCCCTGGTGTGCAGGAAATTTCTACATACACAAGACAATTTAAAAGATGGTAAATTGGGGCGCCTGGGTGGCTCAGTCGTTAAGCGTCTGCCTTCAGCTTAGGTCATGATCTCAGGGTCCTGGGATCGAGCCCCACATCGGGCTCCCTGCTCGGCAGGAAGCCTGCTTCTCCCTCTCCCACTCCCCCTGCCTGTGTTCCCTCTCTCGCCGTGTCTCTCTCTGTCAAATAAATAAATAAATCTTTAAAAAAAAAAAAGATGGTAGGCTTTTATTTTTTAATTTTATTGTATTTAAATTCAATTAATTAACATATAGTGTATTATTAGTTTCAGAGGTAGAGTTCAGTGATTCACCAGTTGCATGTTATACCCAGTGCTCATTACATTAAGTGACCTCCTTAATGCCCATCACCCAGTCACCCCATATCCCCACCCAACTCACCTCCAGCAACCCTCAGTTTGTTTACTAGAGTTAAGAGTCAAAGATGGTAAGCTTTTAAAGGCAATAAATCCAAGGGAGAAATGTCAGCTCCACACAGGCTGTTTCTTTTTTTTTTTTTTCCTAAGATTTTTTTATTTATTCATTCGAGACACAGAGATAGAGAGAGAGAGAGAGAACATGTGCAGAGGGAGAAGCAGAGGGAGGGGGAGAAGCAGGCCCCCCGCTGAGCAGGGAGCCGGATGCGGGGCTCGATCCCAGGACTCTGGGATCATGATCTGAGCCGCAGGCAGATGCTTAACCATCTGAGCCACCCAGGCGCCCCCAGGCTGTTTCTCAGTGCTGTGTCCCAAGAATAGGAATAGTGCCTGAAAGGGAGTAGCTGTTCAAATAGTACCAGTTGAATGAATGAATGAGAGATTTTGTTGGCTTAATTTAAGGAGTAACAATAAAAATTAAGAGAAATAGATGGGTTCAGGGCTCCTGGGTGGCTCAGTCAGTTAAGCATCCAACTTTTGATTTCAGCTCAGGTCATGATCTCATGGTCATGGGATCAAGCCCCACAGTGGGCTCCATGCTCAGCGGGGAGTCTGCTTGAGATTCTCTTTCTCCCTCTCCCTCTCCCTCTGCCCCTTCCCCTGTTCATGTGCTCGCTCTCGCTCTCTCTCAAATAAATAAATCTTAAAAAAAAAATAGGTGTGTTCAAAATATATTTAAGAGATAAAATACAAGGGCTTAGTGTACAAAATACATTTATAGGCTGAGAGATAAAAAGAAGAGGAATGATTTCTCAGTAGCCTATTCTAAACACAGTAACCAGAATGATCATGGGACTTCTCCAGTCAAACCCTCCCAGGGCTCCCTATTGTACTCAAAGTAAAACCCCACATCCTTACAATAGCAATGAGGCTACGCGTGATCTGGGTTGGGTACCTCCCTGAGCTCATCTCCAATCATCTCCCTCTTGTTCTCTCTGTTGCAGCCACACTGGCCACCTTGCTGTTCCTCAAACCCTCAGTTAAATTCCTGGCCAAAGCCTTTGAACTAGCTGTCCTCTCTCCCTGAAATGTTCTTTTCCCAAATATTCATACAGCACAGCCCTCGTTCCTGCAGGGGTCTCCTTCTTCGTGAGATCTATTCTGACGACCCCGTCTAATACCACAATTCACCCGCCATGACATTCCTTGCTCTGCCTGCTCAGTTTCCCCCAAAAGCATTAATTGTGATATCAATCTCATTCTAACATGGTATATAATTTATTATCTTCACTATCTCTCTCCCCACAAGATTATAAACTCTCCTAGAGCCTGTAACACTACTTGGCACATTGTAGGTGCCCCATAAAATGTTTATTAAATGAAGAAATGAAAGATGACTCTTAGTTTTCTGGTTTGAGCAACTGGGTGGATAGTGACTCACCGAGGCAAGAAACACAGGAAGATGAGGGATTTGGTGGGAAATAACCAGTTCGGTTCGGGACATGCTGATTCTAAGTGTCTTTGAGACAAACACCCAGGTGGGATGGGCCTGGTGCTCAAAAGTGGGTCACTGGATTATAGATGGCATTTGAATGGGTGTCACTGGCAAGAAAACGTTATGTGGAGAAGAAGAGAACTTTGAGAAACAGTAGGAGGTGAGAGACAGCACCATTGGAAAAGCCCATGAACCAGAGAGAGAAAGAGGAACCAGGGAGTGAGGAGGAAATCCAGGAGGTGTGAAAGTCCATGGGAAAATAATTTGAAGAAAGAAGATATAGTAGATATCTGTTGCTGTGGAACAATTACCCGAAGACTTAGTGACTTAAAACAATGCACATTTAATATCTCACTCTTTGTGTGGGTCACGAATCTGGGCACTGCTTAGCTGGGTCCTCTGTTTTAGGGTATATTACAAGACTGCAGTCAAGGTGTTAGGCAAGGCTGTGGTCTCATCTGAAGGGCTGACTGGAAAGGGATCATCTTCCAAACTGTCAGCAAACTGTTCCAGTTGTTGGCGGGATTCAGTTTTCTAAGAGCTGTTAGGATGAGGGCCTCAGATCCTTCTCAACTACTGCTCACCCTGGGAGCTTCCTTCAGCAGAGCAAACGAGCAAGAAGACTCAGAGGAAAAGTGCAAGCAAGTCTTTCATAACTTAACCTCAAAAGTGCCATGTGACCCCATCTCACTCTTGTCTTACCCTCTTCATTTGAACAAAGTTCCCAGGCTCAGCCCACACACCAGGGGAGGGCATTACAAAAGGGAGTGAATAGCGGGAGGTGGAGATCACTGGGATCCATTTTCCAAGCTGCCTCCTGCAGAAGGTATGTCAACAGTGTTAGGTGTCAAAGAGAGATCAAGTATCCCAGAGATTTGGCAATGAGGGGACGCCATTTGTTATTTTAGAGAGAGCTGGCTTAGAGGACTATGGAAGCAAAGGCCAGACCATAATACACCGAGGAATGAGTTTGAATGGAAGAAGTAGAGAGGGACGGTAATCCTAAACAATTTTTCAAGATGCTTAGATGTGAAGAAGGATAGAGATAGGGTGGCTGAAGGAAGGAATGGAGTCAAAGCCAGATTATGGGTTTTTTAAAAATCGAAAGAAATTTGAACATGTTTAAATGTTATTGGGTAGGCATGAATAGAACGGAAGAGATTGTGGTCAGTTAGAGACGAATCATTCTGATAGTTTGATAAGGGATGCAGAAGACCAGTAGTGAGTCCAGGAGAAGATGAAGAGGGCCTAAATAACCACCTTTCATTAAGCCCTTACATGTCCAGACTTATTGTATTAAGTGCTTTGCGTATATTATCTCATTTAATTGAACTGTCAAAGGTAAGACCTTTATCACCATTACAAAGACCAAGAAACAGGCCTGGAGAAACTCACTCACCCAAGGTCACACGGCAAATAAGAGGAGTAAAATTTTAAATCAACCTGTAAGCCAGTAGCTCTCCAAGTACAGCCCCAGACCGGCAGCAACAGCTAACAGGAACTTATTAAAAATGCAAATGATCAAGTCCCACCCCAGACCTAGTGAATCCGAAACTCTGGGGGTAGAGCCCAGCAACTTTTGTTTGAACACGCTCCAGATAACTCTGAAGTTTGAGCAGCACTGCTCCGGGTGCTGCTGCCTCTCATGGCCCAGACTAGGGCAGAGGAGAGAATTAGTCAGAAAGGAAAGGGGGAGTAACAGGGTCAAGAAACCCAGGAGGCCTTCTAGGGCTCTAGCTTGGACGCCTGACAAATCACCAGAAGAGGGAGGAGGTCTGGTAGAGAAAGATGATGAATTCAGTTTTGGACAAGCAGATACTGAAGCTCTTGTCGGCAACTAGTGGGAGCTATCTTTGAGACAAATATGTATGTGTGTCAGGTGACTGAAGGACAGGCCATGACAAAGACAGAGCCTAACATTTGCAGGGCCTAGAACAAGAGTACAGGTTACCATACGGACATAGATCAAAATATTTAAAAGTTATAAATCAAACTAACTTACTGTTAAAATACTTGGACTCCTTTTACCTTGACACACATGTCTTCATGTTGACAAAAACGTTTAAATCATGCATAAGGCAATGGCTTTTATATGACTGAACATTGGCAAAATGGCCAAGCCACCTTGGGAGTTCTCTTGATGGGTTGGCAGTTGGGATGAGTCATAAAATGTACACACAATTCATGAATTGCTATTTATTTCCTCCATGAAATTTATTTTTTCATGTCTTCATTTCAGCACAATTTTCAATAATGTTTATAATGAAGATTTTCACATAATTTGTATGCAACTGATAGTGTGACTCAAAGGGTTAAAAAATAAACATAACTGTATTCAAAGTACACAAAATTTTTTTAATTATTTTATTTTTTTGTTTGTTTCTTAAAGATTTTATTTATTTATTTTACAGGCAGAGAGACACAGCGAGAGAGGGAACACAAGCAGGGGGAGTGGGAGAGGGAGAAGCAGGCTTCCCGCCGAGCAGGGAGCCCGAGGCGGGGCTCGATCCCAGGACCCTGGGATCATGACCTGAGCCGAAGGCAGACTCTTAACAACTGAGCCACCCAGGCGCCCCCACAAAAAAAATTTTTTTAAAGATTTTATTTATTTATTTGTCAGAGAGAAAGAACACAAGCAGGGGGAGCAGCATTGGGCGAGGGAGAAGCAGGCTCCCCTGCTGAGCAAGGAGCCCAATGTGAGACTTGATCCCAGGGCCCTGGGATCATGACCTGAGCCAAAGGCAGACGCTTAACTGACTGAGCCACACAGGCGTCCCTAAAGTACACAAAATTTTAAATAAGTTGTCATTGGAAAGGTAAATCAAAGAAATATTAGAATTTAAAAATTATCACTCATGTAAGTTTTACGAAGTTCTTTTCTTCTAAACTATTCAAAACTATTAAAATTAAAAGCAAAAGACAAATTATAATTACTATCAACCATTTAAATCAAAACTACTTAAAGTTGAAAGTTTTAATTTTCTGACAATTTAAATCTTATTGAATATTTTTATCAAGATAGAATTATTATCAACTGTAGCAATAGTCATGTTTTAGTTACCTTTTGCTGCATGACAAAGCACCTCAAAACTTAGTAACTAAAAATAATGATCTCTTAATTTCTCATCATTCTGTGGATTGGCTGGCTTGTTCTTCCACTGGTCTCTCTTGGGCTCATTCATGAGACTGCAATCATGGGGTGGCTCAGCTAGAGCTGGGGGATCTAAGATGATCTCGTTCACATTTGTGAGGCCTTTGAGGGAATGGTTCGGTTTCTCATCATTCAGCAGTCTGAATGAACGTAGCTTCCTTACATGACAGATGGAGCCCAAACAGGAAAGCAGAAGCTGCTAGGTCTAAGGCCCAGTCCCTGAACCGACACCAACACTTCTGCCCCGTTCTACTAGTCAAAGCAAGTCATAACGTCATCCCAGATTCAAGTGGAGAGAAACAGACTCCATTTTTTCTAATTTTTTTTAATGTATTATTTGTTTCAGGGGTACAGGTATGTGATTCATCTGTCTTATATAATACCCAGCTCATTACAACACATAACCTCCCCAATGTCCATCACCGGGTTACCCCATCCCTCCGCCCCCCCTTTTTTTTAAGATTTTATTTACTTATTTTTTTGTTTGAGAGAGTGCGAGCATGGGGAAGAGCAAAGGGAGAGGGACAAGCAGATTCTGCCCTGAGCGCGGAGCCTGATGCAAGGCTTGATCTCAAAACCCTGAGATCTTGACCTGAGCTGAAATCAAGAGCTGGACACTTAACTGACTGAGCCACCCAGGCACCCCCACTTTCTTTTTTTTTAACTAGGCTCCATGCCCAACATGGGGCTTGAACTCACAACCCCAAGGCCAAGAGTCACATGCTGCACTGACTGAACTCACCAGGCACCCCAGACTCCACTTTTTGATGGGAGAAATGACATGAGTGGACAAGGATGGGAAGAATTCTTGGCAGCTATCTTTGCAAACAATTTACCACAAGCCATCTGGTTGGTTATTTACATAGCTTCACACATGTTATGCCTAGACCTACATATACACAAATTTAAAATAATCATATTAAATAATAGGATATATTATTAATAATAATATTTAATATTATAAAATGTTCCTCCATCACTCTGTGCAACTATTGTGAATACCAAGAGAACCACAATTTAGAATGTGAAGAGAAGCAAGAAAATGATGTTCAGCACTACTGGGAAACACTTTGTTATGCAATAACCTATTATACTCATGCAGTCTGAGAAGGATTTGACAAATTAATTGTCTAAATACTTACCTTGCTCAAATCACCTCCAAACTCAGAAGCAGCATCCATCTCCAATGTCAGAAGCATAAACCTGGAGGCAGTTGCCTTTTATTTGGGGAACACAGGGCAAGCGATGTGGAGAGGTGTTTCCCTAGGACCTGAAGAGTGCTAGTTGGTAGAGGAGATGTTTAAAGATACGGGTTACACTGTACCTGTGCTGAGTGCTGGATCCTGAATGATAATAGTGCCTAGGTAGTCCTCAATTAATTTACACTATGTTTGCACATGCAGGGACCGCTAAGGTATATCACCTAGGGCAGGATCCTCTTGTCTAAGTCAAACAGAGGTACCGGGTAGGTCCCACTGGCTAGGGGGTAACATGCCAGTGGAGGAGAGAGAATCCAGGGAGAGTGAGTGCATGGGAGTGAGGGGAGTGGTGAGCCAACACAGATGAAACTCCTGGGAATAAACACAATGTTTCAGAATAGATGGGCTGAAATATCCATCAAGAGAGGAAGTAACTAAATTATGGCATGTTCATTCTATGAAATACTAAGGACTCCTTTCTCTCATTTTCTCTGTCCCTCTATGTGTAGAGTCCATATATTCATGGACCGATTCCTAAAGTAAAACAAAATAAAAACAACCAACACGGTGTGGAACAATAAGCATAAGATGACTTATATTTATTTTTTTTAAGATTTTATTTATTCATTTGAGAGAGAGAGGGCGCGCGAACACACAAGCGGGAGAGGGGTGGCTAGAGGGAGAGGCAGAGGGAGAAGCAGACTCCCCACTGAGCAGGGAGCCCAGCATAACTCAGGGCTCCATCCCAGGACCCCGGGATCATGACCTGGGTTGAAGGCAGATGCTTAACCATCTGAGCCACCCAGGCGCCCCAACTTATATTTTTATCTCTCTCACACACACACACACACACACCCCGTGCATTGAAAAAGGACTAGAAGAAAATACAACACCAAACTGCTAAGGGTTTGGAGGTGCAAAGGCAAATTTTCACGTTTTATTCAGCAACTTAGAATAATTTGTTGCCTCTGAACATGAGTTCCCTTTTATGTAAAATAGAGATAATAGTCACCTTACAGAGTTCTTTCTTCAAAATTGAGATATAATTCACTCACCACAAAATTCACCCTTTTCAAGTGTATAATTCAGTTTTTTAGTACACTCACGAAGTTGTGCTGCCATTACCACTGTCTAATGCAGAACATTCCATCACCCCATAAGGAAGCCCTATAACCATTAGCAGTCACACCCTGCTCCCCCTTCCCTCCAATCCCTGGTGGCCACTAATCTACTCTCTGCCCCTCTTGATTTGACTATTCTGACGTTTCATATAAATGGAATCATATATTATTTTCAAGGCTTATCCATGTTATACCATGGAACAGTACTTTATTCCTTTTTATGGCTACATAATAGTCCATGGAAGGAGTGTATCACAATATGTTTATCCATTCATCAGTTGACAGACTCTTGGACTGTTTCCATCCTTTTGCTACTATGAATATTGTTGCTATGAACATGCCCATACAAGTTTTGTTGTAGGCATGTGTTTTCATTTCTGTTGGGTGTATATCTAGGCGTCAAATTGCTGAGTCATATGGTAACTCTATGTTTAACTTTTTGAGGAATTGCCAAATTCTTTCCTTTTTTTTAAGATTTATTTATTTGAGAGAGAGAGGGAGAGAGCATGAGCAGGGGAGGGGCACAGGGAGAGAGAGAGAGTCGTGAGCCGACTCTGCTGAGCGCAGAGCCCCACACAGGGCTCGATCTCACGACCCTGATATTGATCTCATTCTCCTGCACCACCCAGGCATCCCTTGCCAAATTCTTTTCCATAGCAGCAGCACTATTCTACACTCCCATCAACAATGGATGAGGGTTCCAATTGTTCTACATCTTTGTCTACATTTGGTATTGTTGGTCTTTTTGAATCACAGCCATTCTAGTGGGTGTGATGTGGTATCTCAGCATGGTTTTGATTTGCATGTCTCTGACAGCTAATGATGTTGAGCATCTTTTCACATGCTTATTTTCCATCTGCGTATCTACTTTGGAGAAGTGTGTATTGCCTTTGCCCATTTTAAAATCGGATTACCTGTCTTTTTATTGTTACTGGATATTATATATACTGGATATATGTTGGATATTAATCCCTTGTCAGATATGTGACTTGCAAATATGTTCTCCCATTCAGGGATCATCCTTTCACTTTTCTGATAGTGTCCTTTGAAGCACAAAAGCTTTTCATTTTGATGAAATCCAAATTATCTATTCTTTAAATCGCTTGTGCATTGGTCATAGTTTGAAAAACAATGCCTAATGTAAGGTCACAAGGATACTCCTCTATGTTTTCTAGGAGTTTTAGCTCTAAAACTGTATGTTTTAGCTCTTACATTTAGGTTGTTGATCCATTTTAATTTTAATTTAACTTTATTTTTTTTAAGATTTTATTTATTTATTTGACAGTGAGAGCGAGAGAGCACAAGCAGGGGGAGCAGTAGAGGGAGAGGGAGAAGCGGGCTCCCTGCCAAGCAGGGAGCCCGATGCGCGGTTCGATCCCAGGACCCTGAGATTATGACCTGAGCCGAAGGCAGACGCTTAACCATCTGAGCCACCCAGGCGCCCCTTGAGTTAATTTTTAAATGTGGTGATAGGTCACAGAATTCTTATGATGATTCTAATGAATATTGCATACCACGAGGCATATAGTAAGCTCTCAATGACTGGCAGCTAGTATTATTATTGTATGATTTGTTTTGAGAAACCACCAAACACACAATAGTTATTGAACAAAATGCAAAGAAAGATCAATCTTCTTTTTGAGGAAAAAAACATAATCACTCACACTGCCCACCTTATTCACCATCTTTAGCAACTGCTAGTTGTTTCTAAAAGGGGAAGACTTGCCTTAAAAAGAGATTTCCAAGCAGAGGCAGTTCTCAAGGGCAGCCCAAGCACCATCCTGGAGAATGGGGTACCTCTGGCACCCTTCTGAGGGTGACTGCATAAGGAAGAAAACATGCATTTTGACATAAACGTTTGTCATGAAACGTTACGGTTGCATTCTGGTGTGTCTATGCTCGTGGGCACGTGTATTTCTTCACACGAGCTTTCTGTCAAATTAATTAACTTCTAAGAATTCACCTACAGCCCAAATGCTCCAGTTAAGTCTCTGGGCCCCAGCTACCCAAATATGCCAAATATCTTCTCTGAATCTTCTTGTATTCCCCATGGCTCCCATGGGTCTTTCTTTGGGACAGTCTCGCTGAAAGCTCAATGTTTTTGATGGGAGTTTAGGGTGGGATAAGGGAAGCTTTGCCCCCAGGGTACCTTTGGCAATGTCTGGAGATAGTGTGGGTTGTCACAACCATGGGGGGTACTACTGGCATCTAGTGGGTAGAGACCAGGGAGGCTGCTACACATTCTACAATGCACAGAGCAGCCCCCCAAACAAAAACTCATCCCGCTCCAAATGTCAGTTGTGCCAAGGTTGAGAAGCCCTAACTAGAAATCTGAGAGTTGATTATGCTTACACCTTGGACTAGGGCAGCAAGATGTGATGGTTTCTGGAATCAGACACACCTGGGTTCAAACCTTAGCTCTCCCACATAGCACCTCGATGACCTTGGACAAGTTCCTTAACCTCTTTGAGCCTCAGTTTCCTAATCTAATAACACCTCTGATATATACAACGATCATCTAATATATAGTTAAAATTATCTAATATATATAATGTATGGCATAGTGACTGGCACATATTAAATATTCAAATATTAGCTCACATTAACATAGGTGATGATATCTTAATAAAAATAATACCTTAGGGTTTTTTCAAAGTCAGGCTTATTGAGTTAATGTACATAGAATAAAATCATCCTTTTCCAATGTACAGTTCGATAAGTTTTGACAAATGTACACAACTGTGTAACCACAAAGAATCAGGGTATCAGTTTCATCATGCCCCAAAACTCCTTCATACCATTTTATAGAAAAAATCCCCACCATATTGATCTACTTTCTGTCCCTTTTTTTTTTTTTTTGTCTCTTTCAAAATGTCATGTAAATGGAATCACAGAGTGTGTAGCCTTTGAATCTGGCTTCTTTACTTCCATAATGCTTCCGTGATTCCACTCTGATTTTGCCTGCATCAGTAGCCTTGTTCTTTTTTATTGCTGAGTAGTATTCCATAGTTTAATCGTGCCACAGTTTATTCATTTACCAGTCGACAGCCTTTTGGTTGTTTCCAGTTTTTTGGCTATCATGAATAAAGCTGTTATAAACATTAGCATAAAGGTCTTTGTGTGCACAGGTGCTTTTATTTCTCTTGGAATAAACCCATTTAACACCAAGAGTGAGATTTCTGGGTGCTATGGTGAATGTACATTTAACTTGGCGAGAAATCTCCAAACTGTTTTCCAAAGTGACTGTACCATGTCGCATCGTTGATCTGCAACCTCCACAACCTAGCTAGCACTCGGTGTTTTCAGGGTTTTTTTGTTGTTGTCGTTTTCTAATTTAATTTTTGTCATCCTAGAAAGTAGGAGGTGGTATCGTGGTTTTAATTTGCGTTTTTCCTAATAACTAATGATGTTGAGTTCCTTTGTTTTGATTTCATTTTACAACATACAGATCATTTTGGATGCTTTAAATCTCACGAAAACTACATTACGTAGGTAGAAATAAAACAGCATGTTCATCCTGAGGAGAATTAAATGTATGCCTTCTCTCCACCCCACCATCTCCAAAGTGACTGCTTCCTTATTTCCCATAAGAAAAGAAATGTCTGGTTTTGGATACTCTCTAGCAACCTCGAGCTGCGGCCAATCTGCGTCATCCTCACTGTGTAATTAGAGCCTAGGTGCCCACGTGTCTCATTTTTAGGATCCTGTGGGCTACACTTGGCCCAGATTAGGTTATACTTTAGGCATTTTGCTGCATGTCTCTTCTTTCTCCCTCACTGTTCCATTTCTCAGAAGGCGCTTCAAAGAACAAACAGATCTGGGTTGGAGTGAATGAAGAGTCTCGCTCTCTGTGGATGGTGGAGTGATAGAGACCTCCGTCAGGCACGCTCTGTAAGCAGGAAAGCAAAGAAAAACAAAACCCACCAGCCTACGCCTACGATGGCACAGAGTCCTGGCCTCAGACCCAGCAAGAACGAGCTGCCTTGTGTACTAAGATCCTGGGTCCGCAGGGATTCTGCTTGTTTCCCCGAGTGGACGTTGGCGTGCTCACGGTGTCTGTAAAACCCATCACCCCCTTCTAGCTATGGTTGGCCAGAGAAAACACAAGATCCGTAGGTAAATTTGAATTTCAGATAAATAGACAATAAATAATCTTTTGGTGTAAGTATATCCGATGTGATATTTGGAGGCTTCCTTCACTGCCAGTGTCGGAGAAGTTAGCTTACTTTTATTAAGGAAGTCGAGCTCTTACCTGGGGAGAGAGACAAGAACCTACTTGATTTCTGTTAGACCTATGCTGATTTTTGTTTTGTATTTTCTTCAGGGGCCGGGTATATAAACAACTACTTATTTTTCCCCACCCCCGCATTAGTCCTCACACTTCAGAAGCAAAAAGGACTGGATCTGGGTGGCAGTGACCTACCTTTCAGTAACAATTCCTGTAAAAAAAAGCAAAAGAGCAAAGCTCCTTCCAGGCTGGCCTGGGGAAAGTCAGATGAACCACGGACTCCCCTGCCTGGTTGCCTCGCCTGGCTAGGGAGGGAAGCAAGCCGACCTCTCTGAAAGGGTCACTCAGATTCATTTCAGGAATCAGCCTGATAGAAATTCATCACTTTAATATTCAGCTTCTTGAGTTATTGCACGGCTCGCACACCCACTGAGAGCGAGCCTCCCCTACAGCGAGGGCATGAGCAAATTCAAACACCCCAGGCTAACAGGAAAATAAATGCAAAATATAAACAAAAGTAAATCCAATAAGCATCACTTTTAAAATACAAGAGAAAAATGTGTATCACCTACCATTTTGCCCAAGTTCCCTGTGTGCATCATCAAATGCATCCAGTTGTACCGAACACACTTAGGAGTTGTGTGTTATACAACTCCGAATAGTTTAGGATATCCCCCAATGCTAGTGGAGTAGCTTGGATTTGAATTAGGGTCAGTGTCATTCTTGAACTGGGTCTCCCTACTAATCTACACATGTCTGGTGCCATAATTAACCAGGGGAAAGAAAGAGAAACTTCCTTGTAAAAACGCTCGGCAGTGTTGTAAGAAATATCACAGTCGATCCTCCCCATAGCACAAAGCCTATGATTCCACCAAGTAAGCAGAGCCCGTCCAGGCAGCTTTGACGGTTATGTGAGAGACAAGTTCCAGGTGCCACGGCCACGGATTGTTGAAGAGGTAATGCTGGGGCTCTGGTGAGGTGTCAGGCCAGTGGATATGGGTGACCAAAAATCATTGACACCGAGGGGAATAAAACTATCTTACAATTTCCAGAGAGCAGAGCAGGGAGGAAATGAGGAATCCAGGCAGGCAGGAAAATCCAATCACGTTTCTAGCCACTATGAGGGTGACTGTGACTCTGAGGTAATGTCTGGGCCAGCCACGGCGTGGTCAGGGACCGGGACCTGTGTCCTCAGGTGTGGGTGCCAACAATAACAAGAGTTACCACTCCCAAAGCACTTTGCAGGTGCCAGGCTCTGCTGTCAGCACTGAACATCTACTAACCGTTTAATCCTCACAATGACCCTTTGAGATAAGTCCTCTTACTCTCTTCCTTTCGTCTGTGAGGGAAACTGAGGCAGAGGGAGGTTAAGTAACTTGTCCAAGATCCCACAGTAAGCGGTAGAGCTGGGATTCCAAGAGGACTTAGCCCCCCACCCCCAACCACACTGCTATGTGCTAAGTACCCGCACCTGGCCAGGAGGCGGACCAAGGCAGTGCTAGTAAGATCTGCAGAAAGGGCTGAAGTTATGAGCTGGAATCAGTTTACCAAAGGAGGGCACCGAATGTAGAGGAGGAAGTCGATGAGAATGGCCGTGGTTAAAGGAGGGATGGGGAACAGGAAGCCCCTGGGATAGACAAGGAGGGAATTGGGATTGTGCAAGAGCAGGGGAGCAGAAGGAGGAAAAAGCTTCGGGAGGAAAGGGCATCTATAGTGCCCAGTGCTACAGAGAAATCAAGAAGAGTAGGGTGTGAGAAATGGACCCGGGAATTGGCACTTTGAAGAAGTTTGCCTTGATAAGATGTGGGTTATTCTGTAAGAATATGGATTTGATTGCTATAATAAAGGCCAAACAACAGTGTGAAGCGTATTTCTTCTCATATAACAGTCCAGCACGAACAGTTCAGGCCTAATGAGGCCAGGCCATCTTAGTGTGGACCTGTGCTCCTTCTATCTTGTTTTGTTCTGCCATCCTGAGCATAAGGTTTCTATCTCAGATCTAAAATCACTGTTCCCGTCATCCCTCCACAGTCTAGCCAGGATGAAGGTAAAAAAGGAAAAGTGGCTAGCACGCCCCTTCCTTTCAAGGGGATAACCTAGGCTCACATACATGGCAACACTTTGCTGCATGGGAACCTGCCATTGTTAACCCAGCAGTCTGGGACTCAGCTAAAACTCATGGGTTCTATTTCTAATGGAAGAAAACGCTAGATAGCTATCGGGACCCAAGTCTCTATTACAGAGGTCACCAGTCACTTCTGCAGCTGGTTTCATCTAGTGAGCTGTAGGGAGTTTGCAGGGAGAGGATGGAGTGAATGGAGGAGGAAGTGCCATTTGAGAAGGTTGGTGCTCACTGGAACTAGGGAAAAGGTTGGCAGTGTGAGGAAGAGCGGAAGAGAGAGGGGGTCTGCACAAAAGGGGGAGAACTAGGTATGTTAGTGGAAAGCAGAAAAAAATCAAGAAGGAAGAAGAGAAAGCGCCAGTTGCTGGAGAGGGCAAGGACAGCTGGAGAGGCCAGCCTTGGACACTGCTTTCTCCGAAACCAGAGGAAGGAGAAGACAACGAGGAAAGATATAGAGACATTTTCATGTGGAGAGCAGGGAAGTAGGACAAGCTGGGGTTCAGGTGGCCCCAACCCCAGTCATGTGAGTAAGGTCATCTGCCTCCGTGCCCATGTTTCCAAATGTGAAGGCTACTGGGAGCTCACAAAGTGTAAGGGAGACACTCCATGTGCCCCACTGGCATCCGGTCAGCCGGGGCCAGCCTGTGTCCCAGGGGCAGATTAACAAACGTACACTCTCTCTCCTACAAAGTTAGAACCTGATGGCAGAGCTCCGTCTCGCCTGGAAAGCCAGACACTGCGGATGCAGAGTTGGCTCTCAATCGGTACTTGTTAAACAGATGGAGACATGGGTACATGAACGAGTAAATGAACGAACCTCTTTCACATTCCGTCATTTTGGGGAGCTACACAGGTTCAGGACGTTTAAGCTCCTCTTCGAGCAGTATAATTCCTCACAGGCTGACATTCATCTCGACAGATTCCATTTCCAAACCTGCTTCCTTCTTCTCTAAAACAGGAGAATGGCATATTCCCTGAAACATTGGAGACAGTGAGGATTTTACTGGGCAGTGTGTAGGTCCTTTGTTTGAGTTATTAGAGGAGCTTGTGAGGACCCACTCAAGTTAAATGGTGACTCCCTTCAGTTTAAAGAAATAGCATCAGGGGACCTGGGTGGTTCAGTCAGTTAAGTGTCTGCCTTCGGCTCAGGTCATGATCCCAGAGTCCTGGGATCAAGCCCCACATTGGGCTCCTTGCTCAGCAGGGAGCCTGCTTCTCCCTCTGCCCCTCCCCTCTGCTCATGCTCTCTCTCTCTCTCTTAAATAAATAAAATCAAAAAAAGAAAAAGAAAGAAAGAAATAGCATCAATAATAGGTGGGTTTTTTCCCTAAAAGGAAAATACCCATTCAGGGAAATTCTTTGTGTGTATTTGTTTCCAAATGCCATCTGTCACAACGTTTCAGATGTTGGGCAAGCCATGACAGAGCTCAGGAATCCAGATACTTCAGACAGAGAAAACCACCTCCCCGCAACCCCCCTGCCCTCAGTTTATGTATTGTTTCTTGTCTCTACTTCGTATTTCAGAAGATTATATCCAGGAAGATGATGAAGTTAGAGGAAGAAAATCAGATCAGATGTCACCTCATCAGCCATCAAACCCCATAAAATCAGAAAGCCTTTTATTATGAAGTTATTTTACGTGCTGATGTATTCAGAACTAAACAAACAAAATGACTGAGAGCTAGTGGCTGCTACCCGAGCCGGTGTTGACATCGGCTTGGAGGCCCCCCCGCCGCCCCCACCCCCACCCCCACAGGACGCTCTCGACCCCGTGACCACTTGAGACCTTGGCCCTCCCCGGAGCCTCTTTCGGAAACAAGCCCATTCTGCGGTGAGACGCAGACCATCTTCACTGCAGAGAGAGACTCTCCAGGTTCAACTCTCACAACTGCAGAAATTACAAGCAAGCAGAATGATTACATCATTTCTAATTACAATTCCTCTTCCTGGCTCCAACATGAGGGAACAGTGTGCCTGCTTTCATCCTTACCTCCAGGTTGCCAGCTCTCTCAGCAGCCTTCACCTTCTGAAGGACAGAGCTGCCTCTGGTCTCCTACCCTGGGGAATCTCTCCGAACTTGTCTCTTTCGAAGACAAGGCCTTCTTTAAGGCATCCGCTAAAGCCCTGACTCCCTGGCACAAGACAAGAAAACAGGTGTGTAAGGGAGCTAAGCCAACTGTCTTCTTCCTTCTCTAAGAGTGACTTTTGATGAATATGTTTGGGGCATTTCCTCTGCCTCCACCATGCTCTCCTAGAGCACTGAGCCTCCCAAGGTTCTCCACAGTGGAGCAAGGCACTACCATTGGTCTCCATCCCCTCCTGCCTTCCAGATTATTTTACTAGCTTTTGGCTGGGGACCACCCAGTCATCCCATACCGCTTTTGTCTGACAGCAACCAGAACCACAGAGGGACCAGCGGGGTTCTTCCTGCCCACCACAAAGGGAGCACGGTCCTACCTTGCTCTTCATTACTCTCCATCTATGCCCCCACTCTTTCCCATACTACAAAGACAATGCGCAGAGCAGACCACGTGTTTTCAGGACGTTTACTAACAAAAATTAAAGGGGTCATTGTACTAAAACTACAAAGTAGTATTTATGTCTAACCCTTGGTTACAAATGGGTGCTAAAGCTCGACTGTCCTTCCCTGACCTCACAGTTCTGCTCCCCGGGGATCCACGCCTCTTGCAGGCCTAGCTCAGACCCTGCCAGAGTCCCCACGCCGCCCCAGCCTGGGCCCTGCCTCCCCTTCAAATCACAGAGAGACCAGACTGCAGTGGTTTTGTGTGCGAATCTTGCCACAGCACTTGATACATCCAGAATTTCACGCCCAGTGTTTGGTGCTGGGTGTCATGCTGCGAGAAGTGCATTGACAAATTTGAGAGAACCACCAGGTGGTGAGGGGTCTGGAAACCATCCAAGCCAACAATGTCAGAGAAACTGAGGACATGGGCTGGAGGAGAGAGGCCCTGGGGAGTGGACATGGCCACTGTCAGTGCTCCAACACTGGAAGAAGTTAGGACCGAGGCCAAAGAGGAGCACTGTCAGCCCAACCCAAAGATATACATTTCTCAGACTAACCCAGCTACAGCGGTATAGACTGTTCCAAGAAATGGTAAGTGCCTCTTTATCTAAATTGTCCTAGCAAGATTAGCTGGCCCTCCAGCAGAGATGTTCCCGACAGGATTCTTTTGTTGGGTGAGGGCTTGGCCTTCCACATCCATAATTGTTTATTTCTCTGAAGAAGATGGAGACAGAGTCCGGAGGTTTTTGGTAACTATGGGCCTGTGAAACCTTGCTGCCTGCTTGGCTCTAGACATCAGTCAGCTTTCACCTATTATTATTATCCTTTGAAATTCTGACATGCTCTCCAGGAATTTAAAATATTCCTTTCCACGGGATGACACAGTTTGCCAGCTTTAAATTTTAAACTTCAAATCCGCTTTGGAACTAAAAGTTTGCTTTTACAACTTTAAAGGTTTCTAGCCACAGGAAAAGTGACTTGAACTTTGGAAATTTGTTTTTGAAATTTAGACCTATTGACCAACTTACTGGCAAGCTTGAAAGTCCCTCTGGCAGGTACAAGCGGCCTGTTTAACTTACCTTTGCTCTCTGACAGATTAGGCCTGCCTCCCATCTCGAGCAGTCTAGAGCAGTGGTTCCCAAGTCTGGCTGCACAACAGCATCTCAGTAAGTAAGTAAGTAAGTAAGTAAGTAAGTAAGTAAGTAAGTAAGTAAATAAATAAATAAATAAATAAATAAAATAAAATAAAATAAAATAAATGCCCAGACCCCCCACTCAGAGCTACTGACTTAACTGAGGTGCATTGGACTCAGGTATGGGCAATTTTTTAAATTCTCTGGCTCATTGTAATGTGCAGCCAGAGGAAAGAAGCTGTTCTCGAAGGTTCAAGGGCTGCCATTTGACCCCATGTTCTTCTCAGACATCACTTCAGATCAAGCTAGTTTACCTGGATTCTAGAGGCTTACCAATGCTGCCCTATTCTAAAACACCATTGAGGAATGAATGACTTCCTTAAATCTGTTGGTTTGATTCTCGGTGGACCTCGTGCCTCAAGTCCACTAGACCCAAGCATGATGATGGAGAGTGGGGTAGAGGTTGAGGGATGTTTATACATCTCTGGTGGGGTTAGAGTCAAGCTAAACTCAGCTACAGGTGTTCCGAGAGTTGCTCTTGGTGCCCCTTTGTCAACACAGAGTTTCCTGATGCCTGGATGAAAATGTCTTTCTCTGAAGCCTCAAAGTATCAGACAGGAGAAAGCATTCCTTTAAGGAAGCTTGTTGACATGCTGATGCACAGCTGTTTATATTCAAGAATAGCTATCCACTCGGAAAATCACATCTGTGCTGACTATTGAAATAGAACTGCCCATGGGAGTTGATGAGCCAGCAGGACCCATCCTTTTGGATGGTGCTAAATCCATATCATCCCCACACAAAAGTAAACTCCACGGACGTACAGACCTCACGGGTCTTCCACTCTGGTGGAACAGCAGCTCGCACAAAGGGGGTGCTCACGACATTTATTCGATGGATGAATCTGTGAATAAATGAATCAAATCATAGTCAGGGCCCAGAAAGAACTCCAGAAACTTGTCAAGATTACTTAAAAATAAAGTATTGATTTCCAAAGTCTGGTTTCCTCACAGCTTCATGGCAACGCTCAGGGACCAGCAGAGGAAGACCTGAACGACTTCACGTGCTAACCTGGAGAGCGACCGGGTAACAGGACAAAGAGGGGTCAATCCATATGAAGCCCTGGGTCTACCTCTAAATGCTCAGCCTAAACTCTGTCCTTGTCAGAGTTCCCCAGTCTCCATCCCCTTCAGCCTGCCTATCACGGAAGTCCCCCTCCACAGCGCTGCCTCCCCCAACCCAGGGGTTCCCTGCTACTAACTATACTAACTAGTCCACTCCCCTCCAGGGCGAGCCCCTCTCAAATCTACTTCCTGTGCCCTGGGTCTCCTTGCACCCCCCCACACCCTTGCCTAATTCCAGTTTTAGCAGTGATAGAACGCTCCGCCCTGCCCAGCTGGGTGATGCATCACCAAGCCCTCCTCAGAGAAAGCAGATTAGAAAATCTTTTTTTTTTTTTTTGGTACCTCAAAAAATTAGAACTAGGCTTGTCCGGCCCTGGCAGTGTTAGCAATCATGTGCTAGAGAAGCATACAAATTTGAGTAAAAAAGAAAAAAGCCAAGCAGCTGCATTCTCCCAATCCCCAGGGCCCTTAGAACACACCCCATAGAGAGAAGAGATCCTTTCTTGGAATATGGAATGTGGGACTCAGTGAAAAGATCCTGACCTAACCATCTTTTTCCTGAGCTTTCACATCACCCACCTAGAAGAGACCTGGGTATAAAGGGACGTTTTCACATCCGGTGCTTTTTAGTTTCCCTGTCAGCCTGGCCGCTGACCACATGACTTGGCAGAGCTGAGCAGTTCTCCCTGAGCCTCTGACTGGTACAATAAGGAATTTTTACTTTGAGGCTCGCTCAGCTTTCTGATGAAAGGATTTCACTATGTCGCCATGTGGGTATTGCCTGTTTCATGTACAGGTGGAAAACTCAGATGCTTGGACCCAAAAGTTAATGTATTCAATCTCTTCTTCTATTTGTCACACTCTCTGCTTGAGCTTCAAAATGAGGGATTAAATGCTGGCGACCTGGGCACTAGCGTCATTGGCTCCAGAAATGTCCCCTCTATGATGCATCATCTACACTGTGGAGGTTGTTCCCTGTGGACCACACCTGTAGGGATGTGCATCTTAATTGAAGAGGGAAATACTCAAGCAACTTGATCTTTAACAATAACCTGCAATTGTTAACTGTAGGTTATGGTCCAAGAGGAGCAGCATTCAAATTTCTAATCAAGGGGCCATTGTCATTGATAATAATCATCCCCTCTCCGCCTAGGCGTATCTCTGAAATATGCATCCTCCAAGGGCTGGAAAGTGATTGCTTGTTTAGGAAACCCCCCTCTGCTCATCACAACCTCTGAGAGGTTCACTTAGTGGGGATGGTGGGATTAGGGACTGAGAGAAACACTACATTTAAAGTAGCATCTAGTTAGCAGCCGCCTGATGTAGCTTTCCCTGACTCTCCCCTGAAATACACACAGACACAGAAAAAGATTAAAACTCTAAGTCATCCAGTCATTTAAAAAATATTCGTCTGGCAAGCACTGAGTAAACAGTCGCTGCTTTCAAGGAATTTCTGGTCTAGTCACTAAACCAAACTCCGTCTTACTATCACTGTATAACAAACTACCCCAAAACATAGGGGTTTAAAACATTTCTTTTCCCACAGTTTCTGTGGGTCGGAGTCCAGGAATGGCTGAGCTGCCCCCCCCCCCCGCCCCGCCGTAGGTCTCTCACAAAGCCATAGTCATCTTAAGGCTCAATGAGGAAGGACCCAAGGACCCACTTCCTTCCTCACTCACGGGGCTGTTGGAGGGATTTGACTCCTCAGTGTTTGCTGGACTGGGGAGCCCTCCGGTTCTCAAGACAGAAGCTTCTTCACAGAGCATATCACAACATGGCAGTTTTTGAGGAGTTTTAATAAGAAAACACAATGGAGTAAACCTGGCGACAAGCAGGAGCACTTCCAGATTCCCCACCCATCCCCAATCACTGCTGAGATTTGAGGGGTGTCTTAAATGTGTCATGCCTACCAGCATGCCTATCAGCATCTAGACTTTCTTCTTGTCCCTTCCTTCACTGATTTATCCATTCAAGTAATATCGTGGGGCTCTATGTACCAAGAACTATTGTAGGTATTGGGAGTACAGCAGTGAGCGAACAAAATACACTTGCAATTCTTAGAGAGTTTACATTCCCATAGAGAAGACAGATAATAAATAAATAAGAAATGTATAGTATACCAGAGGATGGGTGTTAATAGAAAAAATAAAGCAGAATAAGTGGGGGAGGAAGTGCTAAGAAGTGTATGTGTGTGTGCTATGGGAGGTTATAATGCGACCACTGAGCAAAGAAGCGAAGGAAGGTAGAGGGCTTGTAGCGGCAGAACGCTTGGCATGTTCAAGCGCAGCAGTGAAGTCCGTGGGGCTGAAGCACAGTCCGTGAAACAGGTTAAGAGACACAGGGTCGGGGGTAGTAGGGTGGTGGAAAGTAGTGGAGTTCGCCGCCCAATATTTTGAAAGGCTTCAGAAACCACTTTAAGACTTTGGATTTCCTCTGAGATGGGACACAATGCGCAGATTTGGAGAAGAGCAGTAACATGATCTCTGTAAGGCCGCTCAGTTGCTAGGTTTGAGAAGAAACAGTCAGTGGGGCAAGGGTGGAAGCCAGAAGGGCAGTTGCAAAACTACGGAAATAATCCGGGCAAAAGTGGTAAGAAGTGATTGGAGTCTGGATATATTTTAAAGAAAAACAAATCGGATTTAATGAAAGGTTGAATATGGGATGTGAGGGAAAAGGGGGCATTAAGGACAACTCTCGAGTTTTGGCCTGAGCAACTGGTGCCATTTATAGGCAAGAGGAGCACTGGAGGGGGAGCAAGATGGGAAGGATTTGGAAATCAAGAATTCTGTTTCAAATACATTAATTTGAGATGCTTATTAGACATCCAGATGGACATGTCAAGTAGGCAATTGGATAAATTAATCTGGCATTCAGGGGAATGATTCTGGGCTAGAGATAGAAATCTGGGAGTCATCAGTTTACAGACATTATTTAAAGCACTAAGACTTGATGAATTCACTAGGAAGTTAGGGTAGATAGAAAAGCCATATGAGAACTGATCCCCGGGCACTCCCACATTGGGGGGAGGGGTGACAGGAAGGCGGCAAAGACTGGGCTAGGAGAATCAAGAAATAGTGGTGTCCAGGAAAACAAGTGGAGAAAATATTCGCAGTTTTTTGGAGCTTCCTTTGGTTTATCTCTGTGTTTTTCACTTTTTAAAAAAGATTTTATTTATTTGTCAGAGAGAGAGAGAGAGAGAGAGAGCACAAGCAGGGGGAGCGGCAGGCAGAGGGAGAAGCAGGCTCCCTGCTGAGCAAGGAGCCTGATGAGGGATTCGAACCCAGGACCCTGGGATCATGACCTGAGCTGAAGGCAGACGCTTAACTGGCCAAGCCACCCAGGCATCCAATCTCTGTGTTTTTCAAATGCTACTATACATAAGAAACACTCTACAAGGTTTACTCATGATACCTTATTTACTTATTTTGTGGGAAACTTAAAGGATTGTCAAGGTACATTTTGACTTGGCTTGACCTTAGCAGCAGGTGCTGACCAAAGCCTGTAACTGGGGTCGGATGGGCCCCCCTGCAGGTCCTGTTCTGCTGGGAGGATTCCCAAGTACAATAGGGGCAGAGGCGCTATGTATTGGCGAGTCAAGGATTAGGAGGTTATTTCATCGAATGTTTTTGGATTATCACAATTTTCAAAACTTTTTATTATAGAGAATATCAGTTGTGGAAAATTAGCAGAACAGTATAATGATATATTAGCCTCTGGGGTGTTCCTATCACCCAGTTCAACAATGATCAACTCATGGCCAATCTGGTTTCTTTTATATTCCATTCACTACCCCACCCCAATGCATTTTGAAACAGACTCTCAACATCCTATCATTTCATCGGTACATAGTTTAGCATGTATCTTTAAAAATACTTTTTTCAGGGCGCCTGGGTGGCTCAGTTGGTTAGGCGACTGCCTTCGGCTCAGGTCATGGTCCTGGAGTCCCGGGGTCGAGTCCCGCATCGGGCTCCCTGCTCAGCGAGGAGCCTGCTTCTCCCTCTAACCCTCCCCCCGTCATGTACTCTCTCTCTCTCTCATTCTCACTCTCTCAAATAAATAAATAAATCTTTAAAAAAAATACTTTTTTCACATTAACACAGTAATCATTATCACCCCAGCAGTTAATATAATTTCTTAATATTGTAGGAAATCCCATCAGTGCTCAAATTTTCAATCATTTGATAAATATCATGACTTTTTAAGATAGTTTGTTTGACTCGGGATCCAAATAAGGTCCATACATTGGGGATATGTCTTTTTAGACCCCACACATTCTCCCTTTACCATTATATGTCCACTAGGACATTATTTGTTGAGGGGAGCAGGTAAGAGTTTCCCTCAATCTGGATTTTGATGATTGCATCCTCGTGGTGTTGGTGGTGATATGTGTGACATGTTTCTGATCTTCCCAATTCCCTGTAAAAAGGGAATTGAATCTAGAGGCTTGATCAGGTTTGTTAGATTTTTTTGGCAAGACTACTTTACAGTTACTGCTGTTTTCTTCCACCAGGAGTCCCTTAATGTCTGCCGGCATCTCTTTTTTTTTGTGATGTTAGTAGCTGTTGATGATTAAAGCCTAGATCTGTTATTACATTATGGGTAGCAAAATGGTTACTAATTCTATCCTTCCTTCTTCATTTATTGACTGTAATGCTTCTATAAAAAGAAATTCCCTACAATCTGTATTTGGTTTCTCAGTGATACAGTTCACACAGGAAAGGCAACATAAATGCTTGATGTCCTACCTTGATTTAAAATAATGAGTTGGTCTCTAGCACCCTCCCACAGAGACCAATCAGGGCTTGGAGGGGGTGGTAGTATTGTAAATGCATGGATTTAATTATGTGATGTGTTTCAATCCATTGCGGTTATCCTCACTGATATTCAAATTATCCACCACTGGCATTGGAAGCCCCTTCAAATCGGTTCCTGAATCCTTTTGATGCATAATCTTCACTATCTGGTATGACGAGATGTGATGTTCAGGTTTATTTTGTATATTTCCAACCTAGACCCGGAATCAGCCTTTTCCCCTAGAAGCTTTGGTTCCTTTTAATGGAAAAGGAATTGAAGTTATGTACCATATGGGGGTCACAGAATCAAAGAGCCAGGCAGTAGGTGTTGAAGATGTCACCTCAGTGAGCAAAGCTGTACTAGAGTCCTCTAGAACTCAGAATTTGACTGGGAACCATTCACACCAACCTCCTCTCAAGCTGTTGATCTAAGAAAAGGATGCTATTATCTCCCAAGGAGGAGATAATTGTTTCATTCAATCTAAGTAAGTAAAAAGAGAAAAAAACGGAGCCCATGAAAAATGCTGCTGAATAAGAGAAAGGACATATCCCTTCCTCCCTAATGAACAAGAGGAAGGGACAAATTCCTCAAAATGCAGGCTACTGTAGGATACTAGAAGAAAATATTGGGAAATTGTTTAGCATCCTTGACTGAATGAAAGAAGAGCTGTCTTTCATAAAACATAGCAGACTGGGGTGCCAGGGTGGCCCAGTCGGTTAAGCATCAGCCTTTGGCTCTGGTCATGGTCCCAGGGTCCTGCTGAGTGGGAAGCCTGCTTCTTCCTCCCAAAAACATGATCAGATTATACAGTATCTAATACTGTCATTTTCACCTAACACTGTATGAGAAACATCTTTCCATATGTCCCTGAAGGTTTTTTATCATGATATTCCTGACTGGACTGCATGGGTAATTCAATATATGAAGGGTCATACCTCATTGAACTTATCCCATGTTAGAAAATTACATATTTTCCAGTTGTCTGCCATTCTGAGCAATGTGAACAAGACACATCCTTGTATGTCTTTCCATGTATTCAGTAACTGTTTAGTGAGCACCTAATGATAGGCACAGTGCTAAATGCTAGGGTGCACAGTGGTAAAAAAGATAGGCATAGTTCCTGTCTTCATGGACCTTGCAGTTCAGCAGGGAAACAGGACAATTAAGAAATTTCAACAAGGGCACCTGGGTGGCTCAGTCGGGTAAGGGTCTGCCTTCAGCTCAGGTCATGATCCCCAAGTCCTGGGATTGAGCCCCGCATCGCATCGGGCTCCCTGCTCGGTGGGGAGCCCGGTTCTCCCTCTGCCCCTCACCCCACTCTCCTGCTCTCTCAAATAAATATATTTAAAATCTTTTTTAAAAATCTAAAAAAAAAAAAAAGAAAGTTCAACAGTTTTACAATATGTGGTAGAGAAATTGTGTGGTGATAACAAAGCACATAGCCAGGAAGCCTACATGACTTTAGATTTTCCTGAGAAAGTGACATTGAATCTGAGACCCGAAGAATGAGAGGATGTAAGCTAAGGAGAGAATTGCAAATAATATTTTAGAGAAAGAGAAGAGCATGTGCAAAGGCCTGAGTGTGAGAAGAGCAAGGCACACTCCAGACAAAAGAAATTCAGTGGCCGGTCACAAAGGGACTTGTTTCTGAAGGACGTTAAGCATGGAAGTGTCACAGTCAATGTTTTGCGGCAGGAGCAGCACTCTGGAGCACAGTGGACATTAAGCGTAGTGTCGTGTGACCAGAGGTAGGGAGGCCACCTCGGAGGCTGTTCAGCAGGCCAGCCAAGAAAGGGCAGTGGGCCAGAAGAGGGGCTTGGCAGTGAGCTCTCAAAGAAGAAAATGGACTTTAGAAAATATTTGTAAGAGGGCGCCTGGGTGGCTCAGTTGGTTGGGCAACTGCCTTCAGCTCAGGTCATGATCCTGGAGTTCTGGAATTGAGTCCTGCGTCAGGCTCCCTGCTCAGCAGGGAGTCTGCTTCTCCCTCTGACCCTCCCCCTCTCATGCTCTATCTCATTCCCTCTCTCAAATAAATAAATCTTAAAAAAATATATTTATAAGAGGCTGGTCCATTTGATGTGGGCGGTTAAGGGGGAGGGATTCAAAGCTGGATCCCAGGTTTCTGACTTTAGCAACCAGGTGGTGCCATTGACTAGTAACAGGAGAAATAAATGGGAGAAATGACAAATTCAGTTGGGCAATGTTGAGTTTGAGGTTCCTACAAAATTCCACAATAGAAATATCCACTCTGCAGTTGGATATACAGATCTGGAGCTCAGGATCTCTCCTGAGACCTGGACTGGAATTCTAGATTTGGGATCCATCAGCATGTGAGTGATAATCAAAACTTTGGGAGTGCTTACAGAAAGAGCATATAGAGGGAGAAAGAAAATCACCTAGGGCAGACCGCCAAGGAAGAGAGCCAACATTTGAGGGATGGGCAAAGGAAAAAGACACTTAGAAGGGGGTAAGCAGAGAGATAGGAAAAAAACCAGAAAACATGAAACTTCATAGAAGCCTGTGTCAGGAGGAAGGGTGTGGCTAATAGCACCAAATGGTTCCAAGAGGTTAAGAAACACAAGGGCTGAAGAGACTCCATTGGGTTGAGTGACTATCTCCATGCCCCGACAAGAGCAGAGATAGGGGTGAGTTGGATGTGGTGGCCAGATTTCACAGTAACGAATCAGCTGAAGGTGAGGAAGCAATCGATCTCTCACTTGACTTTTGACCCAATTTGAGAATCACTGTCTTTTACTTAAGGCCAGCTTAAGCTAGCTACATTTATTTTCATGCTGGTTTTATTTGGGTTTGCGTCTTTCATTTTGTCTTATGCTTCGTAGTTTTTATGTTCCCTTGCTATTTTGTTTCTATTCTTCTTTTTTTTTTTTTGCTGAGTACACCATTATGTTTACTATTATCTCCCAAAGTAAATTTTTAATTCTATTCAGTAGTGGAATGAGAATTTGAACCCAGGCAGAACCCAGTGGAACCAGAATTTGAACTCTAGAGTCCAGTCTCAGCCACTGTTATACTGCCCCTTTTGTGACCCAAAACATCCTACTACACACAGAAAATTAATTTGTCCTTGAAAACCGTTATGCCATAGGGCGATTATTTCATTGCCAGAAATATAACTTAAAGAACTAATTAGAGAGATGCCTGAGTGGCTCAGTTGTTAAGCGTCTGCCTTCGGCTCAGGTCATGATCCCAGGGTCCTGGGATCGAGCCCCACATTGGGCTCCCTGCTCGGCGGGAAGCCTGCTTCTCCCTCTCCCACTCCCCCTGCTTGTGTACCCTCTCTCGCTGTCTCTCTGTCAAATAAATAAATAAAACCTTAAAAAAAAAAAGAACTAGAGAATTATGCACATAGGTATTCATTACAGCATTGTTTATAATAATAAGTAAATGTACATAGATTTTTCTTTTTAAAAAAATAATATCCATCAGCTATTTCTCTCTAGTGCTTGACTTGTCTTTTGGTCTGTGTTCATAGTTTTTTGGTCTTATATCTGAATTTTGGTTGTAAATTGATCGCATCCTTTTAAAAGCTGATTGAAAAAAAAAAACTGCTTTCATTATAATCTGTGCCCTGCTCTCTTCCTGAGTGGGCTGAATGTTTCCAACACCAAACAAGGCTTGATGTATAGGAAAGGAACAGCTCAGAGTCCATCTGAAGGTGACAGAAGGAGCAGGCATTTTCTGGCATCAGAGTTGAAAATGTTATAAGACCTAAGAAATTTGGTTTTAAGATATCTGGCAATGAAACAAAAAGAAACACAATAAGTTACATAATTTTCATTGTCCAGTAAGACAAAGAATTCTAACTAATTCTTCTGTGGAGGCAGTTTTTTCTGGGATCTAAGATCAAGGAGGAATGGATGATGTGAATCCTCATATGAAGGGTATCAAGGAACACTGAAGGCTATCTGTGCTATCGTGATTCATAATAACAGGAAGTGTATATTTGGTCTTTATCCCCATGTCTGGCACAGAGCTGTCCAAACCTTTGGAAGTTCCTGAACTATAAGAGAAAAGAACAGCATCTTTTGTTGTAATATTTGGTCTCTGGTCCTCAGTTTCTGAAATCACTTCAATCAGAGCCATGAGACCAAATGAGTATCTTATTATTCATAACAAGTCCCTTTCAACCACAACCGACTTTATGTTAATGTTGTGACTTGTGGAAAGCACCTAAAGATGGGGAGGGAGGAGCTGGTTACCAAAGGAGCCAACCATATGATTAGACTTTTGAGTCCTACCTCCTGACCTCGAGGAGGGGAGAGGGGCTGGAGGGTGAATCGGTCGCCAATGGGCAATGATTTAATCAACCACACCTATATGATGAAGCCTCCATGAAAAACCCAAAAGGACAAGGTTCAGAGAGCTTCTGAGTCGGCGAACATGTGGAGATTCAGGGAGAATGGTGCACCCAGAGAGCACAGCAGCTCCGGGACCCCTCCCACACCTTGTCCTATGCATCTTTTTCTCCTGGCTGCTCCTGAGTTTTATCCTTTCATAAGAAACCAGTAATCTAGTAAATCAAATGTTTCCCTGAGTTCTGTGAGCCATTCCAGCAAATTAATTGAACCCAAGGAAGGATTGTCGGAACCTCCAATGTACAGCCTGTCAGTCAGAAGCACAGGTGATAGCCTGGGCTTAACCTTGGCTGGTGACCAAAGTGGTGGAATTGGGGGTTCAGGGTGGGGGGGGCAGTCTTGTGGGATAGCGTCAGAACTGAGTTGAATGGTAGCACACCCAGCTGGTGTTGGAGAATGGCTTATCGGTATGGGGGAACACATCCCGTACCCCCTACCATGTTGGAATTTGATGCTCAGATCCCTCACTATCTTTAAACAGTTTACAAAGAAATCCAGCTAAACCCATTCGCCTGAATGGCTCTCTATGGACCTGCCCTAAACGCACAGGGCAAGAAAGCTGCCCCTCACCGAGAGAAGGTACTTATGCCAACAGCTGAGAGGCGGAGTGTGGGTATTTCGTCTTCTGGTCATATTTTTGTCTTCCTCACAAACCTGGAGCTGTACCACCAGCAAGGCACTTTCAGATCCCCTGCTTCTTCAGCTTTGCCATGAAAGCACCCTCACGTGAATACGAGCTGGGGGTGGGTGAGAAGAGGTTGTAGCCCAAAAAGGCCAGCTGTAAGCTAAAATTTCTTTGAGGATTTGCAATTTATATTTAAAATCCATGTGAATTTTACAGTCTGTTTCATAATGTGTTATACATAAAAATGTGTTTCCCCCTTAAAAGTTCTAACAAAATTGGTGCTCCGGGAAGATGGGCTGTATTTATCCTCTTTGAGTATCCCTTGCCATGCTCCCCACCCTGACAGATACACCATTATTTTAATTTGATATTGGGCCGGTTCTCCCAGAGTCTAGATTAGTAAACTGCTTCTTTCCAATATTAGATGTCTTAGAACAGAACATCGTATGTTCTTCTAACATACAGAGAAGGGGGTCTACATAAGTTTGGCTTGATGGGTATTTTCTTTTTAAGTTGACATTTAAAAGAAAAAACAAACAAGGAGCTCTAAAGACAGGTCTAGGCTTATGTACTAGTTGTAAATTGTTTTCTACTTTTAAGGGTGGAATGTGTCCACCAAAAAGATATGTTGAAGTCCCAACCCTCTCAGCATGTGATCTTATTTGGAAATAGGGTTGTTGCAGATATAATTAGTTAGGATGAGGTTACGCTGGAGTAGGGTGGGCTCTAGTCCAATATGACTGGTGCCCTCATGAGAAAAGACGAAAAGACACACACACACACACACACACACACACACACACACACACACACAGGGAAGACAACCATGTGAAGTTGGAGACAGAGATTGCATTGATGCTGCCACAAGCCAAGGAATAGCTGGGGCTCCCAGAAACTGGAAGAGGCAAGGAAGGATCCTCCCCTATGGACTTCAGAGGGAACACAGCCTTGCCAAGACCTTGATTTTGGACTTCCAGCTTCCAGAACTGTAAGAAAATAAATTTCTGTTGTTCTAAGCCAGGCAGTTTGTAATACTTAGTTACAGCAGCCCTAGGAAACTAATGCATCAATTATCCTCAAATTGTCAATAAAGTTTCATTGAAAGTTCCCGAAAAAGAGCTGACATTACCCTGTGAATATTTATGACTTGGACTTCCTATACAACCAGCAGAGAAAGCCCCTGCTCCACACAGATACAAACATCAAGAGTGACCCCATTAGGCAAGAGCCAATACTTACTTCTCAAGAAGGATCTTTTAATCTCCAGCGTTCATGACTGACCATGACCTACCCAAAGTCCCAAGGAAAGGATGCCTGGGTGGTGGACACTTGGTGGAACTGACCTCACTAGACTAACAAGGCTCTAATGAGAGGTTGGCAATCTCCAGCTTGGCATAGTTTCTCTGTGAGAGCAGGTACACTCCAAGAACTTTGCAACTGAGTCATCTATCCTGTAGGCTCAGTCCTGTTCAGTTGCCCTCTCTCTGGTGAGGACTCCTGGGTCTGAAAAGCCTCAGGTTAGCTAAAGCAGCTCTGGAGGGAAGGATGTTGCTGTACAAATCCTCTAGCTGGATTTAGGACTAGGCCAGGCCATCATGTGTGTCTGTGGAAGGCTGAGGGCCCAGGATCATTTGGGAAAAGGTGTGCTATCCTGAAATTGGGAGGCCACAGTCTCCATGAGCAAGACTCTTAGAGTGCAGGCCATGAGGAGGCCAATAGGCATCTGAAAGTTCCATCTAACAAGGAAGAAAATACTTCCTTGTGAAAAAGTATCTAAGCTGGTACTGTCCACTTCTTCCATGGAAGAACTTGAAAATGGTCTCAGCGGCACAGCTATTCTTTTTTTTTTTTTATAATTATACCTTCTTCTAATCAGTTTTTTATTTTTTAAAAGATTTTATTTATTTATTTGAGAGAGAGAGAGAGAGAGAGAGCGCACAAGAGGGGATAGGGTCAGAGGGAGAAGCAGACTCCCTGCTGAGCAGGGAGCCCGTGCGGGACTTGATCCCAGGACCCTGGGATCATGACTTGAGCTGAAGGCAGACACCTAACCTACTGAGCCCCCCGGGCACCCAGTACAGCTATTCCAAGAAAAATTTCCTCTCAGTGAACCATCAAAATGAGTAAGCTACAAATTGCATCCCTACAGAGCTAAAAGACTGAATTGTTTGGT
The DNA here is from genome assembly GCF_003265705.2 of Callorhinus ursinus. Taxonomy (NCBI): domain Eukaryota; kingdom Metazoa; phylum Chordata; class Mammalia; order Carnivora; family Otariidae; genus Callorhinus; species Callorhinus ursinus. The sequence goes on from NW_027397063.1 coordinate 61,011,870, forward strand.
ACCTTTTTTAAAGGGTTATTTAAATAGGGGCAACACCAATATCTAAGACTCCACAGGCTGGCCGGCGGAAAGCCCCAGCTGGAAGGAAGGGTGGCTGTTTTGCCTCCAGAGCCCTCCCTGCAGGGCTGTTGGCTGACAGTGGCTTCACTTCTCTCCCGACGGTTGCAGTCCAATCGAGTAGCCCCCCCCACCCCACAGCTACACCACACCCTGTTCTAGCAACTACTCCCTCCCCTGCCACTTCAGGTTTGGGGGTGGTGATGCTGGCCTGAGAGGCTTCACCATCCCCTGTTGGTTTCTGCTAAGCGTGAGCAGGATGTCAGGCTTCTGGATGGTTCTGTCACTAAAGTCTCCTCAGTGTCTCTTCAGCCTAGGTCATCTTTCCCCTGCTGAGTGCCTGACCCAGACACAATCCTCACTCCAGCACAGGCTGAGGAAGCAGCCACCGGCTGGAAGCTGACTAGAATAAAACCACAGAGGATTGTGCTTTGTTCTTAAGGCTTCTCCCTGCAAATGGCACTTCTGTCCATTCTTCACAGGCCAAAGCAAGTCACAAGGTATTCATTATGTATTGCTGCATAAGAACGCCAAAACTTAGTGGAAAACAACAAACATCTGTGATCTCACACAGTGTCCGGGGGCAGAAATCCGGGAGCAGCTTAGCTGGGTGTTTCTGGCCTTGGGTTTCCCACGAGGCTGCAGTCAAGATGTCAGGGCGCAGGGGTCTGGAGGTTTGACATGGGTTGGGGGATCTAAGGTGACTCGCTAACGCGCCTGGCAACTTAGCACTGCTTGTTGGTGGCAGAGCCATTGTTCCTTGCCCCATGAGCCTCTCTAAAGTGCTGCTCGAGTGTTCTCATGACATGGCAGCTGGCTTCCCCTGGAATGAGCAAGTCAAGAGAGAACCCAGGAAGGAAGCCCAAAAACCTAGTCTCGGACATCAGATACCATCATTTCCAGAATATTCTGTTTATGCTAAGTGAGTCATTAACTCCAGCCCATACCTTATGGACAAACCTAAGCCCTACCTCCTGAAGGGGAGAGTCTCAAAGAACATATGGATATTTTAAAACCATTACACATGCCTACACCTAACTTCAAAGCGTGCAGTGTGGCCAGGAGACAAAGCACAAACATTTGGTGGATAGTGCCAATGACTAGAAGCATCCTCGGAGATTTTATTGGCAACTTAAGAGTTAAATAAAATCTGGATCCAAGCTTTACTGTTATGTTTATATGAATCCTTGCTATATGAATCTTGGGGTTATGGTGTTGAAACACAATTTGAACTGGATCCAGAAATCCTCTGGAGTGGGAAGAGGGACAGCGCAACATCCACACTTCCTTGACATGACATCATTCCCAGGGCTAATCCCCTCTGCGAAGAAGAGGTTCTACACTTAAGAAAATGAATTCTTCAATTAGGCCCTAGGCAGGAGGAAGGGGGAATCCAATTTTCCCCACAGCCTCATTGTCCTGACTTTGGACTTCCCTGGCAGAGGTGGCCAAGGTGGCATCCACCACCCTACAGAGCCAGGGGGTTGGGGAGGAGAGGTCTGGGGTCAGAGAGGTACCTCTGGAGACAGTCACAAGTCAGCTCTGCCTTGTGAGCCAGATGGCTGCTTCCATATGACTCTTCTTGTTCATTTCTCATTTGTATGTCCTAAGCTTTTGGTAAAACCTGTTCAAGTGGGCGAGTCATGTCTCAGCTATCCAGATCGTGAGAGAAGGGTGATGTAGCCACATTTGGGACGGGGCATCGAGGGGGAAGCTGTGTGTGGGAGGCAGGGGTGGCGGGAGCGAGACTGGGGAGAGGTTAGGCTCCAGCTTCAAGCTGCCCTCCCACCAGCAAGAGAGTCTGCTCTCGTGACTAGACATAGCCGTTCAGGCTTGTATTTTACGAATGTATCTGGCATTTCCTTACCACCAGCCACTCCCGATCTGCTTGACTCCACAACCATAGCTGTCCACAAAGCAGCCCAGGAATCTGGGCACCATTAAGATCTTGGCCCATAGGCGCAGATACCCAAGGACGTATCTGTGAGAGACAAGCGCAGTCATTTCTAGACCCAAGACCCAAGGCAGAAAGAGATGGAGGACACCTCCAGGCCAGGGCCAAAGGTACACAGGGCTGGACAGTTTCTCTATCCCCGTGGATCTGAAGCCCTACAGAGAAACGAAAATCCTTTCTACCCTGGAGGACTTCCCCGGGATGCGGGTGAACTTTCTGGTGAGCCTCTCTCCTCCCTCAGCAGAGCAAAGGCATAGGAACAAGCACCCTGTACCATGTCGACAGCTGGGCCTGCCCCACATGGGGCCCTCGGGCTACAGGGTCATGGTGGGGTTCCCGCCGCCCCGGGGCTGGGATTTGCCATGACACCCCTCGTGGATCGTATCTGTGTGATGAACAAGCATGGTCTGTGACCAGCGCTGTTCCCATCATCACCAGAGGGGGGAATGGGCAGATAAGAGGACTGGTCACCTGCTACTCGGGGCTGGCAGAGTTAAGGCAGACTTTCTGTTATGGGTGCTCTTATGGGTTGTTCAGAGACTACCAGCCTTAGGACCTTCCTCCCAGAGTTCCCTCGACCCACGAGATGCATCGGTATTCGGGTGGCCACTAGTGAAAGCTTATTTCTAGCTTCCTACTGGGGCCCCGTAGACTCTCTCCTCTGCTCAGTCCACTTCGGATCTGTGGGAAACACTCATGCTTCCCTTGGCTCTAGTGAAGTCAGGAATGATCCTGATACCAGCAAGCTCCTAGCTCTGCCCCCAAGGCCCCGAATCAGCACAACTGTCTGTCCTACTCCAGAGAAGGGGGTCAGCTGCCAGGTTCTATGCACCCCCTCAACTCCAGAGGTCCTGTGGTGTGGTCACCATCTTCAAAGATGGCCGCCATCCACTCCTGCCCTTCCTTTATACACATGCCCACTTCGCTAGCAAGAAGAGGAATCTGTTCCTCTACCTGCTTGAATCTGAGCTAGCCTGTGACTGCTTACCCAAGAGCGTGTTCTGGAAAGGACTCTGTGCCTGGGCCCCTCCGTAAGATGACTGGCCACTCCCCTTCCTCTCTGTTGGCACCCAGCCTCCATGCTGTGAAGAAGCCCAGGGCCACATGGAGCAGAAACAAACCCTCTGGCCAACAATCCCAGCTGACCTCCCAGCCATCAATCAGCACCAACTTGCCAGCCAGGTAACTGAGTCACTTTGGAGATGACACCATGCAGAGCAGACAAACTGTCCATACTGAGCCTGGCCCAAATTGTAAAATTATGAATAAATCAATGAGTGTTGTCATTTGAAGGCACCAGTTTTTGTAGTGGTTTGTTTTATAGCAATGAGTAACCGAAAACACCTGGTAAGCTCTCCAGGTAGCCCCATGGAAGCCTTGCCTACTGGGTGGGAGGTGAAGTAGATGGCACCCCATTCCTTCCCACTTGGGCAGGATGAGGGATGGGGCGTGACAGCAGCTCTCTCTGAGGAAATCTCTTCACAAACCCTCCTCTCTCCCCACACACTAACCCATTTTCAATCCCCGATCTGTCTGAGGAGTCCAAGAGATGTGGAACCAGTTCTTCACTTTTCTTTGTAAATTCAAGACTCACATTCATAAAGATGTGTCCTATCTTTCGCATTCATTTCCCCAGCTGAAGCTGAGGCCAAAGAGCACGTCCTGCTCAGATCCTGGGGCACGGAGTCTGGGGCTGACTAGGGCACACACCCACCTCAGTCTGCAGGCAGCTGATTGCTAGTGAGCGGCAGGGATTTTGTCAACATTTTCTTCAGCCAGGAAATCCTGGCAGAATCTTGTTTTGAGGGGCTCTGCGACAGCTGAAGAGGGAGTGTGGGGGGGTCCAACCTGGGGCTGGGTCCCCTTCCTTGCCCTTCCAGGGCCCCCCAAAGTGACATAAGTGGCCTGGGTTCCACGGAGCACAGTTTGAACAGCACCGCAGGAGGCCACAAGCCGGAGGTCTGGTGCAGCTCGAACCTGTCTGCATCTCAGCTTCTTCCTCTGCAACATGTGCAAGATGACACTACGTACCTCCCAGGTTGTTACGAGAATTGAATGAGGCCAAGTACAAGCACAGCCACACTGGAGTTGGTGTTCCACAACGGTCTGTTCCCTTTCTCATTTTGACTCATGTTTCGAGTGAACAGAACAGTCACACTGACTTTCCTCCCTGGGCACAGGGGAGGGCCTGCTGCCACATCATGTCACTGTGTGGGACAACCCAAAGCTCCTCTTCGAGAGGATGTTTAGACCCCCCTGCGCCCCATCGCCTGATGAGGGCGGCGTTAGTGCGGGTGCCCTCCCCCTCGGGATGAATGCCAGGCAGGAGAAAGGCTGGGCACACCGTTGCTGGGGTGAACAGAGGCCAGGTCGGCGCCCTCCCACTGGCAACCCAGGGGACTCCTCCCTCACCACCACCGTTGTGTGCTTACTGCATGCTAGACAGAGGTGAAGTGCTCGACATGCGTTCTCTTGTGTAATCCCCACAAGAACCCCATGGGAAAGATACTCTTACCGTGTTTTACAGACTAGAAAACTGACATGCAGAGACGTGAAGCCAGGAATCTCCAAGTCTAGCTGAGTATCAGAATAACTCAACTCCAAGAGGACAGAAATGCATATTCCCAGGCTCCACCTCAGACCAACAGAACAAGAACTCAGTTCTGTAGGGTCCAAAGTTGCACACACGTCCGGCAGGAAGGTAGGCCTGGGACTGGGGCCATGGGGCCCCTCTTTCTCAGGTACTGAACTGCTCTCAAGGCCCAGAGAAGCAGGACCTTCTTAAATCTATGCCTTACAAGAGGCGCCCTCTGACCTCACCCTGGTCCACCCACCCAAAGCCAGAGCCGGGACGTAGGCCTGTCTGTGGAAAGCCCACACGCTCAGCCACAAAGCTAGTACAATCCCAGGAAATCTTAGGGCCAAGCCTCTTACCTCAAACACAGCTCAGTCACTTGGAAGGGACCAGTCCCGGCACCACACAGAGATCCGCGGCCTGAAGGAGGGAGCAGAAGCCAGCACTGGGAGCAACAACCCCCTTCTCTAGATTTCTTCTCCCCGGGTCTGTAATGAAGCGCTCTAAGCAGCTGAGATGCTTTACGCTTTGACCCCAAGAAGCTCCAACCTGGAGTTAATGTTCTCATTGCCCACCTGCACCCAAGCACCTTGATGCCAGGCATCCTAAGCTGCTCCCAGTTTCAACAAAGAAGAGTCTCCTCGGGTGGGGGGTCCAGCGTGGAGAGGTCGGGCCTTACCAGGGCGGGACAGGTGTGCTCTCTGGTTCCGGACCGCCTCGTGTTGACCCCGCCCAACAGCGTGCAGGCTTCTGGGTCTGGCCCTTCTGCAACTCTGCACTTACACAGCTGCCTGGGGGAAAAAGAGCCTGATTTTAAAATTCTCACTGCTCCCTCATTGAGTAACTGTCCTGAGAGCAGTTGCAGACATTTGCACTAATTAGTTAATTTAATTTGATGTGTGCCTTGTTAGGGCCCCAAATTCAATCTACAAATTAATGGCAGCTCACATGCAAATGAGCGGAATTCACAGTCCCCCAGACTTCATGGTTTTGGTTTTGGTTTTTTTAAACAGCCCTACAACCCATAAACAAGCACTGGGTATTTCCTTCTAATCCTCAAAAAAGTGTTTCTGATTCATTAAACACCTAATTGCACAACTCTTGAGGAACTCTTGAGGGAAGTTCCTACTAAAAATGAAAACCAGCTTCCAGTGGGCCCTTCATGACTTCCACCCTCACCAATGGTGATCTTAACTGCCCACACAACGCTCTGCAGTACTCTGACTCAACTGACCCGCCCCTGACCCCTGACCTCTGGCCCTTCCCTCCTCCTCACAATGTCACCATTCTGGCCTAGGCGGGTTATGATTTGGGGAAAGGGTTCCAAGCGGGCTCAGGACCTGTGGGCTCAGCGCACTGACCAGCGGTGTGTAGTGGGCAGCCACTCACCTCTCTCAGGCTTCAGCTCCCTCGTTGAAACACAGAGGCAACAGGATTGTAGTTTCTCCGGAAGGAAATGGGCAGGAATGATGGTGGCCCTTGGGACTGGGAGAGAAAGGACTTTCTCTGGAGCTTTAGGAAGTAGACTTGGGTATTAGGAGGGCAGGGAGCAGCTCTGATGATGAGGGTCAGTTGATCCCGGCTAGGAGGAAGGAGGTTCAGAGCATCACCGAGCTGCCTTTTTTTTTTTTTTTGCTAGCAGGTGCAGTGAGGGACAGCCTCCCGCTTCAAGGTTGAGCTGCTCTTCCTGAGCTATGGGGGAAACCAGCACAGGCTGACCAGAGCCTGTATGTGGAGAAGTTCAAAGAGCTCAGTCTCCAAAACACCATCTCTGTGGGAGCCCAGGCTGGCCCCAGGCTGACCATGAGCCTGCGGAGGGAGGAGTCTTTGTCCCAGTCCTGAGCCCTGAGAAACACCCGCGGTGCCAGAGGCAGGCCTCAGTGGCCTAGGAGCTGCCCGGGCGGACAGGGCCTCACGCCGCTAGGCTACCTGCTGTCTCAGCGGCAGCTACATGAAGAGTGGCCCTTTTGACCTATTCATATTCCTTCTCAGGGGTCAAGCGGCCATGACTGGGAAGCACCCAGGGGTCTCCAGATGGACTATTGGTAGGATACTCTGTTTTTTCAATTAAAAAACTTATTTCTTAAAAGCTTGATTGAAGCGTATTTGACAAATAATGGGAAGATACTCTTAACAAGTTGGCTGCTTGGAATCACTTCTTTGGACCTTAAAAAATAGCTCCTTATTTTCATTCAAGCTGGTAAAGCAAGACATCTAGTTATTTGAGATTAGACTCTCTTCTTCCTTTTGAGCTAGTACAAAATACCGCAGACTAGGTGGCTTATAAATCACAGAACTTTCTTTCTTACAGTTGTGGGTGCTGGCATGGTGGGATTCTGGGCCAGACCCTCTTCCTTCAGGGCTGCCGATTCTCGGCTTCTTGCTGCGTCCTTGCCTGGCAGAAGGGGGCAAGGGAGGTCTCTGGGGTCTCTTTTGTAAGAACGCTAATCCCACACATGAGGGCCCCATCTTCAGGACCAAAGGCCTCACCTCCTAATTTCATCCCATTGGGCATTAGGACTTCGACATATAAATTCGCTGGGACATAAACATTCAGACCACAGCACAGACTGTGATGTTCATTATGGGCCCAGCAGCAGCAGTGGTCCATGATTTCATGTGCAGGCCCTGATTCCTCACTTAAACTGTACAATAGCCACCATTACCGAGCGCTTAGGCCAGCATGCTGGGCACTGCGCTAGACACTTGATGTGCATGACTGCATCTAATGCAACATTTTTTTTTAAGATTTTATTTATTTATTTGACAGAGACACAGCGAGAGAGGGAACACAAGCAGGGGGAGTGGGAGAGGGAGAAGCAGGCTTCCCGCAGAATAGGGAGCCCAATGCAGGACTCGATCCCAGGACCCTGGGATCATGACCTGAGCCGAAGGCAGACGCTCAACGACTGAGCCACCCAGGCACCCCTCTAATGCAACATTTCTACACAGTAGGTGCTATACTCATCCACACTTTGCACTGGGATAGCGAGGCTCAGCAAACTTAGATAGCTAACCTGAAATCACAGAACCTGTAAAAGGTGGAGCCAGGCGTCAGGCCCTGGAACCCCTGGACTACAGCCTAGGGCCCCCCACCCCCCGCCCCGCTGCCTGCCTGCTTCTCCAGGTCCAGCCCCCGCCCCGATGTCTCCAAACTCCTGTGTGGGTCAGGAAGTCACCTTTGCCTGTGGAGCAGGGAGGCCCTCTCCAAGCGTGAGGAGGTGGTCAGCTCACAACCAGGGACTCTGCTGGGAGGAGCTTGGAGCTCAACTCTGGACCATCCGGGCAGAACCAGTGTGTACTGGAATGTTAACAACATCCTTGTTATGTTCTATCTCTGTTGAAATATAGTACAGTTTGACAATATGAGCATGTGTTTGTGTTCAAAGGGTTTGAAAAATATGCTGCTGATCAAGAGGGGGGGGAAAAGAGAGCAAAACCCTCACACTTGTTCAGGAACTCTAAAAAGAAAGAAAAATCTTTTTTTTTTTTTAAGGAGACAAAAATCTCAAACTGTAACTGGAAGATTGAAGAAATGAGAGGGGTTTGTGGACTCTGAGGTCAGAAAGAGGCACATCCTTCCTCACAAACTGGGTGGAAGGAAGGGTGGGTGGTTGGATAGCGTGAGTCAGGGATTTTCTCCCAAACTGGGACTATCCCAACCCTCCTGGGGTTCAACCAGAAGGCCTCCCTCTCTAAACCCCCGCCCCAGACTGTGATAGGCTCTCCCCATGGAGGGCGGCTGGGGTTACTGCTGGGGTGCACTAGTGCGGGGGAGGGGGTTGATAAAGACAGCAAAGAGTGGGCAGAAAATCAGGGAGAATCATCTAAGTGCAGATGAGTTAGGAACAGACACTTTCCCTAAGGAATTATATTGATGCAATCTAGGCTAGAAAGGTCCAAGTTCAAAGGTCTGTTTATTTTATTATCTTTTTACCCTGAGGAATGTGCCTGCTGGGTTAATGTTTATTCTATTGAATAATCTAGTTTTAGACATGTCAATAAGAGTCAGTGCTGCTTTTACCAGGTGGAAAAATGCAGTTTTGCAGCTAATTTCAGATCCGCGGCGAGGTCCCTGGGCTCGTTGACTACACTGCCACCTGGTGGTAGGTCCCTCCAGACCAGGGCTGTGGTGGTTTGGTGGCAGCCGAAACCCGAGTCCCGGGTTGGAATCCTGGCTCTGCTCACTCAGAGCAGGATAACCAGTTAGAGTTCCCCTCTCTGAATTTCAATATCCACATCTTAAAACAAAGACTATAATACCTACTTTGGTGGGAGGGGGTACGGTTTGTGATGATTCAATGAGGTAACAAATGTGGAGTGCCTAGTGTGCAGTAAATGTTCAATAAATTGTAACTATTAGTCTTATTGGAAAAGAACTCGATATCCCCATATGGTTTTCTTTTCATCACTTCCATTCTGACTTGAGTGAATCTACAGAAGACACGGACCCCACATCAGTGGCAGTCACCACCAAATCAGAGGCCGGGAGATACTGGTTAAGTGGGAAGGGATGGGCCAAGTCTAACAGGTGATGTTTAGCAGAGATAATGTAAGTTCTGAATTACATATATTGTCCGCCAAGTGTACAAATATGGGGGATGCCTCGTTGACAAGAAAGACCAAACCAAAGACACAGGGATTTTAGGAAAAGATAGTTCAATGAGAGTCAATTGGGTGACCCTGCACTGAAAATTCTAATTTGACAAACAGCTATGAAGAAGCAACATACATGACAAGCTATTAAAATGTTCATATGCCATGACTTTGTAATTCCACTACTCGGAATCTACCCAGGGGAAATAATCAGAAATAACTGTATACAAAGATGTTAATTACAGTGTGATTTATAAAAGTGAAAAATTGGAAACTGTAAATGTCTAATAATAGAGGACAAGTTCATTAAATTGTGATTTATCCATATGTAGTATCCATATGTGTCCTTCAAAGTTTCCAAGGGAAAACGCTGATTATATAAGTTGAGGGGGAGGGGTAAATCAGGATATAATTAAAAGTAGAGGATCATAACGTATTGATAAAAGTTTCAGTTAAATAAAATCAAAAATTAAAAGCCTGCCTACACCTAATAAGTTGGCTTTCAACTTGTGTAATATGTAAATTGACAAAACTATAAGGATAAATTGGCAAAGTCCAACACTGAAGTAGATTTTAATACACCTTTCTCAGTAATTGATAGATCAAGCCGACCAAAAAAAAAAAAATCAGTAAGGAAAAAGGTTTGAAGTCCAAAATTTAAAAGCTTAATAGAGGGGCGCCTGGGTGGCTCAGTTGGTTAAGCGACTGCCTTCAGCTCAGGTCATGATCCCGGGGTCCTGGGATCAAGCCCCACATCGGGCTCCCTGCTCCGGGGGAAGCCTGCCTCTCCCGCTCCCACTCCCGCTGCTTGTGTTCCCTCTCTCGCTATGTCTCTCTCTGTCAAATAAATAAATAAAATCTTTAAAATAAATAAATAAATAAATAAAAATAAACCTTAATATAATGGTCCTACATAGTATGTTGCACACTACAGCTGAAGAAGGCATGTTCTTTTCTTTTTTTAAATATATCTTTTATTTATTTATTTCAAGAGAGTGAGAGAGCAGAAGCCAGGGGAGAGGCAGAGGCAGAGGGAGAAGCAGGCTCCCTCCCTGAGCCAGAGCCCGATGCAGGGCTCGATCCCAGGACCCTGGGATCATGACCTGAGCCAAAGGCAGACGCTTAAACAACTAAGCGACCCAGGCGCCCTAGCATGTTTTCAAAAACACATGGGCCATTTATAAAACTTGACCACATACAGATAGAAACCAGTAATTTCAGTACCTGGCGCTAAATTCTAAGATGGGGAGGAACAGGCAGTTTTAGGAGCCAGAGGCTTTTTGGTTAGAAGCTCAGAGAAGATCTCCCACAGAAGGTTATGGCTAAGATGAGTTTGTGAGGATAGTTCTCCAGATAAAGGAGATGGGGCTGGGGGCTGAGCCCACCTCAGGCAGAAGAAGCAGCAGGTCCGAGGGCCCTGAGGCAAACGAAAGCAATTGAGTTTAGAGAACTGCAAAGAACATCCCTTGCTGTCCACAATACCAAGTTCTCTTCGCCTGCTTCCAAGCAGTGACCCTGTCATGAATACCCAGGGGCCTCACCAAAAGCTATGGTTCAGTTTCCTTCTCTAATAGGAGACAGGGGTCTTCAGTTACCTCCAAGCTGGGGCATGTCCCCTAGAGAGGAACATGAGCTGGGCCCGAAAAGAAGCCATCTGGAGCTCAGGTGTCAGGCAGGCTTGGTGAGCTCACAGCAGGTGGGAAGGTCACAGGATTCCCAAGGCTCTGCCAACAACGAAAGATACCCTCTGCCCATCCTTCGTGGTACCCCTAACAAGCCGTTGGGGACCTCTCTGGAAGTTGGGCGGAGCAAAGTGGGATCCAGGCCTCGCAGGCCTGGTCTAGTCCATGCCATGTGATCCAGCTCTCACGTAGTTCCCTGGGGCTCCGGCCACCTATCAAACACAGGTATCACTGGCTTCCTGCTTGCTGCCCAAGGTGTCACGTACACAGGCTCATGTTTAGGAGGGAACTCTAGAGGTGTTTGCAACAGTAACTGTCTAAAGTCCCTGGATGGTTGAAATGCAGTGTTTATCCCAAACCTTCATTTCAGACAACTGCTTTCCTGGGTCCTTCCCCCCAAAACCACTCTCATCCTACCCCTGTTCTGGTGCGAGGACACCCTTTATCCCACTTTCAGTCCCCCTCCCTGGCTACTGACCAGGTGATGACATGCGACAGCCAGACTGGCCTGGGAAGCCACACAGGCCCATTAGCTCAGGAGACAGATATGGAAAGAGAATACTCAAAGGAAGGAGCCCTGTCCAGAAGTCGGGAATCTGCACTCACTGGCTGTGTTACTGTGAGCAAGTCACTTCTTTAGTCCTGTTTCCTCATTTTTTAAAAGGAGAGGAAATCATCTCTAAGCTCATTTCCTTTTTTTTTTTTTTTAATTCTTCCAAGCTCATTTCTAACTGAAGATTCTGGGATCCAGTCATGGAAAGAACTGGGTCTATTTTAAGGGTTAATCAAGCATATTTTCAGTCAGAGGACATCATCCTTCCATTGACTTTGGGCTGCTGTGAGGTGGAAGGAAGCAGAGGTGGGAAGCTCTGAGCCTTTGCTGAGCTGCGGACCAGGAATGAGAAGTCACAAGGGGCTGCGGCCAGGACCTGGGGCGATAGTGCAGTTCTTCAGTCATCCCTGTAACCCACACTGCAGCATGAGGGGGATGCCGGTGTTGCCCTCAGGCTGGACCAACATTTTAGATATGCTAGTAAGTCCTACTGAGAAGCCAGTCCTCTGTGCGCGTGCGTGCATTTCTGTATCTATAGATCTGCCTACAGACAGATGTAGAGACGGAACACCGTGATCTCTCTCTTCATATGTATATGTGTATATATATATATATATATGTATGTATTTTATATATATATATTATATAGTGAATCAAGAAAAAGCAAATTATGTGATAAAATGTAGATTTGGTTCTGGGGAATTTTTAGGGGTGTAAGGGAAGTGGTAAAGATCTCTGGTTCACACAGGGGTCTTTGGTTTGCTGATGGGAAGGGAGTGGTGCCTAATCATGGACAATGAGCAGTCTGCCTGTGCCCTGCTGATGTTGGGCTGACCTCCGGAGGGCCATACTTAGTTCTGGGTGTTCAGTTTTCAGAAGGATCCTTCAAACCATAAAACTAATGGTCTATATGGAATACCACATGGCCAAAAAGAGACTGAGGCACGTGTACTGACATGGGGCAATCTTCAAGATGTTAAGGATACACAGTAAGCTCTCGTTTCTGTGTGTGGAGAGATGTATACACATGTAAAAGGCTAGTTCTAGAAGGACACACAGGAAACCACAGCAGTGGTTACTGGAGAAAAACAGGGAGACAGAGGGGTGGGAAATGAGAGGGGAAGGACACAACCTTCCGTGCGTAGGCCTGCAGCACTGTTTGGATTTTTTTTTTAACCACCTTCATATATTATTTATTTATTTATTTATTTATTTATTTGTCAGAGAGAGAGAGAGCAAGCACAAGCAGGGGGAGCGGCAGGCAGAGGGAGATGGAGGCTCCCTGCCGATGTGGGACTTGATCCCAGGACCCTGGGATCATGACCTGAGCCGAAGGCAGATGCTTAACTGACTCAGCCACCTGGGCTGGGCGTCCCTACCATCTTCATATATTAATTTAAAAAAAAATTTTAACGCTCTATGGAAATGTCAAGTATGGATTTCACAATGTAAAAGAGGCTCTGATACGTCCTTTATCATAAACATTTATAATACTATGGAGTCCTTGATTTTGATACTGTGACCCCTTTAATTTGACCTCTTTTACTTCCCTCAGTGAGGAAGAGGGAACACTACTTGGCTTTCCTTTGCCTTTACGTGCTTATTTTTTAAAACAATCAAGATAAATTCATCAAGATAAAAGGCTTCTGCACAGCAAAGGAAACAGTCAACAGAACAAAGAGGCAACCCACAGAATGGGAGAAGATATTTGCAAATGACACTACAGATAAAGGGCTGGTATCCAAGATCTAGAAAGAACTTCTCAAACTCAACACCCAAAAAACAAATAATCAAGTCAAAAAATGGGCAGAAGACATGAACAGACACTTCTCCAAAGAAGACATACAAATGGCTAACAGACACATGAAAAAATTTCATCATCATTAGCCATCAGGGAAATTCAAATCAAAACCACATTGAGATACCCCCTTACACCAGTTAGAATGGCAAAAATGGACAAGGCAAGAAACAACAAATGTTGGAGAGGTTGTGGTGAAAGGGGAACCCTCTTACACTGTTGGTGGGAATGCAAGTTGGTACAGCCACTTTGGAAAACAGTGTGGAGGTGCCTCAAAAAGTTAAAAATAGAGCTACCCTGTTACCCCAAAGATACAGATGTAGTGAAAAGAAGGGGCACATGCACCCCGATGTCTATAGCAACAATGTCCACAATAGCCAAACTGTGGAAGGAGCTGAGATGCTCTTCAACAGACAAATGGATAAAGAAGATGGTCCAGGGGCGCGTGGGTGGCTCAGTCGTTGGGCGTCTGCCTTCGGCTCAGCTCATGATCCCAGGGTCCTGGGATCGAGCCCCGCGTCGGGCTCCCTGCTCAGCGGGAAGCCTACTTCTCCCTCTCCCACTACCTCTGCTTGTGATCCGTCTCTCACCGTGTCTCTCTCTGTCAAATAAATAAATAAAATCTTAAAAAAAAAAAGAAGATGGTCCATATATACAATGGAATATTACTCAGCCATCAGAAAGGATGAAGACCCACCATTTGCATCAACATGGATGGGACTGGAGGAGATTATGCTAAAAATAAGTCAAGCGGAGAAAGTCAATTATCATATGGTTTCACTTATTTGTGGAACATAAGGAACAGCATGGAGGACATTAGGAGAAGGAAGGGAAAAATGGAGGGGGGAAATCGGAGGGGGAAAAGAACCATGAAAGACTATGGACTCCGAGAAACAAACTGAGGGTTCTAGAGGGGAGGGGGTGGGGGGATGGGTTAGCCTGGTGATGGGTAGTAAGGAGGGCATGTACTGCGTGGAGCAGTGGGTGTTATATGCAAACAATGAATCATGGAACACTACATCAAAAACTAATGATGTGATGTATGGTGACTAACATAAAAAAATTATAAAAACAAAACAAAACTGGAGCACCTGGGTGGCTCAGTCGTTCAGCATCTGCCTCCAGCTCAGGTCATGATCCCAGGGTCCTGGGATTGAGCCCCGCATCGGGCTCCCTGCTCCGCGGGAAGCCTGCTTCTCCCTCTCCCACTCCCCCTGCTCGTGTTCCCTCTCTCGCTGTGTCTCTGTCAAATAAATAAATAAAATCTTTAAAACAAAACAAAACTATTCTCTACCTTGGGGAACCTGGATGGCTCAGTTGGTTAAGCGTCTGACTCTTGATTTCGGTTCAAGTCATGATCTCGGGGTCATGGGATCAAGCCCCACATCAGACTCCACGCTCAGCAGGACGTCTGCTTAAGACTGTCTCACTCCCTCTCCCTCTGTCTCTCCCCCAGCTCACTCTTGCTCTCTCTAAAATAAATAAATCTTTCTTCAAAAAAGCTATTCTCTACCTTTTTCTCTGCTTCTTATAAGTAGTAGGGGAAAGAAGGGATTCATTTTACATTTTTAGTACACGTTTTAAATGAGTTGTTGCCTCCCCCGGCTTCTCCTGCCTGCACCTGGCACTGGAAGGCACAGCGTTCCTGACAGGCAGGCAGCGTACCTCCCTGTGGTTAGGAAAAACCAGAGGTGTACATAATTACCTACTGGTAAGTGGAGTGGGACAGGTGTGGACACTGTCCTTTCATTCTGGCCTGCTGGAGCCACGTTTTGCTGACAACCTAATTCCTAATACTTGTTAAATCTTCTTTCTTTGGTTGCAATTTCCTTGGGATCCACTTTTGGAGAGGAGATGCCCTTTGGCACTCTTCTTACCCAGGCCTCCATTCATGTCCATTGTGTCCCGCTGTCTAGTACACGTACCAATTTTGATGACGTTCCCATCGGGCCATTGTGTCTGAGGTAGTGATCACTGTTCTTTCTCTTTATGGTTGCAAAGCAGTTTGGCACACAGTGGAATCTCATTACAAATATTACTCCTAACAGCAGCATGTATTGGGATATTCTTTCAATAGACGGTTTTCTGTGGGTTATTATTTCTTATCCACACTTCTAAAAAATTAGATTTTCATTATGCAAGCAATACATAATGGTGCAAAAATTTCAACAGTACTGGAACGAAGTAAAAAGTAGAAGGCTGCTATTCCCACCAACTGCTGACCTACACATGAAACATAACCATGGTGCCCCATGTAGTATCTTACCACAGATTTCCCAAGCATATGCAAACACATAGACACACCCAGACATAATCAAACTGCTTCTTATTAAAAAGTAAAAACTGGCTCATGCTATACAGACTCTTCTGTTATTTGTGTTATTTACTTTCTCTGTAGGGAACATCTTTTAATGTCAATTCATTTAGGTTTTAAATTAGTTTTATTTTTTAATCAGTTGTCTATCACATATTTTTTTGACTATTTATTTATTTATTTGACAGAGAGAGAGACACAGCGAGAGAGGGAACACCAGCAGGGGGAGTGGGAGAGGAAGAAGCAGGCTTCCCGCTGAAGAGGGAGCCGGATGTGGGGCTCGATCCCAGGACCCTGGGATCATGACCTGAGCTGAAGGCAGATGCTGAACAACTGAGCCACCCAGGCGCCCCTATCATATACTTTAAAAATTAAAGAGTACTTAAAGGTTTAGGATAACAAATAACAGCCCCTTGCCCCACTTCTACTAATTCCCCAGTCCCTCTTTTCGCTTTCTTTTGACATTTATCTTAACTTCACATTTCCAAACACCGTTTCTAATGCTATGTCTTGAGGCGATTACACATACTGAAGCATTATGATGTACACCCAAAACTAATAGAACATCGTGTGTCAACTGAACCTCAAAAAGAAAAGGACACGGTAGGAGGGAATTTGGCTCCTAACTTCTCCTGACCAGCCCTCTCACTAGTTATTACCATGCTTGGATGAGCTGAGTGACACGTTTCCATTGTTATAGTTATGTAAATAAATTTTTAAATTTCATTTATTTAGGGGCGCCTGGGTGGCTCAGCCGTTAAGCGTCTGCCTCCGGCTCAGGTCATGATCCCAGGGTCCTGGGGTCAAGTCCCGCCTCGGGCTCCCTGCTCAATGGGGACCTGCTTCTCCCTCTCCCACTCCCCCTGCTTGTGTTCCCTCTCTCATGTGTTTCTCTCTGTCAAATAGATAGATAAAATCTTATTTCATTTATTTGTTTTTTTTTCAGAGAGAGAGTGTGTGCAAGGGGGGAGGTGGGGTAGAGGGAGAGAGAGAATCTTAAGCAGGCTCCCTGCTCAGCGCAGAGCTCAACACGGAGCTCCATCCCACGACCGAGGTCATGACCTGAGCTGAAATCAAGAGTGGGATGCTTCACCAACTGCGCCACCCGGGCACTCCTATAGTTATGTATACATTTTTTTAATGTTTTATTTATTTACTCATGAGAGTCAGAGAGAGAGAGAGAGAGAGAGGCAGAGGCAGAGGGAAAAGCAGGCTCCCCGCTTGGCAGGGAGCCCAATGTGGGATTCGATCCCAAGCCCCTGGGATCATGACCTGAGCCGAAGGCAGACGCTTAAACATCTGAGCCACCCAGGCGCCCCTATGTATACATTTTTAACTGCAGAGCCATGTAGTACATTCTGATTCTTTTCGTGCAAAACATCTTTTCTCCTGAGTATTATCATAGCCTTGTGTTTTTATTGCTTTGTTTTCTTTCTATGGCTACATCATCCCACTCCAATGGCCTCCAAATTCAGTATTCCACATTTGTGAAATCCACACCTAAACCTACAATTCCAACTTTTTTCCAAGTGATCCTCCTGGAGTCCCCCAACTCGGACTCCACTCTGGACAGTGCCTTTCCGGGATTCCTTTTCACCATACCCTGGGCATACCTTTCATCTTTTCCCCTGTTTTCTGTATCCCATGGCTTCCTGATTTTTGGTCTATGTTCCTGTTTTAGTGAAGCACATCCTCCAGGAGCTTCTTAAGAAAGGGTGCATAGGAAGGGAATTTTTTGAGACTGCATATTCAAAAATGTCTTTGTTCTGCCTCACACTTGATTGACAGTTTGGCCATCAGCTTGGCTATCATTTTTCTTCAAAATTCTGAAGGCATCACTCTATTCTTTTCTGGTGACCAAGAGATTTTTCTTCCGAGAAGCTTGATGCTATTCTGATGGTAATTCTTTGTATATTAACTTTTCTTAGAACATTTTACTAATGTGAAATTTCATGGTAATGCACGGTGGTGGTCTCTTAAGCACATGCAGAAAGGGCTGGGACCTGGGCATATAACTGTTATTGTTTTATTCTATAACTGGAAGCCCGTATCTCCACTCCCCTTCCCCCATCTTGCCCATCACCCCACTCACTTCTCCTCTGACAACCATCAGTTGACTGTATACACGGGTCTGTTTCTGCTTTTTGTTTATTTGTTTGCTTTGTTTTTTAGATTCCACATATAATCAAATTGCTCCTGGTACAAACTTTCAACCAATCCTTTCCCCACCCTTTTTAACTTCACACCTATTCCTTCTTACCAGTATGCCCGTTTCCTCTAATTCCTGAGTCCTTCTGGAATTCGGTGGTATAAAGCAGCTTGCTTCTCATTAGTAGCCCTGGCCACTGGCATGTAAGTTTCAGTGGCCACCATTTTGCTAAGTCAATTAGCACCTCCTCCATCTTTTTATCTTATAAAATTTTGTGAACATTTATCGTGCACAGTTGTATTTTCTTCCATTGCCCTGAATGGTACTTTAAAACAAAAAAATAAAAACAAAAACTCCTGTCATTTTAGAGGAACTTTGAGGAGGCACGAAGATAAACTCATGTCTAAATGAATGTATTTAATGTGTTCCACAGTATTTGATGAGAGCCTCATTAATACTATTTTTGCTATTACCATATTATTTAGTCTTAATTTTTTATCATTACCCATCTACTCACCTTTATCATTAAGGCTTCACGTTTTAAATTTAGCTTTTGATATAAACTTGTAAACTTGGGGGCACCTGGTGGCTCAGTCGGTTAAGCGTCTGCCTTTGGCTCAGGTCATGGTCCCGGGGTCCTGGGATAGAGTCCCTCATTGGGCTCCCTGATCAGTGAGGAGTCTGCTTCTTCCTCTCCCTTTGCCCCTCCCCCTGCTTGTGCTCTCTCACGCACTCTCTCTCAAAATCTTAAAAAAAAAAATGTAAGATATCTAAAAAAAACTATAAACTTGTGAACTTGGAACTGAACTAAGAAATCAGAATTGCCTAATTTTTTTCTTTTATATGACTACTAAATTTTTCTGTATTTGCTAAATGATTGTACCTAGATGGGTCTTGGTTTCAGCTAGTGGTATTTCACATTTCTCAAAGTCTGACCAGTAGCACTGACATTAGCTAGGAGCTTGTTAGAAATGCAGACTGAGGTTCCACTCCAAACTACTGAATCAGGAGTCTGCATTTTAACTAGATCCCCAAGCGAGTCACAAGCACACAATTCAAGTTGGAGATCCAGTCTGTTATTTCCCCACAGACCACCTCATTCTGTTCCCTCCTCCTCTCCCATTCCTAGTAGTTCCTAAGGCATTTTCTTGTCAAATGCCTTGCAGTTTGAGCATCATGAAAGTTACCTTTCTCATCCCTCCCCCACCATCATGAGTCTGTCTCCTCTAGGTATCTTTACACCTAAAGTCCCCTGCTCCTCCAAAAGGGGAAAAAAAAAAAAAGCCTCAAAAAGTACAGGCTCTGGATCCATGCTACTTGGGTTCAAACTCTGGCTCTAACAGTTACTGGCTGTGGGATCTTGGGCAAATTACCAGAGCCTCAGTTTCGGCTCTAGTAGTAAGCATTTGATGCATGTTAATCTATAGCCTCTGAAATCAAGACCTTGGCAACTGAGTATTTAGGAATTTCTCCTTGTCTTCTGCTGAATGGTGCTTCTATCACCTAGTTACATAAAAGGAATGTTTTATTCATTTGGGCTTTTAGCTGCTGAATCAACTAGTTTCACCTTCATCTGGGGATAGATTTTATAACTATCTGCTGAATCAAGATTCCCTAAACCTTCTAGACTTGGGGGACTGCTCACCTGGTGAACATACTCTCTGGGCTTCAACCATGGGGCATCCAGGAGCTCCAGGGTTCAATAATTATTGAGAAAAAGGCTCAGCAATGAGCACAGGAAGCAACAGGGGATGGGGATAGTTGCAGGAAGGTTGCGATGAAAGCCGGCCAAATGTCAGCAACAGTGGGAGAAGGAAAAATGGGGACATATGCTACCTAGTAGGCTGCTGTCCCGTGACAGACTTGACTTTCCCAACATTATGTATGTTAGCTGTAGCTTTTCCACAGATGCCCTTTATCAGAGTACGTTTCCCTCTATTCCTAGTTTGCTGAGTTTTAAATCATAAATCAGTGTTGAATCTTTTTTTTTACATGTATCAAAATGATCATAAGCTACCACTCTTTATTGTGTTAATATGATGGGATTATAGTAATTGACTCTTAATGTTAAATCAACCTTGCATTCCGAGATAAACTCTACTTGAATCACGACATACTATGCTCTTTACATATTGCTGGGTCCAATTAGTTAATGGTTTAACAATTTCTGCCATCTATGGTTATGATGTATATTGATATGGCACTTTTTTTTCTTGAAAAGGTCTTTGGCCAGTTTTGGTACTGTGGTAATACTGTTCCCATTAAGAAAAAAAAATGAAAAAAATGGAAAGGAAGTATTCCCTTTTCCTTATTTTCTGAAAGTCTGTGTAGAATTAAAGTTTTTTCTTACTTAACTGATACAACTCATCAATAAAGCCATCGAGACCTAAGTTTTCTTTTGTAGGAATACTTTTGATAATAAATTTCTTTGGTATAAGGTTACTCAGATTTTCTATTTCATCTAGTATCAGTTCTACTAAGCTATATTTTTAAAGGAATTTGCTGACTTAATCTAATTTACTGGTTTAAAGTTGCCCATAATATTCCTTATTATCCTTTTAATGTCTGTAAGATCTATAGTAACATCTCCCATCTCATTTTTTTTTTTTAAAGATTTTATTTATTTATTTGAGAGAGAGAGAATGAGAGATAGAGAGCACGAGAGGGAAGAGGGTCAGAGGGAAAAGCAGACTCCCTGCCGAGCAGGGAGCCCGATGCGGGACTCGATCCCGGGACTCCAGGATCATGACCTGAGCCGAAGGCAGTCGCTTAACCAACTGAGCCACCCAGGCGCCCTCCCATCTCATTCTTGAAAGAAATAATTTGTACTTTTTCATTTTCCATCCAGGTTTGCTAGAAGTTTAATTTTATTAATCTTTTCAAAGAACCAACTTTTGGCTTTATAACTCTATTTTTAATACCATTAATTTTCCTCTTCCTTTCTTCCACTTACTTTGGATTTAATTTGCTCTTTTTTTCAATAGCTTATTCCTTCCTTTCAAATATATAGGTATTTAAAGCTATATAATTTAGGAAGCAAGTATAATTCTGACCTTTTATTATTTATTTCTCTGGGTTACTCACCCTTGAAAGAAATTCCCAAATCTTTTTTTTAGGGAAAACTTTTTATGAGAGATCAGTAAATTCTACCCAGGGGGAGAGTATGCATATAAATCTAAAGAAGGATTATAAGGATATAAAAAGCCTAGCATTCCTGTTACATAACTCTTGGTTTTTCATTCCATTCCAAGCTGGGTGTGTTTATTCTAAAGATGCTTGAATTTTAAGAACCCGCAGTTCCTGTTTTGGATGCTATGTTGTAATTACCAGTGACTCATTCAGACGTACTCAAGTTTTGGATGTAAATGAAGGTTAAGTATGACTTCAGTTAATTTTAATGCTTTGACTATACCAACTGCATCACTAGTACACTGTCAAGATGAGATCTTCCTCTGTTACTATTTACATTAATGTAATGAGTCATTTTTCTTCAGTCATTCTTTATATTTTTATATTTAGCTTTGAAGATTTAAATCCCACTCCTCTTTAATAATTCATTTTAGCATTCTGATTTTTAAATAGTTTTGAAAAGGGTTATTGCACAGATTATTTTCTTTATACTTATTCTGGACAGTACCAAAAATAATTTCCATCATAAAACTTCTTTAAGAGTTTTTTGTTTGTTTTTGAGGGGGGCGCCTGCCTGGCTCAGTCAGTAGAGCCTGCAACTCTTAATCTCAAGATCATGAGTTCAAGCCCCACATTGGGCATGGAGCCTACCTAAACAAAACAAAAAACAAGTTCAAGAGTTTGTTGTTGTTTTTTAAAGGAATGATTTGTGCTATCAAATGAAACTTTTTAAAAAGTCAACCCAAGTCAAGATATTTCTAAATATACATACAATCAAGTGAATATTTGCATGTTTTAGAAAAAATATTTTTCCTAATTCATCTTTTTAAAACATAGGTAACAATGGCCTTCTCAAACTAAATCAGCTAGTAGAAAAAAATCTACTACATTTTACATTTAGTTTAAGGTTAGTTTTGGGAAGAAGGCTTTTGATTTTTAAATGCCAAATGTAAAGCTATTTTATTTGATGATCTTTGCCTCCAGCAATTTTCTTTTTTTAAAAAGCAGTAATTTTTTAAAAATTGTATCTCATTTCAGCATCTTATTTTTTGAAAAACCCGACATTTTGGCCTCAGATAAATTTACACAATTAAAACACTTCAAAATATAATATAGCATGTATTATTTTCTCACAGGGCATCCGATACTAATATGTATAGATAACTTTGTTAAAATAACAAAAATCATATGAAAATCAGCACAATACCTCATTTATTTATTGTATAAGTTTGGCAAACAGCACAAAAATCCAGCAACATCTTAAACATGTAAAAAAGTCAAATGCTGAACAGTACTGGGGATTTTTTTTTTTTACATAATTAGTAATAATGAGAACACATTTAAAATACTGCAAAGCTAGCAAAATGAGGGTGCTTGGCTTCTGAACATATACCACAAACACACACACACACACACACACACACACGCACAAAAACAATATAATTTATCTTTACAAAAATTACAGCCAAGCAATAGAAAAGGATGTTAATAATGAAGATACTAACACATATGTTCACTACATGTATCTTATACATTGAAATGCTACATCTTGTACCCTGAAATGCCATGTGTAGAGAGCCAAGCAGAGTAAATTTAGGCTCATCACTGAGGTTAAGAATTATTTGAGAAGAATTTAGTGCTTATATGTAACATGTTCAATTAAAACTTTCTATATAGCAATTCCTAGATCATAACAATGTGTTCCACTATATATCTGAGAAGCTGAATCTTCTTTGTTGGCAGTATAAAATTTCTGACCAGTATCAAAATTCTGGTAAAACACAAATTGAAGGCATTTTCTAGTGTATGCAAATGTTATAGGGGGCATCAATGAATGTGGGAGAAAATCTTAGATTTCACACTAAGTTTCTGCTGAGCTTTGTCAAACCAAACAGCTCAACTCTAAGGCAAGAAAAAATAACCCCCTATAACAGCTTAGTGGGTCTTAGCAAGTGAAGATAGGAATTCAATCTTAGGAAAAAACTCCCTACATAAACAGACTGGAGACAACTGGCACTGAAGCAAATTACCTAACATCTTAACATTCAATCATTGGTTCAGAAGCCTGACAAACCATCTATTGGTATGTACTTTCAAATTAACTTTTTGGAATCAGCACCAGTCCCCAAAACCTCAAATTATAATATTTAATATTCATTAAAATACATCCTTTTTGTGCTATATGAACACAACTACAATCAAATTAAAGGAAGTTGAATTGACTCAACTTATACATATTTTTGTGTATA
Source organism: Callorhinus ursinus (assembly GCF_003265705.2). Taxonomy (NCBI): domain Eukaryota; kingdom Metazoa; phylum Chordata; class Mammalia; order Carnivora; family Otariidae; genus Callorhinus; species Callorhinus ursinus. Next base: position 61,034,926 of record NW_027397063.1, read on the forward strand.
CTGGGTAGCGACTTTAGTTTTTTTCATTTACTTGTGCTTCTGTTCTGGGGCACTTTGATTGAAGAGAAATTCATTTCACAAGATTACATCTTGCTAAAGCATTCCTTAGCATTGGTCCAAACTTGAATTCCCTAAGACAAAACAAAACAAAACAACCAAACAAAAAAACAAAAAAAGAAAATAAAACTTTAAAATGTGATTTTGGAAGGATTCTGAAAGCCAAAGTTTTTGGCTTACTGGTATGCTAAATTTCACTTTCTGGAATAACTAACAAAGTCCAGCAAAAATGACACTATTTCTGGCAATGGCTAATAGAAGTGAATGTCTAATGCTTCTTAAAAAAGAAAGAGAATTATTTGCATAGCCTATCTTCAAGAGGGGAAAAGAGCTCCTACAACTTCTTTTTTTAGGAAACTGAGTTTTCAAGGTTCATAACATAAACTCATTTACTCAGATCACATGTTTGCATCATTTCTATTTGTAAACCAAACAAGTTTTCAGGCAGTTTTTCTACGTAATACTTAAAACAAAAGAAAAAAAACCTTATTAACAATTAAATAAAAATTAATGGATTTTTTTAAAAAATGGCTTATTAAATTATTAGTCTAACAACTAATGTTGTGATAAAAACCAGTAACAGGCTAAATTATCAAATCCTTCTCAGTGGTTCTAGCAGGCTATTCAGCACAAAGTTAATATGACATATATTACATAACAGGCTTAAACAAAAATGCATGTATATAAAAATAAAATAGTAAAATCTAACCAAGTGGTAGAAACAAAGGGTTTTTTTTAAAAAAACAAGATACATATTCTTGAATAACTGTTAATTCATGAAGCAATATTTTAATACTTAAACATTAAAGTATGTCAATATTTATCAAGTTACCAAGGCTCCAAACACTAGAAAAAAAAAAAATCAAGAATCTTTTGATTTTTCTCCTCCTGATGAAATACAAAAAGCAAATTTAAAAAAAAAATCCTTTAAAATGTCTCAGATTGCCTGGATAAAGTAGTATCTAATAAGAGTATTTGTTGTCAGAAAGGATAAGAGATCTTATGCACTCCCATAGGAACATGTCCATGACACATCAAATGAGCAAATGAAAACAACCCCCCAGCACACGTAACGCAATCCTGTTTTTGTGGGGAATATTTTCTAAATTACTGTAAATGTACAAGACGTCTGGAAGGACACACGCGAAGTTTGTAACAGTGCTGAGGTTTCAAAAGGGATTTGCTGGAGAAGGGGAAGAATTTTTACCTAATATGCTTCTGGATTTTTATAATTTTTGTAACGAGAGTATGTTATTTTTATGGTAATATTTCTGCTCTGATCTTCATTAAATAAATTCCTACCTTCTACTAATTTTGGGCTTTGTTCTTTTTCTAATCCCTTTAGATGTAAGGTTAGATTGTTTGAGATTTTTCTTGTTTCTTGAGGTTGGCCTGTATCGCTATAAATTTCCCTCTTTGAACGGCTTTCGCTGTGCTCACCTCAGCAGCACATATACCAAAAATGAACTGCTTTTGCTGCGTTCCAAAGATTTTGGACCATTGTGTTTTCATTTTCATTTGTATCCATGTATTTTTTTATTACCTGTTTGATTTCCTCACTGACTCACTGGAGGTTTGGTAGCATGCTCTTTAGCCTCCACGTTTGTATTTTTCCAGTTTTTTTCTTGTGATTGATTTCTAGTTTATACAATTGTGGTCGGGAAAGATGATGATATTATCTCAGTCTTCTTAAATTTTTTTTTAAAGATTTTATTTATTTGTCAGAGAGAGAGAGAGAGTGAGAGAGCATAAGCTAGGGGGAGGAGCAGAAGAAGAGGGAGATGCAGGCTCCCCACTGAGCAAGGAGCCTGATGTGGGGCTTGATCCCTGGATCCCGGGATCATGACCTGAACCAATGGCTTAACCTACTGAACCACGCAGGCGTCCCAGTCTTCTTTAATTTTATTGAGACTTGTTTCGTGGCCATATGTGTGATTATCCTGGAGAATGTTCCATGTGCACTTGAAAAGAATATATATTCTGTTGTTTTTGGATGTTATATTCTATACATATCTGTTAAGACCATGTGGGCTAAAGTGTCACTCGATACTGTTTCCTTATTAATTTTCTGTCTTGATGACCTATCCATTGATGTAAGTGAGATGTTAAAATCCCCTACCATTACTGTATTACCATAAATTTCTCCCTTTGTATCTGTTGATATTACTTTATGTATTTCGGTATTCCAGTGTTGCGTAAATAGCTGTTATAGCCTCTTGCTGGGTTGGCCCCTTTATTATTGTGTAATGCCCTTCTTTATCTCTTGTTACAGTCTTTGTTTTAAAGTCGATTTTGTCTACTTTGCCTGATGTAAGTATTGCCACCCTGGCTTTTTTTTTTCCCATTTCCATTTGCATGGAATATCTTTTTCCATATGATAATTCTTAAAATTTAAAAAGATAAAGTAGGGCACCTGGGTGGCTCAGTCATTAAGCGTCTGCCTTCGGCTCAGGTCATGGTCCCAGGGTCCTGGGATCGAGCCCCGCATCGGGCTCCCTGCTCCGCGGGAAGCCTGCTTCTCCCTCTCCCACTCCCCCTGCTTGTGTTCCTGCTCTCGCTATCTCTCTGTCAAATAAATAAATAAAATCTTAAAAAACAAATAAACAGAAAGCCTCTTATTAAAAAAAAAGATAAAGTAGCTTAAAAATCAATCAAGTATTTCTTGATTCAACAAATTAAGAAAATTCATTATCAAAGAGGTTGACCAAAAAAACACTTAGAAGTGATCCTTGATTTTTAAGTGTTAATATTAATACTTCTTATGTAAATTTTTTTTAAGATTTTATTTATTTATTTGTCAGAGAGAGAGAGAACACAAGCAGGGGGAGAGGCAGAGGGAGAAGCAGACTTCCCGCGGAGCAGGGAGCCCGACATGAGGTTCGATGCCAGGACCCTGTGATCATGACCTGAGCAGAAGGCAGACGCTTAAGCAACTGAGCCACCTAGGCATCCTTGTAAAAGTTTTTTGTTTTGGTTTACTACTACTACAATTTAGTCATTTGATTATATTCAATTACCACTTTGGATAGCTGACATTATAACAAAGTATGGTATATCTGAAAAGTTAATACACAAGTAAAATAAACAAAATATAGATACCCATATTTACCCAAGAAAAACTAATATTAATCTTATCTTCTCATACTTAATTTTAAGTTCATTAAAAAAAGAATACTACAGATTTTCATATATAAAAATCTGTTCCAGTTAAGGAAAAAAATACATGATGAAACTTTATAGTACTGCTCTTGGGAAATAAGGTGAATATACATCTTTTTAATCTCATGTGAGTATACTTGTTTACTACAGTTAACCGTAGGACACATGAGCAGACACACAAGATATCCAACAGCATATCCAAATACACCTATAGTGATATCTTCTTTATTCAGAGATTAATTCCCAGCACCTTCAACCACCCCACCCTAGGTAAAGTGGGGAGAAAAGTCCTTTGAGCCATTATATAGTCTGCCTTTTACTTGGAAAAGCAGAAAACAGAAGATTACAAGGAGCTTATTAATAAGTCTTTTATGAAAACAAAACCAAACCAACTCTAAAACATTTGTGTTATCTGATCTTTCAGACCTCCCGAGATTAAAAAAAGAAAGGTTAGAAAAAAGATTAAATGTGAAGCAATCTGTGAAGCAGGGAGGCAGTAGGAATTGGCAGGAAGAGAGCAACAGATAAAAACACTATCAAGCTGTGGGGCACCTGGGTGGCTCAGTCAGTTGGGTGCCCCGACTCCCGATTTAGGCTCAGATCATGATCTCAGGGTCATGGGATCGAGTCCCTTATCAGGCTCTGAGCTCAGTACGGAGTAGGCTTGGGATTCTCTCTCTTCCTCTGCTCCTCCCCTTCCCGCTCACACACTTGCTTGCTTGCTCTCTAATAAATAAAGGCATTAGTAAATAGTCTTAAAACACACACACACACACTATCAAGCTGCAATCATACTCACCCATTGGCATTGTGCAGATGGATCACTCATGATTTTAACATCTCTTAAATGACCTCAAAGATCCACTATGTGAAGTAACTTACACTTTAACTGAGGCATAAATATGAATTTGCCCAATACAAAAGGAGCCCATGTGACTAATTCTAGAGTCTGGTGTTTACATCTCAAAATATCTTTGCTCTCTGTGCACTGCTGGTGATACCAAGTGGAAAGGGCTAGGGAAGGGATGGTGTCTAGCCAGAAAAATACACATTTTGGATGAATTAAAGCACAAGCTGTTTATATGAGTATGATTTTTCCCTCTAAGAAGGTCTTCATAACTGTGAGAAATCATCTTGCTATATGATTTACTGAGATAATGCATGTTGGTAAATTGTGAAGTCCTAGACATATGTAAAGCATTGGTACTAACTGAAACACACACAGGCAGATCATGGGTTATAAAAAAGAAGGAATGTTTTATATTTTGTTCTTACAATAGCATTTTAAAGATTTCAGCATTGTCCAAACTTATTTGAACCAGAATAAGCTTCCATGCTCTTATCTTCTTTTATGGATATCAGTCACACGAAAGACTTACTATGACAACAAACCATATCATAACCACATTTCCCCCCAAAAATGTTTAAGCCATCTTCCAATCCAAGTACTATATATCACTGTTAGGAACAGTATCCTAACCCCTGTCCAAGAACATCATATAATCCAAGTAATATTGTTGGTATATATTTTCAAATACTAGATATAAACAGGGCATACAAATGTGGAACCTTAGGTGAGTGAAGACTCAATAATTAACATTCCGGTTACAATACTCTTTCAAAGTTAAGTGAAGAAACCAGAAAACATTCTGGAAGGGAGCCAAAATGGGCTTTAAAATGAAAATAAACACTGTGGTCCAAATAAGAGAAATCAGTTTTAAAGAAATTTGTAAGCACTTCTGAATATATTTGTACCTTCACCTACCTTTTTGCACATACTGATCTGCATGACTGCATAGCTTATGAGGGCCTCCTTTAAATCATGGTTCTTTTGTTCTTTGAAGCGTTCAATATCGGCCCAAGCATTTTTCACAAATTCTCTGAAATAAAATGTGTAGTCATCATTATTACTCTTATTCAAATTAAGTTGAGTATATTATAAATTCTAATAACCAGTTCTCGTTTGCATTGGTTTTTATTTATCTATATGGAGGAAAAAGCTACTGTCTGTATAAGATAGTTCTATTTTTCTCTTCCTAAAAATTATACTAGGAGAAGGAGAGAGACAGTCATACATTCGTCTACATTTTAATAATCAATATTTTTGCCACAAGAATCCCAGCTTCAAATTATTCCTATAAAGCAGCCGTTACATGGTTCTCTGAACCGGCTCACAAGCCTAACAGAGGCAGTGTGAAGTTGCCCTCCCGGGGTCACTGGAAAACATAAATTCTTTTTTTTTTTTTTTTTTTTTTTTTTTAGATTTTATTTATTTATTTGAGAGAGAGAGAGAACGAGAGATAGAAAGCACGAGAGGGAAGAGGGTCAGAGGGAGAAGCAGACTCCCCGCTGAGCAGGAAGCCCGATGTGGGACTCGATCCCGGGACTCCAGGATCATGACCTGAGCCGAAGGCAGTCGCTTAACCAACTGAGCCACCCAGGCGCCCAAACATAAATTCTTTTGACAAGATATATTATGTATCACAATTATTATTATTATAACACATGAAGTTATTTTTTTTCAACATTTTATTTATTTATTTGACAGACAGAGAGTACAAGCATGGGGAGTAGGAGAGGGAGAGGGACTCGCCATCCTGGGATCAGGACCCGAGCCAAAGGCAGAGGCCCAACTGACTGAGCCATCCAGGCGCCCCCTATCATTGCTTTCAATGACAACCAGAGTTTTAAAATTTCCGAGAGGCATTTGTCTTTTTAAATTCCATTCATGAAAGTTTACTTTTACTTATTTGGTGCCAGCAGTTCTAAAAATGAACAAAAATACCTCAACACCAATGATACACTCTTGGTCGGCCTTGATCTACTTATTATCAGATGAAAAACAACAATAAGGAAAATAAGCCAAACAGTGATGGCAGACCTTTGATAGTTGCATTTCCAGGAATATTTATGGAATAATTTCATGCCAAGCCCAATGCAAGATGTTGAAACACAAAGATGAAAAAGACACAGTCACTGACTTTGAAGGGCACTTAATTTAGCTGGGGACAATCAGAGAGAACAACTGACCACCCAAAACAAAACTGCCATGTTATTGTGGATGAACCAAAGGCTACGAGAGCCTGCGAGGCTAGGAGCAAGCCTCACAAAGGAAGTAGCACGAGAGCTGGGCAATGAAGAACGATCAGGCTTTTGCCAAGTGATGGAGAAAGGGCGAAGGCAATGTGCAAAGGACAGAAATCAGGAAAAGTGCAGGAAAATAATATTATAAAGTTGAAACTCTTCTTACTCTCTCCCCCATACTAAAACTGCTTTTATAACATGATTTTTGATAATTCAAATTTCTTAGGAATTCAATCACTACATTTTATCTTTTTTAAAGAGTTATTTATTTATTTGAGAGAGAGGGAGGGGGAGAGAAAGAGCACAGGAGCAGGGGGAGGGGCAGAGAGGGAGAGAGAATCTGAAGCAGAATCCACGCTTAGCGCAGAGCCTGACGTGGGGCTCGATCCCACAACTGCAATATCATGATCTGAGCCAGAACCAAGAGTCAGACACTTAACTGAGCCACCCAGGTGCCCCTCAATCACTACAATTTAGAAGAACCAGTATAGGGGTACCTGGCTGGCTCAGTCGGTGGAGCCTGTGAATCTTGATCTCAGGGTTGTAAGTTCAAGCCCCACATTGGGTGTAGAGGTTACTTAAAAATAAAATCTTAAAAAATGCCCTAGAAGAACAGGCTATAATGTAGGAACGTTAACGAAGATGGGAAACGGTATAAAAAAAAAATCTGCCATGTAGTACATATGCCTAGTTTTGTTCAACATCTCAGCATTTTTACCTGCCTTCCAGATTTTTAGACTTCAACTGTTGTTCTCCTTCACTTATTTGTTCTTCTAGCACCTTTATTCTGGCTTCTCTCTGCTCTGGAGTTTCTTGACCAAAGAGCTTGGTAGTCATTCCCTTCAAAGAAAATGTTCTCACGGTCTAAAAGGAAACAGAAACAGGTGAGTGGATAAACAAAATGTGGCACTTATGTACAAAGAAATATTATTCAGCCAGAAAAAGGGAATTCTGACACATGCTAAAACATGGATGCACCTGAGAACATCATGCTAAATGGAAATAAATAAGTCACAAAAAGACTAATACTGTATGATTCTACTTAATGTAAGGTATCTAGAGTAGTCAAGTCATAGAGACAGAAAGTAGAATGGTGACCGCCAAGGGCTGGAGGGAAGGGAAATCGATAGTTGATGTTTAATGGTTTAGAGTTTCAATTTTCAAGATGAAGAGAGTTCTGGAGGTTGCATGCACAACAATATGAATGTACTCACTACTACTGAACTATATACACTTCAAAATGACTAAGACAATCCCTAGCATAACCATTCATTAATCTATGCTCTCATAAAATTGCTTTTAATTTATAGCAATGTAAATTCACTAATAGTTGTCCTAATTTTTTTCCACTATTTTGTAAGCTCAAAATCATAAGAGTAAAAATTATTTTTTAAAAAGAAAAATACAGATGCCTGGCTGGGTAGAGCATGTGACCCTTGATCTCAGGGTTGTGAGTCTGAGCCCCATGTCGGGTGTACAGATTACTTAAAAATAAAATCTTTTGGGGCGCCTGGGTGGCTCAGTCATTAAGCGTTTGTCTTCGGCTCAGGTCATGATTCCAGGGTCCCGGGATCAAGCCCTGCATCGGGCTCCTTGCTCCGCAGGAAGCCTGCTTCTCCCTCTCCCACTCCCCCTGCTTGTGTTCCCTCTCTTGCTGTCTCTCTGTCAAATAAATTAATAAAATCTTTTAAGAAAATAAAAAATAAAAAAATAAAATCTTTCAAGATAGATAGATCTATACATACATATACAGAAGAAGAAAAGAGAAAAACCAGGTTAAAAAAATGGTTAAGATGACAAATTTTGTTATGTATATTTAAACCACAATTAAACATTTCTTTTAAAAAAGGGAAACAAAACTTTTGCCATTTTCCCGGTACCTCAGCCAGAAGCCTTGTAAGTCTTATAACCAGGGGGGTCCTAATATGATTGCTAACACTGGAATAATATAGAATAGTCAAAAAGAAAAAATTTCTAAGTGAACTTCTTAATCAAATAGAAAACTTCTAGGTGAAGTATTAGGCAAATTATTTCTTTAGATCATAAGTCATATTTCCTTAAATTTCTCTCTGACATAAAAAATAGATAAAATTCAACAGGCGACAAAGGAAACAGACCAAACTAAAACAAACAAACAACACTTAAAATCTGCATAACACACACTGGAACTTGGGTATCTATCAAAAAAATAGGATGCCTTCCCTTCAAGGGAAGCCTGAAGCATCACTGCTCTAACACTTCCTCACTCTTCGGAATTTACTGAGAGAAACACTTTTCCCTTCACGTGGAGTAGAGAACCCTGCTCCCTGAAAATGGCCTGGGAATTTCCCCTGAGTTTTAAAAATAAATCAAGCCCAGTGTATACATGTTTTGTGGCCAACGGTCTTTTCCCACATATATCTGTGACTTTTCAGACAAACCAAAGTACTTGTTAACTATGAAGTGACTGATAAATGGTGGTACTGTCACTGTTTCATTATTTCCAGATTGTGTATTCTCACTACAATAGCTACTTTATTCCAATAAAATGGTTGGACAGTAGAAAGCTGATTATAAAAATGATCTAAGATTCATACAATAAGATACGGAATTTTCTTCACAAGTATTCACTGTATACCAAAAGCTCCTTCCTAGGAGAGATGAACCAATTCTAACTACGTATGGCTTTTCAAAGTAAACTAAAATTTCTATAATATACTTTGTAAAATTAAACCTGACAAAGGTCATTATTTCAACCACAAAGAATAATGTTTTTTCATTTGGACTTAACATAAACAAAAAGACACTACACAGAGCAATGCTGGCAGAATTTTTTTTTTTTTAAAGATTTTATTTTTAAGTAATCTGTACACCCAACGTGGGGCTCAAACTCACAACCCTGAGGTCAAGAGCTGCATGCTCCACCGACTGAGCCGGCCAGGTGCCCTGGCAGCATTTCTTCCAATGCTATATAATACAATGTTTTAATGGCTTATGTCTTTTAATATCAAGATCACAACCCGAAGAATTATAATGTTGCCCATAAATTATTCCCCTATAAAAGCTACAGGCATCCTGACTATTACAGCTGCAGCTCCTTCCTTATATGGCTTGCCGCAACGAGACAGAGACCTAAATGGAACACTCACCCCAGTTGCCAGTTCCTCACATTGCTGCTTTTTGGATGCTAAGTCCTGAGCAGCCATCTCCAAGTCATATTGCATAAGTTCATGTTTCCTGCAAACAGCCCTAGGGATGAAAAAAGTGCAGCCATTTAATTTTTGTGGCTTCTTTTAACATACCAAAAAAATTTTTCAGGGGATGAGGGGAAGCATTCACAATGTCTTACTAGGCTCAGAACTTGTGTACAAAGAATTTTCAAGTTTAAAATATAGTAGCCCAATATTAAAAATTAAATCTAGCAGAACATAAGCATAAAAATTTTACATATACTTAATAAAAAAGGTTGTTTTTTAGACACCTGCAACATTTTTTTCAATAAACACACCATTATCACATACATTAACAACAAAATCTTTTGTATAACATAGAAACTAGTGGTAGAATCTCACAAAGCTACTGAATATTCTTTAAAAAGATTTCTCCAAATTTTCTTTTTTATATAGAAATGTCTTAGTTTTGAGGTGCCTAGGTGGCTCAGTTGGTTAAGCACCCAACTCTTGATTTTGGCTTAGGTCACGATCTCAGGGTCATGAGCCTGAGCCCCATGTTGGGCTCTGTGCTCAGCGGGGAGCCTGCTTTAGATTCTCTCCTTCTCCCTCTGCCTGCATCCCCCGACCCTGCTTGCACACATGTGCTCTCTCTCAAATAAATCTTAAAAAAAAAAAGAAATGTCTTAGTTTTTATCATAAAAGTAATCCACACTTAGTGTAAAAAAAAAAATGCTAATACAGGAATGCACAAAATAAAAAAAGTTTCACGAATTCTTTCTTTTCCCTAACTCCACTATCCAGACACAATCCATATTAATAGATGGTGCATATTCTGCCAGACCTTAGCTAGGCACTTACATATACACATATGCACATGCCTCAAGCGATTCTACATCTCATCTTACTTAACTATATACCACGGACATACTAATATACATTAATCTTTTCTACAGTGTTTAAGAACTGTACAGAATTCCACTGTATTCAGCAACTTTCTTTTGCTTTGTAATGTGACCTTGGTGAAACTCCTGACTACTCAAGTCTTAAAAAGGAACAAGGCTAACAATGTGCGGATGTTTTCATACCAGTTCCTGAACAACTAAAGGAAAATTGGTGCTGTGTTTACTAACAGAATTCTTATACTGCTTTTAAAGGTGACAGGAAAATAACCAAAAGTGGCTATGTCCAAAAGACACCTATTCCAGGAAAATTATTCATTTCTTAAAATCGGACAGAAAAAGTATACTAATTTCTTCTTAATTAAATAGGACTATATACCAGAGAATTCTGTGTGGCTCTGTAGGAGATACCATAAGAAGAGAAGACAAAGTGGTGATATTAAGAATTTATACAACCTTCCTAAGAAGATAAGCAGATGTGTAAAGAATTACAGAATAAAAATGGCAACATACTGCCTAGTGACAGGGCTACATACACTCAATCTGTATTTTGCATCCAATCTTCAAGCTGAAAAAAGTAGAAAGAACAACATACAAACAGACCTGAGGTCAGAGACTGATAAGTTTTATCAATATTATGTTTCAAGAACAGAACTTGTCTTAAATGTCTATGTCTAGCACTCTGCAACACAGAGGATTACAATGAGACCTCATCCAATACCTGGGGGATGAATTCATTTAAAAATCACCTTACTGTCTTTACTTTCTGGCTACATATGAAGAGAGTGGTGACCAGCCACAGGGCTGCATCTGGAACACTTATTATACTTACCGCAATGCTTCTGCATAAAACAGATATTCCTTTAACTGATCTGCATAATGTTCTTCATCTTCTAAAATATCATCAATAGAAGATGCATACCTGTTTAAAAAACATTGCACACAAACTTTTATCACAATACAAAGTATTAATGATCAAAAAGAAGTGCTATTTGTTACCCATCAATAACAAAAGTAAGTACACAAAGTGAGAATAAGGATTCAGAAACACTTATGGCAATTTTTAATTACCAGGAAAATTTTACTGAATTTTACCCAAATGTTTCAATCAGCAATGGCTTGGAAATAAAAAACAAACAAAAAAAGGTCCTTCTTAGAGGTAGCTTTTTTTTTTTTTTTAAGATTTTATTTATTTATTTTACAGGGAGAGACACAGCGAGAGAGGGAACACAAGCAGGGGGAGTGGGAGAGGGAGAAGCAGGCTTCCCGCTGAGCAGGGAGCCCGATGCGGGGCTCGATCCCAGGACCCCGGGATCACGACCTGAGTCAAAGGCAGACGCTCAACGACTGAGCCACCCAGGCGCCCCTTCTTAGAGGTAGCTTAAGAAGCACTGTAAGACTGTAATATATTTTGTTCAAAGATATTTTATGAAAGGGCTACAAAATCTGTAGAAAAAATAAGAGTTTAGTATAATGGGTGCTCAAGTGTTCCTGGCAACGACTACATACAGTAATGCCTAAAAGCTACAAAAGGAAAAACAGTAAATAAGATTACAAAAAACTTTAGAAGCCTACTTTATACTAATTCTCAAAAGCACCTGAGCTTTGATCCGGACAAGCCCCTCATTGTCATGTCATTCTCCTTTCTGGACCTCAGTCCTTCCTTGTACAGAAATGTGACAGCTCTCCACACTGCTTCTCCAAATCCTACAAACACACATCTCAGCACCTCTAGGAAATCTTCCCAGACTACTTTAGTCCTTAGTCATCACTCTACTTTTGATCTTTTTAAGATTTTATTTATTCGAGAGAGAGAGGGAGAGAGTGCATGAGCAGGGAGAGGGGCAGAGGGAGAAGCAGATTCCCTGCTGAGCAGGGAGGACATGGGGCTCAATCCTAGGACCCCGAGATTATGACCTGAGCCAAAGTCAGCCACTTAACCGACTGAGCTACTACCCAGGCGCCCCCACTTCTGATCTTTTATCAACAATTCACAACTTACATTTTATCAAATGTCTCATGTGTTGGTTTTATTTCTTCAACCACATCATAAATTCTGTAAGGACATGGGTTATGTCCTGTACTATTTCTGTATGGTTTAATAGGCATCCTTTTTTCAAATTAATTCTGACTTCTTAGCACGGGAAAAAAAGAAAAATATATTCTATGTCTCCAGACCTGCTTTATGTAGGCAAGTAAACAAAAGTACTGAAGCTGTAAAAATAGATAAATAAACCTACATTAAGATTCACTGAAAAGGTATGTGCTTATAGGATTTATAAAACAGGCCAAGTCCATATTCTGTAATTACAAACTCATATTTGCACAGAATTTCTTCTATGTGACTGAAAAAAGTCTTGAGAATCACTGTTAAGAGTAGGAAAAACTGCCTTTAATTCATAAATCTATAATTCTGAAAGAGTTAATGTTAAGAAAACAAAAAGGGGAGCCATACGCGGGGTGCCTGGGTGGCTCAGTCGTTAAACATCTGCCTTCAGCTCAGGTCATGATCCCAGGGTCCTGGGATCGAGCCCCGCATCGAGCCCCGCATCAGGCTCCCTGCTCGGCGGGAAGCCTGCTTCTCCCTCTCCCACTCCCCCTTCTTGTGTTCCCGCTCTCTCTGTGTCTCTCTCTGTCAAATAAATAAATAAAATCTTTTAAAAAAGAAAAAAAAGAGGAACCACAGGGCTGGTGGCCTAAAGACAGAAAACAGTGAACAGATAAAAGGCACATCCTTGGAAAATATAAGTGGTAACGATTTTTAGGTATCAGTACTGAAATTAATTTTATTTAATGCTTTAAATAAATCAACTGAAGGGATAATCTTAAATTCCTGAAAATGCTAAATCAACAGAATACAGGAAAACGGCTTAGGGTTAAGCAAATTGGTTGAAAAGTAGCCAGTTGGCTTGAAAGTGGCCCAAAGAAATATTTAGATAAAATAAATATTTTTTGTCTTTTTATTACTGAGTTGTAAGAGTTCTTTATATATTGTGGTTAGAAACGTTTACTCCCAGTCAGTGGCTTGCCTCTTATTTTAATGGTGTCTTGTGGGGGGGGGGGGGGTAAATAAACATAACATAAAATTTACCTTTTAATAATTTTTAAGTGTACAGTTAAGTGGCATTAAGTACATTCACAGTGTTGTGCAACCATTAACCACTATCCAGCACCAGAATGTCTTCATCTTCTCTAACACTAACTCCCCACGTTCCTCCCCACCTCCAACAGTATCTTGATAAGCAAAATGTTTAATTTTGATAAAGAACAATTTACCATTTAAAAATTTTTTTCCTTTCATGTTCTCTTTAAGAAATCTTTGCTAATTTGAAGGTTGCAATGATATTCTCATGTGTTTTCTACTAAAAGCTGTAATTTTAGCTTTTATACTTATGTATATGATCCAAATTGCATTAGTTTTTATGTAAGGTATGAGAAATAGCTCAAGGTTAATTTTTTTCCTTGTAGGTAACCAGTTATTCCAGAACCATTTCTTGAGATGTACTATTTAAATGCTGGTCTATATCTGGGCTTTATTCTGTTCCACTGATCTGTTTACCATTATGTCAATACCTATCTTGATAACTATATCTTTATAGTAAGTCTTGAAATTAGGTAATATATTCCAGGTTTGTTCTTTCTCAAGACTGTTTTGGCCTCTCTAGGTCCTTTGAATTTCCATATAAGTTTTAGAATTAGTATACCAATTTCCATTAAAAAGTTATCAGAATTTTGATTGGGACTGCAGTTTGGGAGGAACGGACATATTAACACTACTGAGTCTTCCAATCCACGAGCACATACATTTATTCTCCCCATTTATTTAGGTCTTCAAGATTTTCTCTCAGTATATAAAGTCTTCAGTGTAGAAGTATTTCACATCTTTCATTAAGTTAATCTGTAATATTTTGTTTTGATGCTATTATAAAAAGTATTGGTTTTTGATTTTTATTTTCCAATTGTTGCTAGTATATAAAAACACTTTATTTTTTTATATATTGATCTTATATTCTGCATCCTCATTAAATTCAGCTATTAGTTCTGTAATATTTTTGGCTGATTCTTTATGATTTTCCATGTAAAAGATCCTGTTAACTACAGAAAAAGACAGTTTTAATTCTTCCTAAGAGTGATGCCTCTTATTTGATTTTCTTGCCTGACTAGGGCTTCTAGTACAATGTTTACTAGAAGTGGTAATAGCATACAACCTTGCCTTACTGCTTGATCTTAGGGAAAGGCATCAATACTTCACTATTAAGTACAATATTATCTATAAGTTTTCAGTATTTCAGTATTAGGTACAATACTAGTTTTAAGTTTTAAATTGAAGAAATTTCTTTTAATCCTAGTTTGATGAGAATTTTTACTTTGAGTGCATGTTGAAAGGTTTTTCTACATGTACCGAAATTAACATGCAGGTTTTCTTCTTTCTTCTAATATATGAATTGGACTGATTGATTTTTTCAATGTTTTAAATTAACCTTCATTCCTGAAATAAACTTGTGTAAGTCAGATCTGGATCCCGAGTGTATAATATAAAAGCCAGCAAACTTGATAAAAACAGAAGAATCACTAACATTTCACCACTAGACTTCACCCTGGGTTTTACCTTAACTGCTCTAGGTACTTACACGTCCATATGGTGACCAGCACTCTGCAGTCCGTCCCCCATTTCTTTCTCTATGGCACTCCACTCACTAGGGAGAGAAAGATAAAACCAAACACACCATGAATTAGATATGGATTTTTTTTTAAAGATTTTATTTATTTGACCGAGAGAGACACAGCGAGAGAAGGAACACAAGCAGGGGGAGTGGGAGAGGAAGAAGCAGGCTTCCCACAGAGCAGGGAGCCCAGCTCGATCCCAGGACCCCGGGATCATGACCTGAGCCGAAGGCAGACGCTTAACGACTGAGCCACCCAGGTGCCCCCAGATATGGAATATTTTGAAATGGGGTATTTTATAAGGTTTTCTTTCTAGCTATCTTTTAAACAATGTAGTATCTGTATTTGGATTTATTTTCTGTGACTCAAATATGCTGCTTTCCCCTTAAGTTTAACAACTAAATGCAAGTGAAAGCTTTAAATTGTTAGTTCAAAAGTTGCTACCTGCCGCTGCTAAGTGCAAAGTAAGTATCACACAAAACAGCTTCTGCTTATAGACAACTTCCTCAGCTAGGCTGCTATTTAAGTCAATTGTAGAGCTCTAGGAACTATGGACACTAGCCCTGCTCTTGATCTACTTATTCAGAATCTCAGAGGTAGAGCCGAGATATGGGTACTTTCTAAAGCTCCATGGATGATTCTGATGAACACATTTAAGCTAACAAAAAAAGAAAACTGTACAGAAACATTAGGTACACAGTAAAGCTTCAATAATTGCACTACAGTTGATGAGAAAGTCTATAGAACCGCAGATCACTGTTTTGTCATTTCTTTTTTTTAAAAAAGATTTATTTTATTTTATTTTATTATTTTTAAGTAATCTCTATACCAAACATGGGGCTTGAACTCAGAACCCGAGATCAAGAGTCACATAATCTGGGCGCCTGGGTGGCTCAGTTGGTTAAGCAACTGCCTTCGGCTCAGGTCATGATCCTGGAGTCCCGGGATCGAGTCCCGCATCGGGATCCCTCCTCAGCGAGGAGCCTGCTTCTCCCTCCGACCCTCCCCCTGCATGTACTCTCTCTCTCTCATTCTCACTCTCTCAAAATAAATAAATAAATCTTAAAAAAAAAAGAGTCACATAATCTACTGACTGAGCCAGCCAGGCGCCCTTTGTTGTCATTTCTACAAAATGCTTCTCATGGAAATTCCTTTTTATGGGAGTTAATTATGTATATTATAGTAAACTGAAAAAATAAATCTACAATCCCAAATACCAAGAGATGACATTATTAGATATATTTCCTTCCAGTCTTTTTATTTACTCATTTTAACGTGGCTGAGATCATGTGGTATATGCAATTTTGTATCATGCTTTTTTCCAGTGTTTTCCCGTGTTATTAAAACAATTTATTTCAAGCATTGTTTCATATGGCAACTCAGTTTTTTTTAAACCATTTTCCTGGCCATTCAGGTTATTTGTAATTTTTCTCCTATGTAAAGAATGCATAAGCCTCTTCAACTGCACCATATCATAAAAGAAAAAATTTTAAAACACTATTATTTTGTTAATATGTAGTTCTTATACATATTTTTATGTTGCTGAAATACCAGATTATATGCTTATAGTATTAGAAGGAAGAAAATCTCACATGATTTTTAATATTATCAAAGCAAAACAAACATATAAATCACCTATGCAACACTATGGTTATGATTAAGTAACAAAACAGGTAAGGCTCCCTCTAATAATTTTCCTTCCTTATATGTTTTTAACTACTCTCAAGATAGTAATAGCTAATTAACCTTTTTTTTTTTTTACTAAAGCCACATTTATAATGCCTACAGGACAATTCTGCTTTTACATACCTCTGTCACCTCATATTCAATATATTCAAAGCCCTGTTCTTCACATGAAAAAGGAACCTAAGTGGGGTGCCTGGGTGGCTCAGTCGTTAAGTGTCTGCCTTCGGCTCAGGTCATAATCCCAGGATCCTGGGATCGAGGCCCGCATCAGGCTCCCTGCTCTTCAGGAGGCCTGCTTCTCCCTCTCCCACTCCCCCTGCTTGTGTTCCCTCTCTCGCTGTGTCTCTCTCTGTCAAATAAGTAAATAAAATCTTAAAAAAAAAAAAAAGAAAAAGGAACCTAAGGGTTTTGGCAGATGACAAATATAACTAGCCAAAAATGAAATGCAGCGATCACAGTTAATGTAACTGTAGGTCATGTTACCAGAATTAACGCCACGGGGCATCTGGGTGGCTCAGTCAGTTAAGCATCTGACTCTTGATTTTGGCTCAGGTCATGATCTCAGGGTTGTGAGACTGAGCCTTGGGTGGGACTCCATGCTGGGCATGAAGCCTGCTTAAGATTCTCTCTCTTCCTTTTCCTCTGCCTCTCTCCTTGCCCCAGCCTCTCTTCCCCTCTCTCTAAGAAAAAAAAAAAAAAAGAATTAATGGATAGTCCAGATCAACTGTCTATTGGATATCCCAAAAGTACTTCATCCATCTCATTAATCTTTGAGCACCTTACTATGTGCCACCAACTCAAGGCCAACATAACCAAATTTAATTCCTTTGCTTACCAAACAAGACTAAAAACTAGTTCAAGGAAGGGAGGACTCACACTTTATCACCTATGTATGCCTATTAAGCAGTTTAGGGCCTGATAAATACATGGTATTTATAACCTGCAGGTAAAATGAAAAAATGAACCAATAAGTGAATTAATAAATGTGAGGAGGGAAACATGTACTGGATTCTATGTACCAGCACAAGACCTCAAGGTACATATAGTCTTAGCCTTCTGCTACTCAAACTGTGGTCTACCAACAGCATCACCTAGAACTTCATTAGAAATGCAGGATCACAGGGACGCCTGGATGGCTCAGTCGGTTGCCTGCCTTTGGCTCAGGTAATGATCCCAGGGTCCTGGGATCAAGTCCCACATCAGGCTCCCTGCTCAGTGGGGAGCCTGCTTCTCCCTCTGCCTGTGCTCCACCCTCTGCCTGAGCTCCACCTGCTTGTGCTCTCTCTCTCTGACAAATAAATAAATAAAATCTTAGAAAGAAAGAAAGAAATGCAGGATCACAGAACCCATTCCAGATCTACTGTATCAAAATATTCATTTTACATACCTCTGTCACCTCAAATTCAATATATATAGTTCTCCAGGAGATCTGTACGCCCATTAAAGTTTAAGAAGCACTACTAAACAAAAGGTTCTAACCTGGGGTCCAAGGATATGTCTAGGATTGGAAATAGAAAATGCTAACCAGTTTACAGGGGAGAGGAGGAACCATTAACATACAAGGAACTATTAAAGGGTAGCTGACTTAACATCAACATTGTTAAGAGAAATAATTGAATCTCAAAGTACTTAATGGGTGGGTAATTGTCACAGATGAACCAGATCAAAAAGGGTCTTGGATCTTTTGTAGAATCTGATGAAAACTATGGACCTTTTCCCTGAGGAGGAAAAAAAAAAAATCACAAAAAAAAATTGGCATGTAATCTCAGAAACTTCAGACAACCTGAAGTCCCTCTATGAACTCCAGGGGCACCTAGCTGCTTCAGTCAGTAGAGCATGTAACTCTTGATCTCAGGGTTCTAAGTCTGAGCCCCACATTGGGTGTAGAGATTATTTAATATTTTTAAGGGGTGGCTCAGTCAGTTAAGCACCCAACTCGTGATATCAGCTCAGGTCTTGATCTCAGGGTCGTTGAGTTCAAGCCCCATATTGGGCTCTACTTAAAAAAACAACACACAAACAAAAAAACAAAGGATGAAAGCAGCTTTGTATTTCTTCCCTTCTCAAATTTCAAACCAAAAATAAAAACAAAGTAAGCTTTTTTCCAATTAAGTGACACTCATCTTGAATTTTTTCATTAATCTTATAGGTCAGCAGTACTCAAAAGATAAAAAAACACTCCCCCACCAACTGGCACTACTCAGCGATCCTCACTAACATTCCTAATTAATACCCTTAACAGTGCCTCTCAAACTGGGATACTTCATAATAGATATTTGAAGCCATATGATAAACACGGCACAATTCTTCTGAAGGATGACTTTTACTTTTACATTTGAGGGGGAAAAAAGTTTTATATATATATTTAAACAACCGTAGATGTTTTACGGAATAAAATGCAAATTTTGCATGTACATCCAGAACTCAAGCTTTCGGAGAGACTGCACTTGCCGCAGCACCTTCCAGCCAATCCCTGGTGGAGCTGCTAAGGGGAAGTAAAGGCGGGTGCCCTGTAACTTGTGCCACCAAGTTCAAGACTTCTCTGCATTTGAGACAGACTGCCCTATATCACTCCCCTCAAGCTTCCTAACCAAAGAAATCACCTGACTTGTTCTCAGCAGAAACACCTGCTTCATTGGGACAGAGACTAACGTTGCCCCCTACAGTTTACCACTCCTCTGCTTTAAGACAGCTCTGTACCTTCTCAGTCTTCTCTCCCCTGCACCCTTTCATCCCTGCTCCCCTACACAAAGCAAAACAGACCCTGTTTCTCCCCTTCAAGAATAACCTCAGGGACTTCCTTAAAAGTCTAACCAGTAACTTGCTGTCTTCCCGTTCTTAATACTTTCTTCTCATTCCTAGACTATTGCAATAACATCATACCACTCAAACCAAACTACTCTCCAAATTACCACCAAAGATTTACTTACCCGTTTCCCCTTTTCATCAGACTCAATTCCCCTACAAGTGTAACTCCAACTTCTTGAAGTGTTCCCTTCACTTGCTTGACATTGCACAGTCCTAGTTCTTCACCAATTTTCTAATATCTCCCTCACTGGTTCTTTTTCTTTGCCTGATCCCCCTTTTTAAAGATTTTTTAAAAATAATTTTTACACCCAATGTGGGGCTCAAACTCACAACCCCGAGATCAAGAGTTGCACGTTCTACCAGCTGAATCAGCCAGGGGCCCCTCTGCCTGATCCTTGAACACAGAGGTATTTCCCAAGGTTTGGCGCTGAGTCTCTCACAGACTTACTCTAACCCTTTGACAGTGTCACCTAACCCTACATTTTCAAAAATCACTCTATTAGGATTCATCCTTTATACACAACTCATATTCTCACCAGCCTCTTAAACTGCTGATCCAAATTTCCAATTGCTTAACAGAAATCTTTGATTCAAATGCAATCTATCCAAAACAGAAACCTTTCACTCATCCCTCAAACCTGCTATTTCTCCTACATTGTCTACCACAATCTTTCTAGTCATTCAACTGCTTACAAGTTAAATCTTGGTAATCTAGCACCTACCACGGCAGCAGAAGTTCAGCAAATGTATCTACTAGCAACCACTCTGGTTCAGGTTCTTCATCACCTACTAAAATTACCTCAACCACCTCTCGTTTCCCTGGCTCACTTTTCACAAAATATTTTAGGGACACCTGGGTGGCTCAGTCGGTTAAGTGTCTGCCTTCGGCTCAGGTCATGATCCCAGGCCCTGGGATTGAGTCCCACATCGGGCTCTCTGCTCCGCAGGGAGCCTGCTTCTCCCTCTGCCTCTGTCTCTCATGTATAAATAAATAAAATCTTTTAAAAAATTATTTTAGATGTAAAATGGTTTTCTATTAATTTATTGAGTTGGCAAAAAGACCAAACTGTAGAATATTTCATCACAAGAAATTAATGCAAATAATTTTCTTAAAATTTGATTCAACCAAGTGACCTTTTATCTGCATGTTTCTCAAACAAGTCCATTTACTTACTATAATAAATGTGCTACCTTCAGGAGTGCCTGATTTATGTTAATTTTTTTTTAAGATTTTATTTATTTGACAGAGAGAGAGCAGGAGACCACAGGCAGGGGGAGCAGCAGTGGGACAGGGAGAAGCAGGCTCCCCGTTGAGCAGGGAGCCTGATGTGGGGCTCGATCCCAGGACCCTGGGATCATGACCTGAGCCAAAGGCGGTTGCTTAACCGACTGAGCCACCCAGGTGCCCCTTAAGGTTTTATTTTTAAGTAATCTCTACACCAAATACAGGGCTTGAACTTACAGACCAAAGATCAAGAACCACATGCTCTACCGACTAAGCCAGCCAGGCACCCCTGTGTTAATTTTCAAATGAGGATATTCCCAAACTTAACTGGAGTTCAACTCTGGAAATATTTTAAAAGTCAGGGCTGACGCATGTGAATAAATCTAAATGCAACTGTAGATGAGTCAAACATAACGAAACAGACTTTAGAAAGGTGCTTACTATTTGCCTTTATTCCCATACTATTCCTTCATGTTTAGCCATATACTCCTGTTTATATTCTTACAATGTCAATATACTTCTCTTCATTAAAAAATGTCTCTTCAACAAATGTGTTGGGAAAACTGGACAGACCACTGTCTTTCACCATACACAAAAATAAACTCAAAATGAATTAGGGGCACCTGAGTGGCTCAGTTGGTTAAGTGGCTGCCTTCGGCTCAGGTCATGATCCCAGGGTCCTGGGATCGAGTCCCGCATCTGGCTCCCTGCTCAGCAGAGAGCCTGCTTCTCCTTCCCCCTCTGCCTGCTGCTCTGCCTACTTGTGCTCTCTATCTTCCTGTCAAATAAATAAATAAAATCTTTTTAAAAAAATGGATTAAAAACCTAAATGTGAGACCTGAAACCATAAAAATCCTTGAAGAGAGCACCAGCAGTAATCTCTGATATTGCCATGGCAACATTTTTTCTATATGTTTCCGGAGGCAAGGAAATAAAAGCAAAAATAAACTATTGGAACTACATCACAATAAAAAGTTTCTGCACAGCAAAGGAAACAATCAGCAAAACTAAAGGCAACCTTCAGAATAGGAGAAGATATTGCAAATGACATATCCGATAAAGGGTTAGTATCTAAAATAAAGAACTGATACAACTCAATACACAAAAAATAAATAATCCAATTTAAAAATGGGCAGAAAACATGAATAGATATTTCTCCAAAGAAGACATACAGATGGCCGGCAGACACATGAAAAGATGTTCAACAACACTCATCATCAGAGGAACACAAATCAAAACTAAAATGAGATATCATCTGACACGAGTCCAAATGGCTAAAATCAAAAACACAAGAAACAGCAAGTGTTAGCGGAGAATGCGGAGAAAGCAAAACCCTCTGGCACTGTTGGTGGGAATACAAACTGGTACAGCCACTCTGGAAAACTATGGAGGTTCCTCAAAAAATTAAAAATAGAAATACCCTATGATCCAGCAGTCATCCTACTTGAGTGTTTAACCCCCAAAAATACAAAAACACTAATTCAAAGGGATACATGCACCCCCATGTACTGAAACATTATTTACAATAGCAAAACTATGGAAGCAGCCCAAGTGTAGGTCAACTGAAGAATGGTTAAAGAAGATGTGGTATACGTATACAACGGAGTATTATTTGGCCATAAAAAAGAATGAAATCTTGCCATTTGCAACAACATGGATAGAGCTACAGAGTACAATGCTAAATAAGTCAGTCAAAGAAAGACAAATACCATATGCTCTCACTCACATGTGGAATTTAAGAAACAAAACAAATGAGCAAAAGAAAAAAAAAAAAGACAAGAGACAAACCAAGAAACAGACTCTTAACTATAGAGAACAAACTGATGGTTACCAGAGGGGAGGTGGGTGGCGGGATGAGTTAAATAGATGATGGGGATTAAAGAGCACATTTATCATGATGAAAAAAATAATAAAAAATGTCATATAATCCTGGTATCATCCCAACCCGCATTTAGTTTCAATGTATTGATCAACCAAAGTCTTATGGATAATATGCTATTCTCACAAGTTAATTAAATATATTTGGCTCCATATCTTACATCTGACATTCAAATAAATTTCAGATGAATCAAAAATTTATAAAACCACAAAAATATAGAAGGAATGAGAAATATTTTTTATACTCCATAGTGAATAAAACGTCATTAAGATATACACAAAAGTCAGAGGCTATTGTTTTTGAAAGGAGAAAAATTAATCGTTTATATGTAACTGAGTTTAATAAATAGAATATTTCTGTGTATCAAAAGCCACCATACAAAAAGTCAAAATACGTAACAAAAGTGGAAAAAAAATTGCAAATCATTTCGCAAAGCCCTAATTCTCCCAAAAGATAAAGAACTCCTGTATATCAATCAAGAAACCAATCAACCCACCTCTTCTCCCTCTCCCTCCCCCTCTTTCTCCTTCCCCCACTCACGCACTCTCTCAAAAATTTGTTTTAAAAAAAGAAACTAATCAGCCCAATAGAAAAAAAAGGGGCAACAGATATGTACAGACAGATTATGAAACAGGAAAAAAAAAAAAGTCTGTTAATTGTAAGAAAAAATGTTGGACTTCATTCATAATTAAAGAAATGCATATTACAACTACAGTGAGAAACTATTCCTCATCATCAGTCTGGTAAAGACAAAAGCTTACTAACATATTGTTGAATAATGGTGTAAGAAAACAGATACTAATACTTTGCTGGTGAGAGGTTAATAGCTTCTATGTAGGGCAATTTGGCAATATCTACCAAAACTACAAATGCAATTATCCTTAAGAGTCATAACAACACTTGGAGAACCTGTAGAATTTTTTCCTACAAACATACTCATACACATGTGAAATGACATGAACAAGAATATTTATTGCAGCAGTGAGTGAAATAACAGAAGACTAGAAATCATTAACAAGAAGAAATTGGTTAAATAAACTATGATCCTCCTCCTCCTTGATAAAACTCAATACAGTTATTTAATGATAACAATCTATCTTGGAGAGCAGTTCTTAAGTAAAAAAAAAAGCAAGGTAAAACAAGGCAACATAGCAATGTATACAACATGCTCCCTTTTCATGTTAAAAAAAGAAAGAGGGAAAAATGCATGCATTTGTATGTTAATATATTTATAGTGTTACATTTTACTAGAGGGATACATAAGAAACCAAGAAAACTCATATTAGCTGTCTCAGAGAAGGAGACCTGGATAGTTAACAGAGAAGGGAGACATTTCACTGTAAAAGCATTTATTCCTATTGAATTTTGTGCCATATGATTGTATTACCTATTTAAAAATGTAAAATGCATCATTTTTAAATTAATCCAATCAAAAGGACTTATAATGGAACTAAATTAGCAAGGTCATTTTCTTATAAAAAGATTTGGATAACAACTTCTAAGATGTCACAACCAAAATAATACACAGAAAAAAATCACAAAAGGTTCAAAAATAACCACAATATGCAAGCACTATACACAAGCAGATATTCTAAATTAATTAACACTAAAATTACTCCAAGACTGAAAAACTCATATTGCAAAATCCTTCAGAAATTATAAAGTAGGGCGCCTGGGTGGCTCAGCTGGTTAAGCAACTGCCTTCGGCTCAGGTCATGATCCTGGAATCCCGGGATTGAGTCCCACATCGGGCTCCCTGCTGATCAGGGAGTCTGCTTCTCCCTCTGAACCTCTTCCCTCTCATGCTCTCTATCTCTCATTCTCTCTCTCTCAAATAAATAAATAAAATCTTTAAAAAAAAAAGAAATTATAAAGTAACACCAAGAAAGAAAAAAAGAATATCACTAACTCCATAAAACAGTGATTTCTAATGGAATCTTCTTAGGCATTCTGCCAACAAAGTAAAGGGCAGTGGTCACCGCTTCAGAGTAATTTCATTTTTATCTGCTCAATATATTGGATTTCTTATTTTTTATTGAAAGAAATACTTTAAAACAAAAACTTTGAAAACTACCATTATAGGACATCATTTCAAAACAAAACTCTTTGATATTGATATCATTAGGAGCTAGTCATTTGAAAAAATTATATATGCCAACAAATTGAACAGCCTAGAGGAAATGGGTAAAATTCCTAGAAACAGAGCCCTCCAAAACTGAATCAGGAAGAAATAGAAAATTTGAACAGACTGATTACTGGCTATGAAAATGAAACAGTAATTTAAAAAACTGCCAACAAACAAAAGTCCAGGATCAGACGGCTGCACAAGTGAATTTTACCAAACATTTAAGAAAGAGCTAATATGTATTCTCAAACTATTCCAAAAAACAGAAGAGGGAAAACTTCCAAGTTCATTCTACGAGGCCAGCATTGTCCTGATACCAAAACCAGACAGATACTACCAAAACAAAACAAAACAAAACTATAGACCAATATCTCTGATGAACATAAATGCAAAAACTCTCAATAAAATATTAGCAAACCAAATCGAACAATAAATACATTAAAAGGATCTTTTCCGACAGTCAAGTGGGGTTTATTCCAGCAATGCAAGGGTGGTTCGATATTCACAAATCAATCAACATGATACATCACATTAACAAGAGAAAGAATAAAAACCATACAAACATCTCCATAAATGCAGAAAAAGCATATGATGAAGTATAACACCCATTCTTGATAAAAACTTTCAACAAAGTGGGTTTAGAAGGAACATACCTCAACATTAATAAAAGGCCATACGTGAAAAACCCACAGTTAACATATACTCAATGCTGAAAAACTGAAACATTTTCCTCTAAGATCAGTAAAGGAACAAGGATGTCAACTCTCACCACTGTTACAGGACTGGAAGTTCTAGCCACAGCCAAGCAGACAAGAAAAAGAAATAAAAGTCATCCAAATTGGTAAGGAAGAAGTAAAACTTTCGCTATTTGCAAATGACATGATACTCTATATAGAAAACCTGAAGGACTCCAACATAAAACTACTAGAACTGATAAATGAATTCAGTAAAGTTGCAGGACACAAAACTGATATACAGAAAACTACTACATTTCTATACACTAATAATGCAGCAGAAAGAAAAATTAAGAACCATTTATAAATGCACTAGAAATAATAAAATACCAAGGAGGTGAAAGACCTGTCATCTCTGAAAACTATAAGACATTAATGAAAGAAATTGAAGAGGACACAAATAAAAAGACATTCCATATTCATCGGACTGAAAGAACCAATATTGTTAAAATGTGCCAAACTACCTAAAGCAATCTAGAGATTTAAATGCAATCCCTATTAAAATACCAAATAGCAGTTTTCATGGAACCAAAACAAATAATCCTAAAATCTGTATGGAACCACAAAAGACCCCGAATAGCCAAAGCAATCTTAAGAAAGAAAAGCAAAGCTGCAGGTATCACAGCCCCAGATTTCAAGATATACTACAAAGCTGTAGTAATCAAAACAATATGGTATTGGCACAAAAACAGATACATAGATCAATGGAACAGAATAGAAGCCCAGATATAAACACACACTTATACGGTCAATCTACAATAAAGGAGGCAAGAATATACAATGAAAAAAAGAGAGTATCTTCAACAAATGGTGCTAGGAAAACTGGACAGCTACATGCAAAAGAATGAAAATGGACCACTTTTTTTCACCACCCACAAAAATAAACTCAAAATGGATTAAGGACATAAATGCAAGACCTGAAACCATTAACTCTTAGAAGAAAATACAGGCAGTAACCTCTTTGACATCAGCCAAAGGAAACATTTTTCTAGATATGTGTCCTCAGGTAGAAGAAACAAAAGCTAAAATAAACTATTGGGACTATACCAAAATAAAAAGCATTGGGACAGGGAAGGAAACAATCAACAAAATGAACACACAACCTACTGAATGAAAGAAGATATTTGCAAATGATATATCTGATAAGGGGTTAATATCCAAAATATATAAAGAACCTATACAAACTAACAGCAAAACCCCACAAATAATCCAATTAAAAATAGGCAGAAGACCCGAATAGACATTTTTTCCAAAGAAGAAATACAGATGGGACAACAGACACATGAAAAGATTCTCAACATCACTAATCATCAGGGAAATGCAAATCAAAACCACAATGAGGTATTACCTCACATCTGTCAAAATGGCTAGAATCAAAACGACAAGAGGTAACAAGTGTTGGTGAGGATGCGGGGAAAAAGAAATCCTCCTGCACTGTCAGTGGGGGTGCAACCACTATGGAAAACAGTATTGAAGTTCCTCAAAAAATTAAAAACAGTATTACCATATGATCCAGTAATTTCACTACTAGGAATTTACCCAAATTTTCTTTACCCAAAGAAAACAAAAACACTAATTCGGAAAGATATATGCACCCCTGTGTATGTTGCAACATTATGTGTAATAGCCAAGACATGGAAGCAACCCAACTGTCCATCCATAGGTGAATGGAGAAAGAAGATGTGACTAGATATATAAAAATATAAGGATATAAATATATATCTAGCTCTCATATTCCTTATCCATTGTGTGTGTATACACACACACAATGGAATATCACTCAACCATAAAAAAGAATGAGGGGCGCCTGGGTGGCTCAGTCGTTAAGTGTCTGCCTTCAGCTCAGGTCATGATCCCAGGGTCCTGGGATCGAGCCCTGCATCAGGCTCCCTGCTCCGCGGGGAGCCTGCTTCTCCCTCTCCCACTCCCCCTGCTTGTGTTCCCTCTCTCGCTGTGTCTCTCTCTGTCAAATAATCAATAAAAGTCTTTATAAAAAAAATAAAAAAGAATGAAATCTTGCCATTTGCAACAACATGAATGGACCTAGAGAGTATAACATTAAGTGAAGTATGTCAGACAGAGGAAAACAAATACCACATGATTTCACTCATATGTGGAATTTAAGAAACAAAACAAAAAAAAGAGACAGACAAAAAAAACCCAGACTCTTAAATACAAAGAACAAACTGGTAGTTGCCAAAAGGGGGTACGGGGCGTGGGAGGAGTGGGAAATGGGTGAAATAGGTGAAGGGGATTAAGAGTACACTTATCTTGATTAGCACTGAGAAATGTATAGAATTGTTGAATCATTACACTGTACAACTGAAACTAATATAACACTGTATGTTAAGTACACTTGAATAAAAAATTAAGTAATTAATTATGCCATAACATAAAAAACAAATAAGTAAAAACTAAACTACATTTCAGACCCATAAATTTTCAAGAATTATAGTTCTCAGGCAAAAAGCTAATTAGAGCTAATCATTTATTTTAAAAGTTTATATAATGCTTACCTGAAAACTCGCCCATAATTCCCATGCACTTTATACACACCATAGAGTCGATCTGCTACTCTCTGGAATAAATTTTTAAAAGAAGTTACGATTAGATCAAAGTTATATACAGTTTACTCTTTAAAAAAAGAGAAATTTTCTCCTCATTAAAAAAAATGCTTAGTACAATAAATTTGGAAAATATGAAAAAGAAAAAACTTAAATTTCCCAAAGTCTCATCATGGGGGGAAAAAAACCTGCTGTCATCATATTTATGTAATTGCTTTTATACACACATACACACACACACACACACACACACACACACACACACATAAAAATAAAGAACATATATAAACATGTTTTAATTATTGTTTTAAAATTTCCTATATTAAAAGTGATGGGGCACCTGGGTGGCTCAGTTGGTTAAGCGTCTGCCTTCAGCTCAGGTCATGATCCCAGAGTCCCAGGATCAACTCCCGCATCAGGACCCCACTCAGCGGGGAGTCTGCTTGTCCCCCTGATGCTCTCCCCTCTCATGCTCTCTCTCTCTCTCAAATAAATAAATAAATGTTTTTTTAAAAAGTGATAATATTTTTATCCAGCAGGTCAATATTACTTTTAATAAATACCACTTTAAATTGTTGCATAAAGGGCACCTGGGTGGCTCAGTTGGTTCGGCAACTGCCTTCGGCTCAGGTCAGGATCCTGGAGTCCTGGGATCAAGTCCCGCATCAGGCTCCCTGCTCAGCAAGGAGTCTGCTTCTCCCTCTGACCCTCCCCCCCCTTCATGTGCTCTCTCTCTCTCTCTCTCTCTCTCATTCTCGCTTCCTCAAATAAATAAATAAATAAAATCTTAAAAAAAAATTGTTGCATAAAATTCCACCTAGCAGTGTATAAAATACATAAGCACTCCTTGTTGGATATTTAGCTATCCCTAAGTTTTTTAGTATTATACATAATGTTTTAATAAACATATCTGAGAATAAAGTTTTTGCTAAATTTCAGATTATCTCCTTATGATAAAGTCCTCAAAGTGGCATTTATCAGGAGGAAAAATAAACACTTTCAATTTTATTGATAGTTTTATACATAAATGCTGAATACATACAACATACTTCATTGCTACTTTATCACGGTAACTCCTTCTAACCAACACGTTAGATATTTTAATAAAAGCAGAATTATAATTTGGGTCGAGATGAAATATACACTGCCTAGCTATCCACACAAATTTTACAGAAGACAAAACACCATGAACTCTCCTCCAAAGTGTCAGAACATGAACTGAAGACCAAAAGTAATCCCACATAAAACCCTAAACCCTAAAAAAAATTCACAAAAAAATTCTTGGTACACAGTTTCTAAATGTAAACCCTGAGGATAAATTATTTCCCTAATTCCTTACACAAATGTGAATAATCTGAGGAATTAGGCATTAACCATACAACAAATCCTAACCCTTTCAATACTTTCAGCTTAAAGTGAATGAACCAGCACTGTAAATACTTGGAGCAGGTATAAGAGGAACATAAAATGTTTTCCATCTCTCCTTGGCTTGCCCACTAGACTAGGGAGCAGCACCCCACAGGACTGCAGCTTGTTTCTGTAAAGTCTTATTAGAACATTCATGTCAGCATTGTCTGTGGCTGCTTTCATAGCAGAGCTGAATAGATTTAACAGGGATCATATGGCCCAAAAGGCTGAAAATATTTATTATCTGGCCTTCAGTAAAAGTCTGCCCATCCCTGCACTAGACTCAGGACAAAGCTCATAGTCTTCATTCTGCTTGAAACATTCCAGAGTTGTCCCCAGACCTCTCAACTAATTTCTCTAAGGATGTTATTTCCCAATTATTTTTTGAGTCCTATAGAGAGTGTCAAAGGTTGTTTGCTTTTTTTTTTTAGATTTTATTTATTTATTTATTTGACAGAGAGAGAGAGAGAGAGAGAGCACAGGTAGGCAGAGTGGCAGGCAGAGGGAGAGGGAAGCAGACTCCTCACTGAGCAAGCAGCCCGATATGGGACTTGATCCAAGGACCCTGGGATCATGACCTGAGCCAAAGGCAGACACTTAACCGACTGAGCCACCTAGGTGTCCCAGTTGTCTGCTTTTTTTAAAGTTGTTCCATCATCAAGTAAGTTTGGGAGATAATAAAATTTAACACTTTTCTTTTCCACAGGACTTTTTAGACCTTTAACAACATATATGAATCATGACAATTTAAGAGAGATTATCTGGTTTGCACTAGAAAACATCATCAGAACTGGCATTCCAGAGAATATGAAATGGAAAATGCCATTCTAGACCATTAACTTTCCTAGATCTTTGTACTTTAAAGATCAAACCTCTTCTTGAAAGCTGAGCATTTTATCACCCACTAAGATATTAAGTATGGAAAAGAGGGAGAGCACTTATTAACCACGTAAGAACAGAAACTACAAGCAACTTAAGTACAAAACGCAGATCCAAAATAAATGTTCAAAGACAAAGTTTGGGGGCGCCTGGGTGGCTCAGTCAGTTAAGCATCTGCCTTCGGCTCAGGTCATAATCTCAGGGTCCTGGATCAAGTCCCGAGTTGGGCTCCCCACTCAGCGGGGAGTCTGCTTCTCCCTTTCCTTCTACCCTTCCCCCTGCTCATGCTCGCCCTCTCTCAAATAAATAAAATCTTAAAAAAAAAAAAAAGAAAAGAAAAAGACAAACTTTGTAAATCCCAAGGACCTAAAAGTTTATTTCTTTAAAGTGTATCAATCCTGGCAGCTGGTACAAAAGGATCTTCTACCATAATAATTAGAACTCTGAAAAATCATTTGACCCACAGAGCATGCCCAAGAGAGTCTTCCTATACCAAAAAGGTGAGCAACCACATGAGGAACTACCTACCCATGAACTAGACCACAGACACTCCGCACTCGTTATGAGACCAATGTTTCTGGTATCAACTATTCATGGAAACAAATGGATCTAGCCAACTAAAACACAAAATGACTTGTACCTAGATTAGGCAGTGAAAAAGATGAGGCAAAGAAAAACTATAACCAAAAATTATCATTTCTAGAGAAAAGGAAAAGCAAAAATGGCAGAGAAATAAAATAGAAATGATTGAAACCTAAAACCAAATTAATTCATTGGTCATTGGTAATCAAGAATACTGGTGCCAGGGAAAAGAGGCTGTACCCAATGATTTAGTTCTGACTGCTATTCAATTTCCTTTCTGTTGAGAAGTCTTTCTTTTTGAAAACTGATCATCTGACAACTAACAGGGAAAAAGTGATACCTAGCAAATTCTATGACTGCAGAAGAAATGTGACAGACTCATCCAATCATTCTACACAGCTCAGAATCATTTGGAACTCTAAGAATGCCTTTTCTATCCTCACTGAAGTAGTAGCTGATTTAATGTTAAAAAGGACAGTTTCAGGACATTCTATCAGATGATCTTATTTTGAAAATCTAGACATGCATAGTTTTTCTTTTCTTTTGAACTATTTCCTAAGGATTCAAAGATTATGAGATTTAACTATTGATACTTACTGCCACAGTGGTTCCCAAATGAGTTGCATTTAATACTTTATACTGCCACCATCACTAAATATTTCAGAATGCCAGATATTACCATCTTTAGGACAAACAGGTCAAGTAGTATCTTAATAATTATAATTTGCACTTTTACAGTATCCGCAAAGTTAAACGTTCCCCTTCCCTTTTATTTTTTTATTTTTTTAGAGGAGACCCCCTTCCTCTTTTTTTAAGATTTTATTTATTTATTTGACAGAGAGAGACACAGAGAGAGAGAGAGAGAGAGAGAGAGCGCGCGAGCACAAGCAGGGGGAGGGGCAGAGGGAGAGGAAGAAACAGGCTTCCCGCGGAGCAGGGAGCCCGATGCAGGGTTCGTCCCAGGACCCTGGGATCATGACCTGAGCCAAAAGCAGACCCTTATCGACTGAGCCACCCAGGCGCCCCACCCCCCTCCCTTTTAAATTTGATTTCTCCCTAAAGAGGCAGCATATACTGTAGCAGGAAATACGGGATTTGCAGTCAGACAAATGTGAGTTCAAATTCCAGCTCCTTCTTACTTTAGGGTTTGACTTTGGAGATTTATTAAGCCACTTCAAGCCTTGTTACATCTTTCTTTTGGAAATATGGAAATGACCTTCATCACATAACTTTGTGAGGATTAAATAAGATGACATTTGTAAGGGTCCTGGCAATAAGGATGACTCAATGAAAATCAGTTTTCTTCTTGCTCAATCTATTTGAATTCATGTCCTCTGTCAATATACCATTTGTAGGTAGTTAAGAGCATGGGCTCTCGAGTCAGGCAAAAGTGGAAATTCTGGCTCCACACATTTATTATAGTGTGATATCAAAGAAATTATTTAATTTCATTTAGTAAATTTCCTTTGCTTCTGTTCCTAATCTACAAATGAGGACAGTAACAGTACTATCTTTAAAGGGCTACTGTGGGAACTTGATAAGATTATATAATATCTTGAGCACTGGTTGATATATAGTGGTAAATAAATGTTAGAGATCAATATTATTTTTCCGTTGTTATTTTTCTTTTTAAAGATTTATTTATTTATTTATTTGACAGAGAGAGAGAGAGAGAGAGAGAGAGAGAGAGACAGCGAGAGAGGGAACACAAGCAGGGGGAGTGGGAGAGGGAGAAGCAGGCTTCCCACTGAGCAGGGAGCCCGATGCGGGGCTCGATCCCAGGACCCTGGGAACATGACCTGAGCAGAAGGCAGACGCTTAACGACTGAGCCACCCAGGCGCCCCCTTTCCGTTGTTATTTACAAGACACGAATTATTTCATCTGAGTCTCATAATTCTATGAATAAGGCACCTTCATGTAACAAACATATATTCAATACCTACTATGTACCAGGCAGATATTCCCATTTTTTTAGCTGGATTTGTCTGAAGGACCCAATAAATGGCAGAGACACAGTCCAAAGCCAGCTCCTCTCAGTCCAAGGCCACCCACTCTTTCTGGTTGTTCTATTTTGAAAAATATTTAACTCTTCAACCAATCTAAAACTTATTTTTTGCCTTTTCTACTTTCAAAAGAATTCTCCTTGACAGAAAAGATAGTCAAATAATTCTATTTTCCTTCATCTGTTAAGAATTCATCCTCTGTCTCAAAAATAAAATACAATAAATAAATAAAAGAATTCATCCTCTGTCTCAAACAGCGGCTAAGCCTTCTCTTGACATTCTGACTGTCACAAATAGGCCCTTCCTGTGGTGCGTTGGGACTTTAAGCTTTCGTTTTTACTTTTCTGTTACTGTCCATGACTAAATAGCCTTTCTCCCAATTTTAGAATAATCAAAATTTTAACTAATCAGAAAGCATCCTGTATTGTTCCCTGGCTTTTCTCTCATTTATTCACTCAGAATTTCAATTTGACTCACAGATCAAGTGCTGCCTTTCGTTCTAAGAGCTCAAGCTATCTTTAATGTCATTAAAGTTTCTGAAGCCTGTTTTCATAAAGTTAAGGATGGGGAGCCTGGCTGGCTCAGTCGGTAGAGCATTTGAGTCTCGATCCCATGTTGGATGTAGAGATTACTTAACAGAACATCTTAGGGATGCCTGGGTCAGTCGGTTAAGCGTCTGCCTTCAACTCAGGTCATGATCCCAGGGTCCTGGGGTCCAGTCCCATATTGGGCTTCTTACTCAGCAGGGAGCCTGCTTCTCCCTCTGCCTGTCGCTCCCCCTGCTTGTGCTCTTTCTCTGACAAATAAATAAATAAAATCTTAAAAAATAATAATAAAATCTTAATTTAAAAATTAAATAAATAAAATCAGTACCTGAGTGGCTCAACTGGTTAAGCATCTGCCTTCAGCTCAGGTCATGATCTCAGGATCCTGGGATCAAGCCCCGCGTCAGGCTCCCTGTGCTCAGCGGGGAGTCTGCTTCTCCCCCTGCCCCTCTCCCCCATCATGTGTGCTCTTTCTAATAAAAAAATAAAATCTTTAAATAAATAAATAAATAGAATCTTAAACAAAAAAACAAACAAAAAGCTTGGGATAAATATCTATACCCAGAATTCTCTTACTTATGTATTACAAACTCTTTGATGACAAGGTTGTTTTCTTTAAAGGTTCTTTTCACGTAGACATTACTCACCAGTTCTCCCTGGTTGGTTATAATTAAATTCAAGAAGCAATTTATCTTAACCATAGAGAACAAACTGATAGTTACCAGAGGGGAAGTGGGTGGGGTATGGGTGAACCAGGAGATGGGGATTAAGGACAGCATTTGTTGTGATGAGCGCTGGGAATTGTTGAATCACTATATTATACACCTGAAACTAATATGACACTGTAGGTTAACTATACTGGAATTCCAAATGAAAGAAGCAATTTCTGTTTTTTCAGTTTGTTCTTAAACATAAAAATGTCAGCATATACATTCATTTGTTCCTTCATTCAATGAATAATAACATATAGTGAGTGTCTACTATGAGTTGGACATTATTCCAGGGATTTAGCAGTGAGAAAACAAAGCTGCTCTTGAGGAGCTCACATATACTCGTAGGGAAGATAATTAACAAATTAAAACAGAACACATGTTGGACAGTGTTGCGATGAAGACAGCAGCAATGACAGAATATGACAGAGAAATGACAGAAAACCGCATCTTATTTTTTTTAAAAGATTTTATTTATTTATTTGAGAGAGAGAGAATGAGAGATAGCACAAGAGGGAAGAGGGTCAGAGGGAGAAGCAAAGTCCCTGCTGAGCAGGGAGCCCGATGCGGGACTCGATCCCGGGACTCCAGGATCATGACCCGAGCCGAAGGCAGTTGCTTAACCAACTGAGCCACCCAGACGCCCCGCGCATCTTATTTTATATAAGATGCCCAGGAAAGATTTCTCTGAGGGAGGCATTTGAGATGAGAAATGAATGACAAAAGAGAATAGGCCAAGACAGGTTCTTGAAGGTGGGGCATGTGGGAAAAGTGATAGGGGCATGAGGAAGAGCAAATAAAAGTCCTAGGGCAGAAAGAAATGTGATATGGTGAAATTCTGCCATAATCTTTAAAGGTTATTAAATATTAATCACATTTAAAAATACACTTTCAGCAGAAAACACGACATAATCACTATGGTTATCTTGCCTTGTGACAATTTTACTTGTTTTTTACGAAAGCAATCATGTATACCTTCCTTCCGGCTAAATGATCTGTAACAGTCTCACAGCAATGACAATTATGTCTCCCTCCTTTAGGTCTCACTTAAATTTATTACCTATACTTCACAAATTTTCTGAGTATTTAACCGTTACACTCTGTTCAATTCACACTCATCTCGGAGATTTCTAATAAATCTGATTCTAGCTGGTTTTTCTGATTTGTCCTTTAGTTTTCCTCTGGGTCTGAAAGACTGTTTTAGAACTTCTCAATACCTGGGGTTAGTCATGTGAGTGTACAATTATGTACCTCTGCCTACTCGAACTCCCAGAACGGTTAACCTTCCTGCTAAACAAGGCTTTCTACAGTGT
The DNA here is from genome assembly GCF_003265705.2 of Callorhinus ursinus. Taxonomy (NCBI): domain Eukaryota; kingdom Metazoa; phylum Chordata; class Mammalia; order Carnivora; family Otariidae; genus Callorhinus; species Callorhinus ursinus. The sequence continues at coordinate 61,070,403 of NW_027397063.1, forward strand.
TCCCCACCCTTCCCTTTGGTTGAAGGCCTTTAAAAAGGACACAGCTTTCACAATCAGCCAGACTTCTAATTTAAATCGATTCTCCAAGGTTTCTAGCATAAAAGACAAAGCTATATGAATTATTCTTCCAGTCTTCTGGGGTGTTTCTGTCCCCCCCCTACTCCCAACTTTCCACAAGAACTGTTGTCTAATTACCTTATCAATCCACAGCTTCCCAATATCCAGTTCTTGACTCTAGCCTACTAATTCTCACAGGTACCTTTTCTTTTATTAGAAAGTATCTCATAATTTATTTAGGGAGTCTAATGGTACTCTGAATGGTTAAACAGAAGACGGGGCCAATATAAAGATATTCAAAAGGATTTTTTTCCCTTATTTTTTTATACTTTTTATCATAGAAATCTTCAATCATACAAAAAGTAGAGAACAGTAGAACATACTTCCATTTCCCAACACCCACCTTCAACAATTATTATATGGCCAATCTAGTTTCATCTGAAACTGCCCCCACTTTCCATTCCTCACCAGTAGATGCTCTCATTAAAACAAATCCCAGATAATGTATTTCAAGAGGATTCCAATCACTGTAAGTTGTGATCCTAGACCTGGTACCCCAGTATCTTTCAGTCTTTTTTTTTTTTTAAAGATTTTATTTACTTATTTATTTATTAGAGAGACAGAGAACATGAGCTGGGGGAGGAGCAGAGGGAAAGGGAGAAGCCGACTCCCCACTGAGCAGGAAGCCAATGCGGGACTCGATCCCGGGACTCCAGGATCATGACCCGAGCTGAAGGCAGACGCTTAACCAACTGAGCCGCCCAGGCGCCCCTTTCAAAGTCTTTAGTACAGCCAAGTTCCCAGGGTTCCATGGCTACCAGAGCCCAACCATATGGCTAAGTTCAGTGATTACGCCTCAATTTCTAATTTCTTTTGTCATGGCAGCCCATTACCCCAAACAAGTTTATTTAGGAGAATTTAAGAGCAGAGGCACAGGATAGCCTAACATATATAAAGTATTTCACTATTTAAAAAAAAAACAAACTTGAAAGTATAAGGATATCATTGCATGTAGATCTAAACTCCCACACTTACTTAATTATATTCCAACACTGAAAAGGTAGGCCTTTGACAAGATGCCAAAACAACCATATACAAACTACAGGGAAAACAACAGGCTAAAAACCTTCAAGTTGTTTATGCCAGAGAACATTTCACATTTTTTTAACAATGCAGTTTGGATGAGGAACAGGCCAAATCTGAATGCAAAAACCAGCTATTCATCATAAACACCATCCATTATTTATAAAAACGTGATTAGGCGAGAAGCACTTCCTTATGAATGTGTGTCACAATGCCCTGGGGACCACTTACAGCTCTGACTCGAAGAAGATGTGAGATGACAGACTGCAGCTCATCACTGTAGTGTTTCAGTTCAGTAAATCTCCTGAAACAGGACAAAAAGAAAACATCATTGTTTTCTCATGAAAGCAAGTCAAAAACTGAAAGACAAAACAGCAGTTCCTTGAGAACAACGAAACTGATTCTATTAAACCATATGCTGGCTTTATGTACACACCAATACAAATTGAAAAAACTTTAAAATAAAACCACCATATTTTCTTTTGATCTTTTTAAAGATAAGGAAAGATGTCATACTTAATAATTTTTACTGTGAAACAGAGATAGAGATAAAATTTGTTTCTCTGAAAAATTCCTTGAAAAAATTCCTGGCGCTAAACTCATGGTCTCTAACCTCAATCTTCATGCTGCTCAGTAATCTTTGTTTCCCTAATCTAATAACCACCATTCTGCATAAAGATGTGAAACTTATGATACCACCACCTGTCGCTCTCCAACCAAGCTTCACACATTAAACACAGCCATTAGTAGGATCTCCTGCCAGTAAACACATCTACCTCTGTTATTTCTTCCTTCCCTCGAGGACCCTTCTTCCCATCAATACTCTAGATTCTACCCCAGCTACACCCCATATTCCTATTTTCTAACTTCCACTCTCTGCAAGCTCCTTCTCATTAGCATATCAATTAACTCTCCTATATTAAAATACACACACACATTCCCTTGACAACACACCCAATTGCTAACACCCCCTCAATACCCACGCCTCTCACGGGCACACTTTGACAAGGCATTCTCTCAAGCAACCACCACCTCCCATTCACCGTGTAGCCCCCTGCAATCTAGTTTTGCCTCCAGCACCAGAGTATAGAAATACCCCTGACAAACACACTAATTATTCTCACATTGCTAAAATCCAATGACATCCTTTAAGTCCTTTCAGCATTGTAACAGCTGACCTCACCCTCCTCAAAAATTTGTTCCCTTGACACCAGTTTCATTTTCTCATGATTTTCCTTTTACTCTCTGGTTATGCCTGAAGTCTCTTTTGCAGTATACATTTCCTTTGCCCACCTGTTACACCTCCAACTTTAGCGTGCAAAGAACCTCTAAAATGTTTGTTAGAAACGCTACCAAGGGCCTCTCAGTAGGAGAGGGGTGTCAACAAGCAAAACTGTACACAGAAGCCTTAGTGGGACTCAGAAAGCTGAAGGTTTAACAAGCCCAACCCACAGGATTCAGATGCTACTAATCCTCTGATTACACTCTGGAAAACACCCTCAAAGTGCTGGCACTCCTTGGGGTCCAATCCTGGGTCCTCAGCATCTTAATAATCTTTCAATCTAAACACTCTATGTGACTTATCTATCATTCACAAAGCTTCACAATTATAATGGACACACTACTGAATTCCAAATATCCACCTCCTGCCCAAATAACTCTCCTAATAAACACCAGATCTATAACACCAACTGACTAGCAGACATTTCTACTTGCTTCCATACCCAAAGCTCAACTTATCTTCCCCTATCCCTCCCAAATCTCTCTTCCCTGTATTCCCTAGCACTCTAAAGAATGAAACCTGGGTGCCCACCTGTATTTTCTGCCCCTCCTTTCGCCCCATTCATTCTACTAATCACTTGTTCTACCTCCTAAATATTGCCCAAATATTGTCTAAATATTGCCACATAAAAGTAGAAGACTCGAGGTCCATCTCCAAACTGCTCTTAACAGTCTAGTTTGAAGAAACATATTTTATTTACTTTTTTTAGTAATCTCTACACGGAACATGGGGCTCGAACTCACGACCACAAGATCAAAAGTCACATGCTCTTCCAACTGAGCCAGCCAGGCACCCCAGTTTGAAGAAACATAAACATGCGTGAAGCTAGTATCATTTTGGTAATCCCTCTAAAACAATCTTTCTGGTTTTCTACATTTTAAGAAAGGACAGAATAAAAGTATCTTAATGATGTGAACTATTTTAGTAATGGTATGAATAATAATTATATATTGGGCCAGCTAGACCCAGTATATAAAATATATACAATATATGACATAGCTAGAACAGAGATTCTGTACATGAAGAATTTGTTTTAACAATGAATGATATAGGGGTGCCTGACTGGCTCAGTCGGAGGAGCATGTGACTCTTGACCTTGGGGTCATGAGATCGAACCCCATGTTTGGTGTAGAGATTACTTAAAAATAAATAAATAAATAAATAAATCTTTTTCAAAAACCCCAATGAATGATATAGACAATCCTCTTATCTAGAACTTAAGGCAAATAAATTCTATTACTAATTATACATTAATTATACACTTCATAAGAACAGAAGCAAAAAACTGCCTTGGTTATGTTATTGGTCACATCAAATCTAAAATTCTATAATAATATGGATATTAAATAAAATTTTACAATCCAGGAACCTGGTTAGGTCAGAAAAGGGAAGAAAAATTTTTTCAATTGAATGTTTGATAAAATTTTTCATTAAATTGAAAAACATTCAATTGAACATATATTAAAATATTAATTTAAAAACAGTCTCATCTACATGCTCCTCAAATGAATGTACATCCACCAAAGTCCTAAAGCTAGCTAGCTTACTGGGTTTCTCAAAGCTTTTTCTGGAGGGTGACTTAAAATTTTAGTTCTTTACCTAGAGAACATCTCTTATATACCATGCATGTCATTATAACCTTTATAATGAAACCTCAGTGAAACCTTAAATGCATATTACTAAGTGAAAAAAGCCAATGTGAGAAGGCTACATACTGTCTATGACATTCTAGAAAAGGCAAAACTATGGAGATCACTGGTGGCCAGGGGCTGGGAGGGAGGGATAAGTAGGCAGACCACAAAGGATTTTTAGAACAGTGAAAATACTTGGGGTTTTTTGTTATTTATTTTTGTTTTTATTTATTTTTTTAATTTTAAGTAGGCTCCACGCCCAAAGTGGGGCTTGAACTCATGACCCTGAGATTAAGAGTCATGTGCTCTATGGACTGAGCCAGCCAGGCGCCCCAGGACAGTGAAAATATTTTGTATGATACTATAATGATGAATACATGTCATTATAAATTTGTCAAAACCCATACAATATGCAACACCAAGAGAGAACCCTAATGAAATGTCTTTGGGTGATAATAGTGTGGTCAATATAGGTTAATCGATTTTTTTTTAATTTTATTTATTTATTTGAGAGAGAGAGAGAGAGAGAGAGAGAATGAGAGATAGAGAGCACGAGAGGGAAGAGAGTCAGAGGGAGAAGCAGACTCCCCACTGAGCGGGGAGCCCGATGCGGGACTCGATCCCGGGACTCCAGGATCATGACCTGAGCCGAAGGCAGTCGCCTAACCAACTGAGCCACCCAGGCGCCCTAGGTTAATCGATTTTAACAAATGTACCATTCTGGTGGGGGATGTTAATAGTGGGGGTAACTGTGCATGTGTGGGGGCAGAGGGTATATATGGAACATCTGTGCTATCCATTCCATTTTTCTGTAAAACTAAAACTCCTCTCAAAAGTCTATTAAGGGGCACCTGGGTGGCTCAGTTGGTTAAGCATCTGTCTTCAGCTTGGGTCATGATCTCAGGCTCCCTGCTCAGCAGGGAGTCTGCTTCTCCCTCGCCCTCTCCCTCTGCCCCTACCCCCGCTCATGTTCTTGCTCTCTCAAATAAATAAATAAAATATTTTTTAAATAAATAAATAAGGCCGGGGCGCCTGGGTGGCTCAGTCGGTTAAGCGGCTGCCTCAGGCCCAGGTCATGATCCCAGGGTCCTGGGATTGAGCTCTGCATCGGGCTCCCTGCTCAGCGGAGAGCCTGCTTCTCCCTCTCCCTCTGCCTGCTGCTCTGCCTACTTGTGCTCTCTATCTCTCTGTTAAATAAATAAATAAAAATCTTTTAAGAAAAAAATTAAATAAATAAATAAATAAGACTATTAAAAAAAAACCCTCAATGGTTACCATCACAATTTCCTGATCACCTGATCACAAAATTTTAAATATTTATATTTCATATTCAAGATTTATTATTAAAAATCAAAGGCATTATGTTAATGTGTTATGATTTATAAAGTCAGGCATAACACCTTATCAAACTATGCAAACTTGGCATTTGGTAAGAATTTACACTACACAGAAATTAATGCTGAAGGCCTAACTAGAGAAATTCTAACACATCTCGTGAGCTTCGAAGGCAAAAATGGAAAAGCCTCATCTGCCTGAGCACATTCCTAACTGAAAAATTCAGCTGAAATCAAAGGCCAGGTAAAGGTCCATATAACGAAGAGCCTGAATTATCCACCAATTCAGAGAATGAGTAAAACCAAAATATTAAGAAATGCCTAGGTCCCAGCCTAAGGAAATTTTTTTCTGAATGCACAGGCTTCCTTTATTATAGAAATGGTCTCACAAACACCAAACTGATGTTAATGAAGTAACTGTCATATAAATACATCTCCATGAAATTATTATACTAGTGTACATTTATTTATCAAGTTTTCTTGGCATACAAAGTAGTTTATTATTAAATATATACACAATATATAATAATCTTATCCTGAGATTTATACATATTTGACAAGCAAAGTCATATAAGAAAAATGATTTCATATGAAATTAAAAATTACTTCTCTTATTTTTCTGATTATCTTCAACAACATTTTAATAAATCCTAGGAAAAAGCAGTGGTTTAATTTTCTAAAACTTCAGTTACTTGCCACCTTAAACCCAATTAAGTTACCAAATCTCAAAATCAGTTTTAACTGTAAGAGGATTTCACTAAACGTGAATTACTATTTAAAATAGTTAGCAAATAAAGTGCATACATTCAGAAATGAGAAATTAAATAAATTGATAGGCACCATTCAAAACAACATTGTAACTGATATTAAAACAAAACCTTACTTGTCTGGGTTTTTCACTCTGAATGTTGCATTAAGCGCTTTTAACCTGGAGTCTGCCTGGAAAAAATAATTTGTTCACTTAATACAATTACATTTCAGGGTATAAATCCAAACAGTTTTACTATCCCTTTAGAATTAAGATGCTCAAGTACAGTTTTCTTCAGATCATTTGTGTCAAACACATAAACATATCTAAAAAAAAAAAAGCTTAGTAATTATTTTTGAAAACACTACAAAAACAGTTTTAATAAATTAAACTGAATACATGGCATTCAATGGTACCAAAGTAAAACAATTATAAACATCAACACACTAACAGATATATATAGAGAGCTCTGCATTATCACAAGTCAGAATAGGTCATGTGAAAAAAGTAGTTTACCTTTCTCTAAATCAAGAAAAACAATGATAAACTAAATAAAATGACCGCTCTGAAGCATATGCATTATTGCATATGCAGGTGGTTCCCAGATGGAATCCAAACCAAATGTACACTGTTTTTTTCACTGTCATGGTCAGTGTTTTTAAAAAATAAGTACGGAAATACCCGTACTAAATACTGTACACTACAGTAAAACGAAATGACATTAAATTAGTTTCCATCTAGCTGACAGAAAATGTTACAACTTTTTAACTATTTTTCCTCATTCTAAATAATTGCTCTCAAAGGAGGAACAGAGGGATCAGATAATAAGAACTGTATTCTATTAAATTTATACTTCAATATATCCAAATCCCATCCTAAGTTCTCACAAAAAAAAAAAAAAACAACACTGAATTATTTCTGACCAGGCACAGAAACTACAGAGTTCATAAAAGGTGGCTCAATCAGGAATTAATTTTATAATGTAGTCTGAAACTCGCAATCAGCTTAAAAACTATACATTACTCCAATTTCCAACCCATAATTACATACACTCCCAAATTAATAAAACAAGACAAAACAATCCTAGGGCTCCCCAAATTACTTGGCTAAGAAAATAAAAACAAATGCAACAAATATGTTACTCCACAAACTCAGGTTCTTTGAACTTCAGACCACAAGAAATTCAGAAAGCTATCAAGAATGTCTATAGAAACTTAATTTATCACTGATTTCTGGGGATCCTCTTATTTCTAAAATCAGTATTTCACCAATTCTTGACCTTTCTCACTTCTCAGGGGCAAACAAGCTAGTGCACATGAAAGTCCTTACATATAAACGTACCTATGAATTTAAGGCATGTATTACTCCCTTATGTTCTTTTAATTAATTAAAATAACTAAACACCAAAGTGTTAAAGACTCTATATTCACATACAAACGTGATTCTTTAAATGAGGATGAAATTATATAAAAACTATGAGTAAAGAAGGATATTTTCATTTGTACCTTTTCTGGAATCTCAAATTCTTAACAATGCCAATTTATTTTTTACTTTGAATATCAACAATTTACCAATTTAAAAGTCATATAAAATGTTAAACATTACCATCTTAACCTTTGCTTACCCAATATCCGGTCAGGTCAGGTCCATCGGAACACCCAGTTCACTGTGCTCACCTTTTCATGCGATTCCATAAACAGAAAAGTTGCCTAAAATGTCCCCAAAGCCAGATCTGGAAAAAAGCACCTGGACTATTCCAAACCTGACAGTTTACCAACCCTCTTTCAGATTCCCCATTAAATATCTAAAGAAGACCCCTGACCCATCACTGTTTCATAGCACCTTCTTTTCATCTCCTTGAAAACAGCACGACTTGACCTCATTACTGTTCCCTTGTGCCTCAGCTGTCCACTAGAATATAAGAGCCGTAAAAAGGCACAATGCACATGGTGCCCCTGGGAGCTGCACAACAGTGGCCCTGGCAATACTTTCATCTCCTTTGTTCTCTGCGGCACCCCTGGTGCCTCACAAAGCCTGGCACAAGACAAACACGCATAAGGAAAAATAACCCCAACTATTCTCTAGCCCCAACCTACTACCTTACTTTCCATGTTCTCCTTTAGTCCCCACTTCCTCCTCTTTCTTGGCTTTTATTCCATATTTTACTTTCCTTGTCCTGGATCTTGTCTTCCCTTGGTTATTTCATCTTCTGATTCTTCTCTTCCCCCAAATGTTGCCTAGTAAACCACCACCCCAGCTTGGGCCTCTCTCTAATGTTCCTCTTCTCTGGCTCCCAGCTTGATTCCACTGCAGGCTTCTTATTCCTGTCTCAGCTCTAATGTTATCTCTTCAACCATGTGACTCAATTTACCCAGGATGGTCCCGGTTTATGCTTGTTGTCCTAGACTCATTATTAATAGTGCCCCATTTTACTCTTGAAAGTGTCCCCATTGGGACAGTAAGTTTTATGGTCACCTATCTCAAAATAATCTCTGGACAAAAAATCTCTGCTGTCATACTCTTTAACAAAGATGACATACCTATTTTAAAGTATCTTATTTAAATGTTAATTTAATGTCCCCAACTACTAAAATATAAGCTCCATAAGAACAGGGGAGTTTATGAAGATTTTCAGCTCATCCACTACTGTTTCCACAGCACCTAAAAGAGCACCTGATGCTCTGTAGGCACCCGGCATTTGGAATCACAATGGCTCTCTCCGCGTTTCTGTGTAATACACAGATTAACAAAGAGTTTAAAAGTCCAGACTGGAGACACGAGCAGTCTCTACTCCAAGCAACAAACAGGGTTCTGAATTCCTCTGAGTTAGTATAAATTCATTTAAGGTTTGGGTATATGGATGATACTTTCATGTAAGGAACTGAGTTAATGGGAGTTAAAATAATATTACTTTGTACTAAAGTAACAAGTTGATATCAACTAGAGCAAACTCTTTGCTCTTTCACTAAATTGGTTAACATGAATATTTATGTAAATATTCAAGACAAAAAAACGCCAATATAAAGCAGTGATGAAAAGAGTTGTTGCTCATGTTTATATTAAGTAGAGCACCGTAAGAAACTAGATTTTTGGGGCACCTGGGTGGCTCAGTCAGTTAAGTGTCAGACTCTTGGTTTTGACTCAGGTCATCATCTCAGGGTCGTGAGACTGAACCCCACATTGGACTCTGCACTCGGCATGGAGACTCCTTGAGATTCTCTCCCTTTCCCTCTGCCCCCCTCCCACTCTAACTCTCTCAAATAAATAAATAAAATATTTAAAAAAAAAAAGAAACTAGATTTGTATAATTATCTTGCTGGATATAATAATTACTCTAAAGAGACCCAAGAAAATATTAATCTAGTAGGCCAAAACTATATATTAAATTAAACAAACATGTGAAAAAAGGAAAATGAGGGGCGCCTGGGTGGCTCCGTCAGTTAAGTATCTGCTTTTAGCTCAGGTCATGGCCTCAGGGTCCTGGGATTAAGCCCCATGTCGGGCTTCCTGTTCCACAGGGAGTCTGCTTTTCCTTCTCCCTCTGCCCCTCCCCTGCTCTCTCTCTCTCTCAAATAAATAAAATCTTAAAAAAAAAAAAAAAGGAAAATTAAAGTAAGCTGACATTTCAATTTGAGGGTGACAATCCAAAAGCCAAAGGCCAAAGTCAAATATTCTTTTTTTTTTTTTAAGTAGGCTCCACACCCAGCAAAGAGCCCAATGCAGGGCCTGAACCTGAACCTACAACCCTAAGATGAAGACCTGAGCTGAGATCCAGAATTGGTCACCCAAGTGCTCCTCAATGTCAAATATCCTTATAAAAAGTAGTATTTTAAAAATATAAATATTTGGGGGCTCCTGGGTGGCTCAGTTGGTTAAGCAACTGCCTTCGGCTCAGGTCATGATCCTGGAGTCCCGGGATCGAGTCCCGCATCGGGCTCCCCGCTTGGCGAGGGGCCTGCTTCTCCCTCTAACCCTCCCCGCTCTCATGTACTCTCTCTCTCTCTCTCTCATTCTCACTCTCTCAAAATAAATAAATAAATCTTTAAAAAAAAAATATATATATATATATAAATATTTGGCCTGATTCAGAACAATCTCATTTTCACAGAAATAGTTTCCAATACTTCCTTTATCAACCATTTTTACATACAATTTATAACCAAAAAGAGAGGTAATATGGGATGGTAACATGTATGTACTCGAACTTTACATACATGCATGCGTGCGTGTACATATACGCGAGGTGATCTAAAAGATTCCTTTTCTCTGATGAAAGGACTTAAAACAAGAATCAGTCACAACAAAATAAGGAATATAGCAGTACACAAGGATTTCCAAACTCTCTTTATACATCTTATTTCTGTTCTATTTCATTAAGAGTCTGACTTTTCAAATTATTAATACTGCGCATTAGGTATTACCTTTCAAAGACCTTAGAAAAGTGAAACTGAGGTTTTACCGTAAGGCAACCCAAATATGAAACATTTTAACTCTTAAATAGCACCTATACGCAAGACTCAATCCACTCAGTAAACAGCGTAGTCTATATAGATGAAGAAACTCGAGAGCTCTCTCAAGGTCACCAAAGTCATGGCCAAATACTGGGTTCAAGGACAAAGAACTGTGAACTAGTTACTAAACTAATGACTAAATCTATGACTGTTACATAAAGAGAAGTCACCAAAACAATTATGTTTACTTTTCTCTTTTCCTTAATATTAGCTCCTAACATCTTAGACTAGTTCTCAGAAAACCTATCAAAAAAGATTTTAGTTATTTCAAATCCAACTCTAAATTAAAATTCCAGTATTCTGAGTACCATAAAGTAATGAATTATAGCCAACAAAATTCTAATTTTTTCATGCAACCTGTCAATAAAATTTTTATATATGAGAATCAGCTTATGACAGAATTAGATGCTTGATTGTATTTTCCATGCAGAAACAAATTTTTCTCTTCCTAGTTTTTTTGTGCTAAATTTCAAATACCTAAGTGTCAATACATAAATGTCTAGGGGGTGTTTTCAAAACTACTGTAAAGACATTTTGTTCTTGTTGCCTAGACCTATTAAACTTTTGTTACTGAATTATCATATGAATTGCTCATCAATTTATATATCCTACCAATTTACATTACATTTTTCTACCTACCTGTTCAGTATACACAAGAAAGAAAAACTTTCAAAAATTTGCCAACAACCTGTGTTTACATTACTTTTGGGGCCAACAGGGAGAGCAGATAGGAGTTAGGGTGGCCATCACACCATACCTTGCTTTTCAATTTTTAGATTATAATTTCATTCCCAAACACAAATTACAATGACTAAATTTGAAAAGCTATATCACTAACAGACACTAATTGAAAATGACTCATATGCCCACTCAAAGCTGACCACCATGTCCCAGTAGACAGAAGAAGCATGACACATAGCTCATCTTTTAGTCTGCTATGATTGGGAACGCCAAACTCAATTCTTCAGAAGTGTCTTTCATATCTCATAAAAAATGAATAAGTATGTGGGCAAGAATGTGGATGGCAGTGGTAAAGGCGGAGGGGGTAAAAAAAAAAAAGATGCAAAGTATATGCACATATTGCAGGAAAAATCTACAGCTTATGTCCAAATTACTGCTTCAAAATGTTCTTTCCCTACAGAATGAAATTCATAAATATGCCCACTCTAGTCTCATTAGTAACTAAAATTAGGCAAATCCAAAGTGAATTCAGAGTGTTTCTTTGAAAACCTTACCAATGGTATTAGCAATGATATTTGCAAAAGCAAAGTCTATTTCCAATATTCATTCATTCAATAAATTCCAAGTATCCACTAAGTGCACGGCACTCTGCTAGGAATTGTAAAGGAACCTGTCAAATTATTTCATACAAATATTCTTACCTTCAGTTGAAACCCAGTTTCATTTACGGTCTCCTTCCAGTTACCTTCCTAAAAATTAAAGTTAATTTTAGAAATCATTGCAAAATAAAACAACCTATAAGGAATACTCCAAATTAAGTAAATTACATATCTATTATTCTGTTATTCTTTCAGGGAACATGGGAGAAAGGTTTAAAAAAAAAGAATTCATTTCAAAATTAAGCATACAATCCAGATTCCAAAAGATTACCAAAAGACAGACCCAAGATTTTATAGATCTGGGCTTCAAAAAATTAAGACTAACTTTGATATCATTTAAGTGATGCCAGAAAGTACTCTTTAGTATCTTTAAGTATAAAAATGTTAGCTGAGTGATGTAACCCAATAATTTTGAAAATCAAAACAAACTGAAAAATATGATTAAATGCATATATATTAACAAAGAGATACTTAAGCATAAGCATTCTGCAGTTTAAAAGAAAAAAAAATCAAATGAATTTTTTTTAAAGACTAATAAGAGAAAAATACCTGTGTTAAAAACAAATAGAAGATTTTGTCTCTACAAAGGATGGGATGTGAGGCAACTCTCAAGAGAAAGTTTTCTAAGCCAATCCGTCGTCTTTCCACAAAATCCGGATCCATGTTGTCAGCAGAAAGTTTATGCCAAACAAATTCTGCCTAGGTGAACAAAACAATCATGAAGAATAGTCTCAATGATAAATACTTCTGAACTACACTGCTGTTTCATTTCTTACCCTTTTTTCTGGTAGAGGTGGCACAACAATATGTGGATAGTAAACTAAAAGGTAGTTTCTCAACAATTCAAATTCACTATACCGCCTCCATAGTGAGTCTGTTAGGACACTTTGACCATCAGTATGTTCAACTGACCTGAAAAGGAACAGAATAAGATCTCTATTACTTTTTTAAAAATACAGATACATGCACACACCCACTATTAAAATTTGTTAACTCCAGGGGCGCCTGGGTGGCTCAGTCGTTAAGCGTCTACCTTCGGCTCAGGTCATGATCTCAGGGTCCTGGGATGGGGACCCGCATCGGACTCCCTGCTCCGCAGGAAGCCTGCTTCTCCCTCTCCCTCTCCCCCTGCTTGTGTTCCCTCTCTCGCTGTGTCTCTCTCTGTCAAATAAATAAATAAAATCTTTAAAAAAAAATGTTAACTCCATCTACTAAGTGCTTATGAACCAGGCACTCAGTAAAGAACTTTCCGTGTATTATCTTTTTTAATCCTCCTAACCACCCTGTGAAGCAGGGATTATTGTGCCCATTGTGCAGATGAGGCAGCTGCTACCCCTCCTACAATCACAAAGCTCTCTGTATAAAGCACTCAAACCTCTCTGATTCCAAAGCCCTCACTCTTAACCACTTTTCCTTCTGTTACAGAAAACCTATTTGAACTCCAGAGAAATAATCATTTTAGGCACATTCTAAAAGACCCAATGTATAATAATTCAGTTAATGTACAATAGTTGCTTTTACAATACAGTAAAATCTGGCTCAGCTACTGTTCCATTAAACAAAAAGTATTTTTAACTATACTTCAGCCACAATGAGACAACACCATTCATGCCAAACACCAAGACACTACAAAGACCTGGATTAAAAGCTATAAAGGAAGCAGATGTATCCACATACCAGGACATCTCCTCAAAGGCAAAATGTTAACTCTGAAAGGGTAGGGGAAAAAAGATGTAAAAATTCATTTCTAGTCTTATCTTTACCAAAAGAGCTGCAGACAATGTCATATAAAAGTTCAACTTACAGTTGGGGGAAAGTTTGGCTAAAACCACACCAAGGATATTTGAAGTTATTTTGACTACTTAAGATTTCTACTAGCATAATCATTCTCAGAAGGCATCAGTGCCTAAACATTATCAGGACCTTCCTACTTTCTAATTGGTTGACTGACAATAGCTTTCAAGCCCTCTAAGAAATGCACATATCACCAAAATGTGCATTTGCATACTAGGGCATAAAGGCACAGAAGCTAAATCAGTCTTGGAATAACGTAGTCTTAAGAAAGTATACACATCGGGGCGCCTGGGTGGCTCAGTCGGTTAAGCTTCTGCCTTCGGCTCAGATCATGATCGCAGGGTCCTGGGATCAAGCCCCACATCAGGCTCCCTGCTCAGCGGGGAGCCTGCTTCTCCCTCTCCCTCTCCCTGCCTGCCTGCCTGCCTGCCTGTCTGCCTACTTGTGATCTCTCTCTCTGTCAAATAAATAAATAAAATCTTAAAAAAAAAGAAAGTATACACATCATGCCATGCTCAGCACAACAGATGCTCAGTGTTTTTATCATTTATGTATTAGGTTTGCCACTAAATTTACTCATTGCCTATCAGTAAAAAAGAAACAAAACATGAAATTCAAACTGTACAAATGGCTCCCATGGCAAAAACATAAATTATCAAATCAGAATTCATTTTAAAGAGTTAACCCAAACATTAGCTGTGATTAATACTATTCCAATTCAGATTCTCAAACTTTAGCTCAAAAAATATCTGGGTTAATATCAAGTTTCAAGCTATTCAAAATCATTACCAACAGAACCCACATCTTGCTAATAAGCAGACTGATGTAGATAAACATAGCCTATAAGAAGTACACCTACAAGGCTGTTAGAAGACCTGCTTAAGTTTTGTTTATTTTTCCTTAAAGGCCATTTAAGGCAAAGTCTAGCCATTGGAGACTAAATAAACACATAGAGGATATTTACATTGGACCCTAAAACTAACACATTTATCCAATCATTCGACAAATATTTAATAGCATAGAACTAGTTTTACATGCAACATTTAATGCTCACAACAGACTATATCATTAGCCCCATTTTACAAATCAGAAGACTTGAGTAATGACATCATACTTCTCCCAAACCATCAAGGCATTCTTACCTACTCTAAAAGAGGTATATTCTTATCTACTTTAAAAGGTTTCATATTCTATGAACAAAAAAACAAAAATCTCAGGAGAAATTAAAAACCAGTGACTTGGGGTGCCCGGGTGGCTCAGTTGTTACGTGTCTGCCTTCAACTCGGGTCATGATCCCAGGGTCCTGCAATCAAGCCCCCTGTAGGACTCCCTGCTCAGCAGGGAGTCTGCTTCTCCCTCTGCCTCTCCCCCACCCCCCCCAACTTGTGCTCTTTCTCTCTCCCTTTCAAATGTATAAATAAAAATCTTCAAAAACCTCTGACTTAAAAAAAAAATGTCAGACCATATCATTCCTTTGCCCAAAGTCCTCCAATACATTCCCTTAAAAAAAAAAAAAAAACCTTGCAGCTTAGCAAATTCCTCAAGTGATTCCTACGACTTTAAAGTTTAAGAATCATTGTCTTAATTTAGAATTCCATGAAAAATATTGTGGAAGATAAATAAATATACATTTATAATGAAATACAATTGTGGGGGCACCTGGGTGACTCAGTCAGTTAAGTGTCTGCCTTTGGCTCAAGTCATGATCTTGGGGTCCTGGGATCAAGACCCATGTCAGGCTCCCTGCTCAGTGGGGAGTCTGCTTCTCCCTCACCCTCAGCCCCTGCCCCGGCTTATACTCTCTCTAATAAATAAAATCTTTTAAAAAAATAATGAAATACAATTGTGAAAGTCAACCCAATAATTATTTTGTGTACCACACATATACTGATGATCCACTTAAATATTTATTCAGAATATAGCTACATTACTCAAGTATGGTCACTCCTAATTCCCAGTTATAAATTATGATGCTCTATTCAGTTCAAAAGCAAAAGTTAACAACTATAAATTATTCTAGATTATTCAAATGAAGATTCTCTTCCAGCAGTAAAAGTAATCAACAGCAAATTTCACTACTCATTTGGGTGATAAAATACTCACATACTAAAAATGAAAATATCCTTTTTAGTTTTATATTAAAGAACTTGCAGCACGGTAAACTATAGTTAATAATACTCTATTGCATATTTGAAAGTTGCTGAGAGAGTAAATCTTAAAAGTTCTCATAAGAAAAAAATTTTCTAGGGCGCCTGGGTGGCTCAGATGGTTAAGCGTCTGCCTTCGGCTCAGGTCATGATCCCAGGGTCCTGGGATCGAGTCCCGCATCGGGCTCCCTGCTCCTTGGGAGCCTGCTTCTCCCTCTGCCTCTCTCTCTCTCTCTGTCTCTCATGAATAAATAAATAAAATCTTTAAAAAAAAAAAATTTTCTAACTGTATGGTGACAGATGTTAGTTAATTAGATTGTTATCACTTTACAATCTGTAAAAATACTGAAGGGTATGTTTGTATTTCAAAAATATTATAAAGTTTAATGGAAATTATACCTCAAAATAAAAAAAAAAAAAAAAACCAGGAAAAAATAATTTACTTAGAAAGCTAAACTTAACACTAATTTCTAAAGTATGATTTTTTTTTTAAGTAGCTAATTTAACTTAAAAAGAAAAAAGAGGAGCGCCTGGCTGGCTCAGTTGTTAAGTGTCTGCCTTCGGCTTGGGTCATGATCCCAGGGTCCTGGGATCAGGCCCCACATTGGGCTCCCTGCTCAGTGGGAGGCCTGCTTCTCCCTCTCCCACTCCCCCTGCTTGTGGTTCTTGCTCTCGCTATCTCTTTCTGTCAAATAAATAAATAAAATCTTAAAAAAAAAACAGAAAAAAAATCCTCTAATGGGGCCATATTTTTTTTTAATCACTTTAAAAATCTCTGTGAGGGGGGTGTGGGGATGGGTTAGCCTAGTGACGGGAATTAAAGAGGGCTCCCTTGAATGGAGCAGTGGGTGTTATATGCAAACAATGCATCATGGAACACTACATCAAAATAAATAAATAAATAAATAAACAATCTGAGAACCAAAAAAAAAATCTCTGTGAGGGGGGTCTGGCTGGCTCAGTCAGCAGAGCATGTGACTCTTGATCTCAGGGTTGTGAGTAAAGCCCCATACTGGGTGAAAAGCCTACGTAATAAAAAAATAAATACATTTTTAAAAAATCTCTGTGATACACATATGTAGATACATATGTCACAAAATGACCTAATTCTGGTGGGGGGATGGATTAAACAGGTGATTAAGGAGTGCATTTCTCATTATGAGCACAGGGTGATGTATGGAACTGCTGAATTACTACACTGTACACCTGAAACTAATATAACACTGTATGTTAACAGGAATTAAAATAAAAACTTAAAACACCAAATACAAAAAACCCAAAATGACTTATTTTTAAAAGACCGACCTTAAAAAAAAAAAAAAAAAAAAGACCGACCTTACCTCCCTCTGTTCCTAAAGTTCCTATTGTACATAAATTTTCTCTCGTTTTGGAAAGATTCCTTTTTTTTTCCCTTTTTGGTGGAGGAAGGAAAATTATGCTTATAAAGAGAACTTTCAGAATTGCCTGTAGATAAACAACATTTTCCAAGATTTTAACTTTTATTTTGGGTAGAAACAGATCTGGAGAAAGCCTTGAAAAGTCACAGGGTACAGCCTTAAGACAAGCTCAGTGACTCCGGTAAACCTATGAAAATGCAGGGTTTAAAATTTTTTTTCCTTAAAAATGTACTCACATTAAAACATGGTTATAACTATCAACTAGATCTGGTAGTTCTATTTATTTTATTTTACTGGCTATCAAAAAATCTCATGTCTTTAACTCAAAGCATTTCTGCTCAGTCTCACAGAGAGAAGAGAGCTAGTTGCTATATAGCCTTTATATAAACTGTTTATAACTGGCAAAATAGAGTCTTGCCTTGCCTTTCTCTAGACAAAACAGTCTAATTCCTTTAACTTTTTCCTTATGAGGTAAAAGACAATTTTTCTGATGAGTTTTAATTTCTTACTCCACAATTTACTCTTTTCAATTTTATCCCAGTCTAAAGTTCTAGTCTCAATCCATTCTTTCCTGTGAAAGAAAGGATTGAGACTGGCATCCTCTCCTCCTATACTTCTCTGCTAACCATCCTACTACCTAAGTCCACTTCATACACACCTGGGAATCGATCTCCTTTCCCAAAATCGCATAGGGATTATTATACCTAACTCCAAAATATCCACCAAAGCACGTGTCAAGTAACATTTCAGATCCCAAAAGTATTCCACTAACCTTCTACTTCCAACACAAGTGCATTAAAATATAGCTACCAAGAGTACTATAGTAAAAGACACACCTGTTTATCTGTTAAAAAGTAAAGAAACAGGGGCGCCTGGGTGGCTCAGTCGGTTGGGCATCTTACTCTTGATTTCGGCTCAGGTCATGATCTCAGGGTTGAGACTGAGCCCATGTTGGGCTCCACGCTGAGTGTGGAGCCTGTTTAGGATTCTCTCTCTCCTCTCCCGCCCCTCCCCACTCACATGCGCACACTCTCTCTCTCTAAAAAAAAAAAAAAAAACCCAGTATCTAAAAAGACAATGACTTACAAACAATTCCATTAAGTAACATAACTTGCATCAACAGCTACCAGACAAAGCGTTTTCTAATTCTCATCGCCCACCTTGTTTCAATGAGGTAAGCAGTATATGTTTCTTGCATGTTCATGGCATTTCTTCCAGTTCGCTTTTCTGCTTCTGAAACATTAATTTCTATCTTCTTCAACCAAAAATTATTTTCAGTCATCTGGACAAAAACAAATGGAAGAAGAATGACAACAACAAAACTTTTAAGACAGTATTCAAAAAAAAAACAGCTATTTTTATCCATTGTTAGTACATATTACAAGCAAATTTCTTCTATCCCTTGAGTTGTTAGGGGTTGCTAAATGACAGCAACAAATGATATACCTCTCACTAGCAGCATTTTGTAGCACACCAAACTTTTCCAAAAGCTATTTTAACATGTATGACACATTTAATTATTAAAACATAGACGTTTTGTGTAAGTGACCAAGAATAAATCAATATAAAATGCCTAAGAAAAAATCTAATAGCATGTTATACAAAGATGAATAATCCTCAATATTAAAATCTAACTTTTGGTTTTAACAAAGTCAAATCTCAGTCTCTCAAAAAGAAAATACTATACATATGCCAAAAGGCAAGATTTTCAGCAGATAGGTTAAATTAAAAAAAAAAACAGGAGTCGTCTTATATTCAAATTTATTTTTATTTATTTTTTTATTATATCCAACTTGAAATTTGCCTAAATGCTTTGGCAGTGGTTAACAGGCTCCACTTGTAAGACAGCAGCAAGGTTTAGGAGCAGACTCCTTTCTGCTCCTGCTAAAACATCCCCAGGTCTATGCTAAAAAAACAAAAAGAACAAAAAACACACCACTGGTGGTTCAAAGTCTGTATGTGTGGAAAGTGTGCCATTAAAAATACCAAAGTAGGGCGCCTGTATGGCTCAGTTGGTTGGGCAACTGCCTTCGGCTCAGGTCATGATCCCAGAGTCCTGGGATCGAGTCCCGCGTCGGGCTCCTGGCTCGGCGAGGAGCCTTCTTCTCCCTCTGACCCTCTCCCCTCTCATGCTGTTTCTCTCTCTCTCAAATAAGTAAATAAATAAAATCTTAAAAAAAAAAAATACCAAAGTAACTCCAAGTCTAAAAGAGGAAGACAAAGTGAGACCATGTGATAACTGCTGTGCTTTGAGTTTTTTCCCCTTGCTCTCTCTCAAAGTTCAGAGGTGGGTTTTAATTAAAATACTGCACTATATTATAACTGAGGCCAGTTTGCGAAGAAAGGTGTGAAAAACTGACAGGAATGGAGCCATTTCAAAAGGGAGCCAAGCAACCACTGCAGAAAAACTGCCTTATCCGTTTCTGTTCGTACCAGACCAAAACCTTTGGACTAGGCAAAACAAATGTTTTATGTAACTGCTTGAGAAGTCAGCAGGAGAACAAACATCCTGCCCACAAGTCCACAGGTTATGGACTTTCTGAAGACAGAATCTACAGTAAAACAACGTATAACTAAGGGTTTAGCCTTTTTTCCTCTTAACTCGTGTACCTGGCCCCCCTTCTTTTTCCTTATAAAAACCCCTTACTTTCACCCTAGAAGCAGGATTCTATTTGGGTTTCTACTGAATCTGTATTCCCCAAATTGCAGTTCTTTAATGCCAAATACACTTGTTTGCCTCTCACTGTGGCTCTTTGTTTTCAGGTTAACAAGAGACAAAAGTAGAAAGATGGATGCACCAAGAAATAAAAAACTACAGTAAAACCCACTAGTGATGATTTATACAGAAAATTAGGGATGCCTAGGTGGCTCAGTCGGTTAAGCATCTGCCTTCGGCTCAGGCCACGATCCCAGAGTCCTGGGATCGAGTCCCGCATCAGACTCCCTGCAGGGAACCTGCTTCTCCTTCTTCCGGCTGCTTCCCCACCCGCCCCCGCCCCCGCTGGTGCTCGCTCGCTCTCTCACAAATAAATTTTTTTTAAATCTTAAAAAAAAAAAAAGAAAATTACACCTATGTGCTATGAGGACAGAAAAAGCTATGTGGTATGGCAAAAAATTAAATGATGAATAAATTTAGGAAGTGCCCCCAAAATGCTGAAAAACTGAGAAGATAAAAATGCTAAAAGATGATAAAAAGGCAGAGAACTAAGAAGCTAACCCAAAGGAATAGAATTATTAGTCGACAAAAACAAATCACTCAGTTGTCAAAAAAGACATTTTTATCAAGTATTAAGTTGTATGTTTAGCTACTGAGAGAAAAAATAAGGAAATACTCCAACCAAAAGTAAGTTCAAGAAATTACACAGGGTATCATGCTGAGCGAAATAAGTCAATCAGAGAAAGACATGTATCATATGACCTCACTGATATGAGGAATTCTTAATCTCAGGAAACAAACTGAGGGTTGCTGGAGTGGTGGGGGGTGGAAGGGATGGGGTGGCTGGGTGATAGACATTGGGGAGGGTATGTGCTATGGTAAGCACCGTGAATTGTGTAAGACGGATAAATCGCAGACCTGTACCTCTGAAACAAATAATACATTATATGTTAAAAAAAGAAGAAGATAGTAGGAAGGGAAAAATGAAGGGGGGGAAATCGGAGGGGGAGACGAACCATGAGAGACTATGGACACTGAGAAACAAACTGAGGGTTCTAGAGGGGAGGAGGGTGGGGGATGGGTTAGCCTGGTGATGGGTATTTAAGAGGGCACGTACTGCATGGAGCACTGGGTGTTTTACGCAAATAACAAGTCATGGAACACTACAGAAAAAACTAATGATGTAATGTATGGTGATTAACATAACATAATAAAATTTAAAAAAAGGGAAAAAAAGAAATTATATAAGCACAAACCACCCAACATCAGGATTATGAAACCCTCATTGGTTGAGATATATATATATATATATATATATAATTCCTAATTTGGGCCCATAGTCAAACACTTTGATTTATCAGCATCTACTCCAGTGAAAAATACCTCCAATACTGGAAACACATGACTAATAAAACAAATTAGCTCCCCAGCCAAAAAGATAATGCATCTGAGTCATGAATTTACCCTCATACCATCCAATTACACAGAAGGAAAAAAAAAGAATAAAATCAGCTACCATAAAAACTAAAGAATGAAAACAGGAACACAACAATAACACCAGAAGGACTTGGAAAATGATATAAAATTGCTTATCCTCTCAGTAAAACACAGAGTGCCAAGAAACTCAACTGGAAGCACAATTGTTAAAAGGATACAGTGAACAAATTTAGAGATGGACTGACTTGACTGGAAGATGAGCCCAGGGACATGTTTCAAAGAGAGACAGGATAGTTTAGATGTATTCAAAGTCGACTTCTCATCAGAGTAAAGAATATCATTAAAGAGTGATGCTATACTCGGACCTAAAGGAGTAACATCCCGAATGTAGACGTTTGATGTGTGAATCATTACTTTCTACCTGACTTAAGACTAACTCCCTAAGACTAAATAAATGTAGAAGATAGACATATTTAAAAGGCTAATGAAATTATTTCCAACTCGAAAAATGAAAATGAATATAATGTTTCAAGTTTCAAAAATCTTGCAAACCACTAAAACAGTAAAGCAGGTAAGAGTGATAAAAGGAACAATAAGAAACTATTAATTCAATAAATATGTCTTGGGTATCTACCATGCCAGTCATTAGGGATGGAAAGACAGATGACACATGGTGCCTAAAAAAAAAAAGAAACATGGTGCCTGACACTTCAGGAGTTCACTGCTTGCATGAAGAATTCTCAGCCCACATACTGATGTTCTTTAAGACTAAAAACAAAATGAGGGGTGCCTGGGTGGCTCAGTTGGTTAGGCAACTGCCTTTGGCTCAGGTCATGATCCTGGAGTTCTGGGATCAAGTCCCGCATCGGGCTCCCTGCTCAGCAGGGAGTCTGCTTCTCCCTCTGATCCTCCTCCCTCTCATGCTGTCTCTCATTCTCTCTCTCTCAAATAAATAAATAAAATCTTTAAAAAAAAAAAAAAGACTAAAAACAAAATGAAAGCTAACCGTAATATAACCTTTAGGATTACAGATGAAGAGTTAGTGTTTACGGCATTTGACTTATTTAGTTAATCTTATTTAAATCACATACTAAAGAAAATATATTATTTATTGTTATACTGAAAATTATAGGAAAAAGATAAAACAGGCCAACAACAACAGCAACAAAAAACAGGCCAATTGAGATGAACACGGAGCTAACTGGAAAAGAAACAATGCAAAGAAAGAAAAATAAAATATATTTGGGCAGTAAAACTGACATTGCAAGAATTCAAATCAGTAAGAACATGACATAGTTGCAAAGCTTCCGCAGAAGGCTGAGGAAAAAAAGGTACCCAAAAGAGGGTAAAAATGATGAAATATGATCTTAAAAAACCCAAAGAACCAACATTTAAACAATGTTAGTCCTCAAAGAAGAAATTAGAAAAACAGAAATAATAACTATCTGTATAATTTAAAAGAAAAAGAAACAAGCAAACAAATCTTTCCTGGCCTGGAAAAAAGTTCTAAGCCTTCAAACTGAAAGGCATGTGGTCTATGTATAATGAACTAGAAAATTTTAACATCCCAACAAGATTAAGGCAGGAAAATAAGAACTAAGACCCCTACAAAAGAATAAATATCAAATCTGCCTTAGACTCCACAATAAATTCCAAATGACAAAGGAGCATCATGAATAGGGCATGCTTGAAAATATCTAAACATATTAACATACTGTTCCTTCAAAAATACTTAGGTCCAGGATTTTTTATAGAAACTGATAAACTATTCCTAAATTTTATATGGAAATACAAAGGGCCTAGAATAGCCAAAAGAATTTTGAACAAGTTGTAGGATCCAGTTTCAAAACTTACTAAAAAGTGAAAGTAATCAAGAAAGTGTCGTATTGACAGAAGGAAGAAAGATCAATGGAAGAGAACTGAGAATCCAGAGATAAACCCTTACATTTAAGGTCAACTGATTTTTTTCTTTTTTTTAGGTCAACTGATTTTAAAAAACAGACCAAGGCAAATCAATAGAGAATGGAGAGTCTTTTCAACATATGGTGCTGAAACCACTAAATGTTCACACCCCCCCCCCAAAAAAGATTCAGACCCTTTACTCACACCACAGACAGAAATTAACTCAAAATGGCCTAGATATAGAGCTGACTGAAATTTCTAGAAAAAAACATAGGAGAAAAATCTTTGTGATCTTAGGATATGCAAAGAGTTCTTAGATATAATACCAAAAGCATAATCCATAAAAGAGAAAAGTGATATACCAGATCTCATCAAAATTAAAACCTTTTACTATTCAAAAGACACCATAAAAAGAGGGGCGTCTGGATGGCTCAGTCCTTAAGCATCTGCCTTCGGCTCAGGTCGTGATCCCAGGGTGCTGGGATAGAGCCCCACATCGGGCTCCCTGGTCCGCGGGGAAGCCTGCTGCTCCCTCTCCTACTCCCCCTGCTGGGTGTTCCCTCTCTCGCTATGTCTCTGTCAAATAAATAAATAAAATCTTTAAAAAAAAAAAGAGAGAGAGAGAGAGAGGCACCTGGGGCTCCTGGGTGGCTCAGTCAGTTAAACATGACTTCAGCTCAGGTCATGATCTTGGGGTTCTGGAATTGAATTGGGCTCCCCGCTCAGCAGGAATTTGGGGGGATGACAGGAACGTTCTAAAAGTGGATTGTGGTGATGGTTGCATAACTCTGTAATTTTACTAAAAATTATTGAATTAGATTGAATTTTATGGTATATAAATTATACCTTAATAAAGTTGTTTATGCCAACAAATTAGACAATATGGAAGAAATGGATGCATTCCTAGAGACGGATAAACTACGAAAACTGAACAAGGAAGAACTTGAAAACCTGAACAGACCCATAACAAGCAAGGAAATTGAAGCAGTAATCAAATATCTCCCAACAAACAAGAGCCCAGGGCCAGATGGCTTCCCAGGAGAATTCTATGAAACATTTAAGAAGAATTAATACCCATTCTGAAACTGTTCCAAAAAATAGAAACGGAAGGAAAACTTCCAAACTCATTTTATGAGGCTAAAGACTCCACCAAAAAGGAGAATTACAGACCAATATCCCTGATGAACATGGATGCAAAAATTCTCACCAAAATACTAGCCAATAGGATCCAACAGTACATTAAAAGGATTATTCACCATGACCAAGTGGGGTTTATTTCTGGGCTTCAAGGTTGGTTCACCATCTGCAAATCAATCAATGTGATACACTCCATTAATAAAAGAAAGGACAAGAACCATATGATCCTCTCAATAGATGCAGAAAAAGCATTTGACAAAGTACAGCATCCTTTCTTGATCAAAACTCTTCACAGTGTAGGGATAGAGGGTACATACCTCAATATCATAAAAGCCATTTATGAAAAACCCACAGAGAATATCATTCTCAATGGGGAAAAACTGAGATCTTTTCCCCTACGATCAGGAATACGGAAGGAATGTCCACCATCACCAATGCTGTTCAACACAGTACTAGAAGTCCTAGCCAGGGCAATCAGACAACAAAAGGCATCTGAAATGGCAAAGAAGTCAAACTCTCACTCTTCGCAGATATGATACTTTATGTGGAAAACCCAAAAGACTCCACTCCGAAACTGCTAGAACTCATACAGGAATTCAGTAAAGTGGCAGGATATAAAAATCGATGCACAGAAATCAGTTGCATTTCTATACACCAAAAATGAGACAGAAGAAAGAGAAATTAAGAAGTCAATCCCATTTACAACTGCACCCAAAACCATTAGATACCTAGGAACAAACCTAACCAAAGAGGCAAAGAATCCATACTCAGAAAACTACAGAAGACTCATGAACGAAATTGAGGAAGACACAAAGAAATGGAAAAACGTTCCATGCTCATGGATTGGAAGAACAAATACTGTGAAAATGTCTACACTACCTAGAGCAATCTACACATTTAATGCAATCCCTATCAAAATACCAAAATACTTTGCCCCCACCAGTACTCCCAGGCCTAGAGTGCGCTCCCTGAAAAATCACTCATGACTCCCTCAGGCCATGATTTTTCTCTGGACAAACACTTAACTATCAACTCAATGGAATTTTCCAGCCTAAAATTTTTTTCAAAGAAATGGAACAAATAATCCTAAAATTTGTATGGAACCAGAAAAGACCCCAAATAGCCAGAGGAATGTTGAAAAGGAAAACCAAAGCTGGTGACATCACAATCCCGGACTTCAGGTTCTAGTACAAAGCTGTCATCATCAAGACAGTATGGTACTGGCACAAAAACAGGCACATAGATCAATGGAACAGAACAGAGAACTCAGAAATGGACCCTCAACTCTATGGTCAACTAATCTTCAACCTAGCAGGAAAGAATATCCAATGGAAAAAAGACAGTCTCTTCGACAAATGGTGTTGGGAAAATTGGACACCCACATGCAGAAGAATGAAACTGGACTGTTTCCTTACACCACACACAAAAATAGACTTCACATGGATGAAAGACCTAAATGTGAGACAGGAATCCATCAAAATCCTTAAGGAGAACACAGGCAGCAACCTCTTCGACCTCAGCAACTTCTTCGTAGACAAACTGCCAAAGGCAAGGGAAGCAAGAGCAAAAAATGAA
This sequence comes from Callorhinus ursinus, assembly GCF_003265705.2. NCBI lineage: Eukaryota > Metazoa > Chordata > Mammalia > Carnivora > Otariidae > Callorhinus > Callorhinus ursinus. The sequence continues at coordinate 61,096,434 of NW_027397063.1, forward strand.
CTACTGGGACTTCATCAAGATAAGCAAGGAAAGGAAACAGTCTACCAAACCAAAAGACAACTAACAGAATGGGAGAAGATATTTGTAAATGACATATCAGATAAAGGGTTAGTATCCAAAATCTATCAAACTTATCAGAACTTATCAAACTCAACATCCAAAGAACAAATAATCCAATCAAGAAACAGGCAGAAGACATGAACAGACATTTCTCCAAAGATACACAAATGGCCAAAAGACACATGAAAAAATGCTCAACATACTTGGCATCAGGGACATACGAATCAAAACCACAATGAGGATACCACCTCACACCAATTAGAACGGCTAACCTTAACAAGTCAGGAAACAACAGATGTCGGTAAGGATGTGGAGAAAGGGGAACCCTCCTACACTGTTGGTGGGAATGCAAGCTGGTGCAGCCACTCTGGAAAACAGTATGGAGGTTCCTCAAAAAGTTGAAAATAGAGCTACCCTACAACCCAGCAACTGCACTACTGGATATGTACCCCAAAGATACAAATGTAGTGATCCGAAGGGGCACCTGCACCCCAATGTTTATAGCAGCAATGTCCACAATAGCCAAACTATAGAAAAAGCCCAGATGTCCATCAACAGATGAGTGGATAAAGAAGATGTGGTATATATATATACAATGGAATATTATGCAGCCATCAGAAAAAATGAAATCTTGTCATTTGCAATGATGTGGATGGAACTAGAGAGTATTATGCTAAGCAAAATAAGTCAGTTAGAGAAAGACAATTATCATATGATCTCACTGATATGTAGAATTTGAGAAACAAGGCAGAGGATCATAGGGGAAGAGAGGAAAACATGAAACAAGACGAAACCAGAGAGGGAGACAAACCATAAGAGACTCAATCTCAGGAAACAAACTGAGGGTTGCTGGAGTGGAGGGGGGTAGGAAGGATGGGGTAGCTGAGTGGACATTGGGGAGGATATATGTTGGGTGAGTGCTGCGTATTGTGTAAGACTGATGAATCACAGACCTGTACCCCTGAAACAAATAATGCATTATATGTTAATAATAAAAAAAAGGGGGGGAAAGGAAAAAAAAATAAAGTTGTTTAAAATAAAATCCATGAGTGAGCACATGGGTGGCTCAGTCGCTGGGCGTCTGCCTTCGGCTCAGGTCATGATCCCAAGGTCCTGGGATCGAGCCCCGCATCGGGCTCCCTGCTCCATGGGAAGCCTGCTTCTCCCTCTCCCACTCCCCCTGCTTGTGTTCCCTCTCTCGCTGTCTCCGTCAAATAAATAAATAAAATCTTTAAAAAAATAAAATAAAATCCATGAGTCCATACGGAAAACACAAATAGAAAGTCTGATGAGGAGCAAGATACTTTCAATTTCAAAGTATGTCCCACAAAATATTAATTACAAAAGGGAAAAAAGTTACCTGATATTGAAGACTGGCAGAAAATATGATTCCCAAGTATCGGGCAAACACAAATCACATGTGAACTGTTAAGATGCAACTAGAACATAGATAGCATCACTTCAGTGGCAATTTCTGCCAAAGATGCATAACCTCAATTTAGTCATAAGGAAATATAAGCAAACCCAAATTGAGGGGCATTCTACAAAATAACTGGTTTCTAATCTTCAAAAGGGTCAAAGTTACCAAAGTAAAGACTGAGAAACTTTCAGATTGAAGGAGACTAAAGAGATGGTACAATTAAATGAAATACATGCATCTGGACTGGATCATTTTGCTCTGAAGAACACTACTGGTGCAACTGGCAAAATTTAAACAAAGTTTGAGGATGAGATAGTAGTCATTTATCAATGTTATTTTCCTGATTTTGATGGTAGTACTGTGGCTACATAGGACAATGTCCTTGTTTGCCCCTAAATACTGAAAAGTTTTTAAGTAATCTCTACGCCCAACGTGGGGTTCAAACTCATGACCCCAAAATCAAGAGTTGCAGGCTCTACTGACTGAGCCAGCCAGGAACCCCTCACACTGAAAGTTCTGGAAATGAGATGAGGGAATATCATGATGGCAGTTCAACTCTCAAATAGTTCATGGGAAAAAGTATCTTCATACTGCCCTTGCTTATAAATTTGATATCATTTCTATAAATGAGATTATTTCAAAAAATTCTTAAATAGTCATAATTACATAAATAATTTTTGTTTCAGTTATGTTTGGGGGAAGAAAACAAGAAAGATACATGCCTTCCAAATCATTAGAGGATAAAACCAAAGAAATTATCGCCCACAAAGGAAAACGCAAAAATAGAAACCAGAATAAGAAAGTATAAAACCTCACAGAAGAAAATCAACTAAAAATAAAGCCAGTTAGGATAATGCAAATGTTTTAAATTCCCTATAGTAAACAAGAGAAAGACTTAAAACATAACACAAGGCATAAAAATTATAACATGGGGCAAACACAAATACAAATAAACTGAAGTCAAAAGAAATCAGTGATCAGTTTAACATGAGGCCAAGCAGGTAAGCAGGAAAATATAAAATAACTGGAAATCAGGAAAAAATAAAAGTTTGTAATTAGAAGAGCCAAGGATCAATTCATTCTCTGATTAAAAACCAGTTTGCCATAATCTGAATTCCATCTCTGCCACAGATTGGCTATGTTAACTCTGGGCAAATTTTTTAATCTCTCTGCCTCAGTTTCCTCATCTGTAAAACGGGAATTGGAGTACTTAACCTCAGAATGTTATCAGAAACATTTAATGAGTTAATGCAGGTAGAGTTCTAAAAGTTGCCCGGTGTATAACAGGAGCTCAAGTATTCCCTATTACTTGTAACTTCAAGGTTTTTTTTTAATTATGAAAATAACACAAGCTTGATGTATAAAAATTGAAAAATATAAGTAAAATTAAGTGAATATAAATCACCTGTATCCCACAACCCAGCACTAACCACTGTTAATATACTACTGTTGGTGTACTTCCTTACAATCTTTTTTTTCTACGTTTGATGCTTCTGTGTTACTGAAATAGGTCAAAGATCTGAAGTTTAAGAACTACCCAAAGAATTTACTTTCCTTAGGAGATACGTCTACAATGGCCAAAAGTAGCAGGTATTATGTTAAAAATAATGTATTTACTTAGGCCTATGAGTGAAGCTTACTTCAGTTATAAATAAGAAAAAGTTATATGACCTGTTTTCTTGTGCTTTTTATCTATAAAAATATATATATTTTAAAAACAGCACAGTGATTCAGAAAACAATCAAGTTTTTTTTTAAAGATTTTATTTATCTGACAGAGAGAGAGACAGCCAGAGAGGGAACACAAGCAGGCGGAGTGGGAGAGGGAGAAGCAGGCTTCCCGCTGAGCAGGGAGCCCAACACGGGGCTCGATCCCAGGACCCAGAGATCATGACCTGAGCCAAAGGCAGACACTTAGAGCCACCAGGTGCCCCAGAAAACATTAATTTTTATTTAAAATAAAATATTTTTCAGACTGAGTCACAACACATTCATGGTTCATGAAATCAATTTGGTGATTTGTGATCAATATTTATTTCTTTTTAATAATAAATAGAAGAATGTCAGAGAATACTGCATGAAGTAATGATTAAGTATTGCCTCTTGGAACAACACTTATGTATAAAAGGATATGTATGCTGATTAGGTTGTAGAAAATGTATTTTGTACTGTGAGTCACCTTTGAAAAACTCAGAGCTGAGGTAGAAAAATGAGGAAAAAGTTCTTGAATGTGATTTAATCACCTGCTACTAAACTGATACATTCTTTAACTACATTTTCTTTACCTTTTTCATGTTATTCACCCACACAAGGCTCAAACCTTGCCCACAGCCCCAGCCTACTCCGCTCAGTTCTCCGCTGCCTATCAGTAAAGGTGTCACGGGGTACACCGATTGCCAACCAGTAAGCACCAGTTGCACAAGAACTCTTTGCCCCCACCAGTACTCCCAGGCCTAGAGTGCGCTCCCTGAAAAATCACTCATGACTCCCTCAGGCCATGATTTTTCTCTGGACAAACACTTAACTAAACTCAATGGAATTTTCCAGCCTAAAAAGTTATCTTGCTTCCATTCCCTTGCTATTTCATCTCTCTTGCGCCAGGACTAATTGCTACCTTCTTGGGGATTGGAGTCCTCTCTCATTTTTTCCATTTTCTAAATTATTTTAAATAGAACTGACACTTTAAAAAAAAAAAAAAGAAGAAGAAGAATGCACTCTTCCCTCTTGGGGAAGAAGTATGAAAGAAAAAAAAAAGGAGACTTCTCATCAAACAATGGAAAAGAATTGAAGACTCACAGAAAGAAAAATAAGAGACCACAGAAGAGCTGATAGCAGAATTTAAAGAATCCTGATTAATGATGTTTAAAACCAAAGATCTGAGACTCAGTCACTGCTTGCTTCTATTACCCCTAGGTGTAAGGCAAATGGTACAAATTACTCTCAGCCCAAATCTGCAGTCAAAAATAAGGATGATGAGGCAAGCTTTCTGCATCTCTACACTCCATCTGCTAGATATTTTTGTGGTGAAAAGCTGCTTGATAAATCAACACATTTTTAATACTTTCTTTTCTTCTTAAAATTGCAACTTAAACTAAAAAACTTAAATACAGTATTGGAGCAATTAACAAGTCTATTTTTAATTTTTTTTTTTTTTTTTTTAATGAAGCAGCATGGCTTACTGCAAACAGCATTGATTTCAAAGCCAGGAGGACCTGGGCTCAAATCCCAGCCATACCACTGACTAGCCTGTGAGCTTGGCGAAATTACTTCTCTCTGAACCCCATCTTTATCCGTCTTTTGGGGGTAATTTACAGAATTAAATGAAAAGCAGAACTTACTGTGCATAGCACCCACAAACAATAAATCTAACTTACCTTTCTGCTCAGACCACATTCCTATCAATAACAGTTAACTAAGTGGTTATCGTTACTGCAATATGTCTCAATTGAAAATGGACTGGAGAAGAAGAGGGGATAGAAAGAGGGAAAGGTAGGGGTCCTGGCTGGCTCAGTTGGTACAGCATACAATGACTCTTGATCTCGGGGTCATGAGTTCGAGCCCCACGATGGGTGTGGAGATTACTTATAAAGAAAAGAAAAAAGAGGGAAAGGGAGTAGATGGCCCTCAAAGGGCAGGCTTGGGGCTTTTGGCAGGGAGGGGACAATGTACAGAGTACATGTGAATGTATATGTTTAAACGACTGATTCTGAAATAATTGATACTGAAAATAATTGTCCAAATGGCTTGTGTCTCTAGAATCACAAAATTAAAGAGCTGCTTTAGGAAACCCCGTAAGTTTGGTCACTGGTGAATGGTACATTTACAAACATTTTCCTAAAATGTCAGGTAATACAACTTTTACTATATGATAGCATCTTTGGGATTTCAAATATCTTAAACTGAATATATATAGGTTTTTTAATGAGGTACTTATAATTACTTTTAAATTAAGATAAATGGAGTTTATACTATAGCTGTGACTTCATATTAGTTAATTATCTTCACAAAAAAATTACCAAAAAACCAATTTTTTTTAAAGATTTTTTTTTTTAAGTAGTCTCTACATCCAACATGGGGCTCAAACTTACATTCATGAGATCAAGAGTCGCACAATCTACCGATGAGCCAGCCAGGTGCCCCACGAAAATTTTTATCGTCATAATCAAATCAAAATTAAATTCATGATGTTGTTGTCAACAAAAGATATGATCCTTGCCTTTTGAAACAATCTAAAATTGCTTTAACATATACCCAAGAGATTGGCAAATATTTTAAGGTCTGAAAATATTAAGTGTTGATACAGACAGAAAGCATCAGGCACTGCTGATGGGAAAATAAGTTGGTAAAATCACTTTGGAAAGCAATTTGGCACCACCTACTAGGATTCAATGTGCCAATACCCTACAATCCAGCAACCCCACACCTAAATTTGTATTAGACATTTGTACCAAAAGATATGGAAGAAGTTAATGATAGTTATTTTTTTAGAAATAAGCAAGAATCTTGTAATAACCCCAATGTCTGTAAACACAAGAAGAAATCAACTGTAGAATATCTATAAAATGGTAGCCTATAGAGTCGTGAATATAAATGAATTAAGCCACAGTTTGCATGAATCCCAAAAACATACTGAGCTAAGAGAGGAAGTAAAATTATATCACTTATGTAAATTTCAAAATCAAGTAAAACAACATGTTGTTTAGGGATACATATGGTAAAATTATAAGAAAAGCAAAAGAACTGTTAAAACAAAATGCAGAATACAGGTTACCTCTGTGGTGGAGGGAGTGAGCTGTAACCCAGGAGAACATATGAGTGCTTCAATTATTTTGTGAGATAATTATTTATTCTTTAGTGATGACATACTTCACAATAAAAGTTTTTTTTAAAAAGGAACACAAAACCTAAGTCACAGATGGAAACCTGCATAAAGAGCAAATCATAAGAGCCAAATTTATGAACTAAGAATACACACACTTCTTCACATTTAATATGAGATCCTGACCTTTCCACAAATAATTCTACATTTTGGAAAAAATTAAATGAAAAACTTAAAACTCACCCCAAAAAGTCTTTATGCTACCCTATGTATCTCCACACTTCCCTAAGGCGAAACCTTCAACTACTGTGTATGAAGTTCCTGGTTATCTGGTCTCTAAACTTTAAATAAAGGCTTTCTAGTTACATTCAGCAAACAACCTTAACTTTTCTTTATCCGTATACCGTAAGAATGGGCAGTTTTATATTAGCACTAACACCTGTTCCAGAAAAAAGGAAGCAAAATGGATGATCAATGCACACTGTTGGAGAGAATGGTGTCATGTGGAGTGCTGGTTTCTGAAATGCTTCGATTTAGCCCGGTCTACCTATCTTGCATTATGCGTGAAAACACTTTGGAATGAAAGCAATTACACATATAAAAGGATGCATTTTCTCCTCTCCTCAATGAAAATCACTAAGGGGCTTCACAAAGCAGGGGCTTCACAAAGCAGGGGCTTCACAAAGCAGGTACATGGGATATAGATGACAAACCTCACTCAACTGGGAAATATGGCACTGCCTCCAAGTGAAGAAACTGCAGACAAATACGGAGTTTAATTTTTTTTATTTGTACCTTTTCTTGAATCCGACACTTTCTTCAATTTCCTGATGGTGGCACCAAGCCAACCACCCTTTTGAACCCCCAACTTGTTCTTCAAGGCCCACATTCCCTTCCTTCTCCAGCACCGCTGCCCACTCTCCACGACGCCTCGGTTCGGCCATCGCCTCTGCACAACCCTTCACCAGGATGCCAGGAACAACAGTGTTCCTCTTCTGGTCCAAACCTCCAGGTCCCCCGGACCTCTGAACACCGCACCTGCTCCAGTCCGGCGGGTCCCGGGCTCCGACCTCCCCGCCCGCGGGACCGCACCCACACATCCCCTCCGCTCCCCGCGCCACCGCCCTCTCGGCCCTTCCTTTGGTCCCGCAGCGCCAGGCGCTCGCCCCTCCCCCAAACCCCTTTTTTCCACCGAGCCTCCCGCTCACTGCACCTGTGGCCAGGCCCCTCCACCCTGCTGTCCCCTCACCGCGGGGCCTTCCCGGCCGAGCCCACCGGCCCCCGCCAGCCCAGCCCAGCTCGGCCCGCTAGGCCCCGACACCAGGCCCCGTGGCCTCTGCCGCCCCTTCTCCTCACCGTGCCCTCCCCGGAGCCCTCGTCTCGGGCCCCTTCCGCTTCCTCACTGACCGCGGCCTGCAGGCCCGCGTCGGGGTGGCCCAGTGGCTCTAGGGGCGCGGGCTGCAACTGCCGCTCGGGATCCCGGGGTGCCTGCTCCATGGCTGCGGTTTGGCGCGGCGGCTCCAGTGCGCCTGCGCCGCCGAGCAGCGCGCCCCGCCCCCCGCCCCCCTGCCGGCGGTCCGCTGGGGCTGAGACCCACAGAGTTCCCAGCGGGTGCTTAGGAAGTGGTCAGCTGCTAAGCCGGGAGACCCAGAAACCCGGGAGAACGGATGGAGGGAGAGAAGGGGAGAAAGGCAAGGGGAAGGTGAAGAGCAGAGTAGACACTGGAACCATTGCGGTTGGCGATCACCTAGAGAAAAATTGAATCTCAAAAGAAATCCGAGGCCGCGGTCTGAACTTCTCGCTCTCGGCCTCCGTCTCTCCTACCTTGTCGGTTCCATTTTTTACCTGGAAAGATCAGAGCGCCATAAATTAAAAACTTTCAGCAGTTCGAGTAACACATTCAGCAAAAGGTAGCAGGTGCAAGTTTTTGAGAGAAGTGAAGAAGTGAAGCGTTTGGCCGAAGCGGTGCTTGAAATCTCTTGCGTTTCATAAAGCCCTGGAGATCTCTGTCATTTTCTACGAACATGAACATCTCTTACCGAATTTTCGGAACCCGATTCCTTGACAAGAATTCACTATGGTAACCTAACGGGAAATGCTCACTGGGTGTACCAGGCTGTGTGGAAGTTGGGGTTCCTTCTATACAAAGTCTGGTCATCGGTTTTTCAAGGAGAGAAACTGATCTTTCTGCCGAAATACTTTGAGGCTGTGACACACAATTTGCTCTTTCTGCCTTGCTTTCTCTGCCCCGCCCCCACTTGGCGTACTTCCCATTCGTCCCTAAAATCACAAGTTATAATGTCCAAAGGCTAATATCGCTTTGTTAATAAATCAGTTAAGACCTTTCTCGTATTACAATTATTTATTTATATGTCTAGCTGCCCCAACTGGACTTTGGACTTTTTTAAGGCAAGGACCCTATCTTTTTTTTTTCTCCCTCTGACCAAACCTAGGACATTTACTCAAATTTCAAAAGGCATTTTATCACTTTATCAAGGATTGTTCATGCTAGGAAAATTCTCAGGAAACACTTTTATTTTTTTATTTTTTAGGATTTTATTTATTTATTCATAAGAGACACACAGAGAGAAGGCAGAGGGAGAAGCAGACTCCCTACTGAGCAGGGAGGCGGATGTGGGACTCGATCCCAGGACCCTGGGATCATGACCTGAGCCGAAGGCAGACGCTTAACAATCTGAGCCACCCAGGAAACATATTTTTAAATCAGAAGACTATTTTAGTAATTCATGACAAGAGGGATAGATACCTTCCCAGGGATAGATACCTTCCCAGGGACAGATTTGTAATCATTATCTTGTGCCCTTTTCCCAGTTTTGAGATACTGAAAAAACTAGGTCCTAGAGCCTTTAGGATAATCGCTCTGGGCTGGTGACTTTGGTGTCTCATCCTGCAGTAAGAACAAGGAAAGGAGCTCAAGTTTTGACAAAGCATTCACGGGGGTTGGGGGGTGGGGAGGGCTAGTGCTACATGCTATTTCTGAAAAGAAAAAAAAAGGAGAAGAAAACTAAAACAGAGTAGGAACATCTGTTTCCTCTTCATTCTGAGGGAGAACAGAATACAATGACCCCAAACTAGGCCACTTTGGCATGTGCATTATTTTGAGCTGAAAGTAATCAACACCCAGGAAAATTACTTTTACCTCTCCCTTAACTACCTAAAAGAGTTTAGGGAGGCCTGGCCCAGAAAGACTACTACTACCAGAAATAACTTTTCATCTGAGTGACCCCTGTGTATGGCAAGGCAAACATCTAATTATCAAACATCTGTTTTTATTGTCCTGGGAATTACCCTACTTTCCTTTGAGGCCAGGGCCCCTATCCCATTTCTTAGCTCAGGATGGCATAGAAGCTTCAGTTGCCTGACATTTTCTTATTCTTATCGGGCTCCCATACCTATATAATTATATTTATTTTTCTCCTGTTAATCTGTCTTATGTCAATTTAATTAACAGACCAGCCAAAAGAATCTAGAAGGATAAAGGGAAAGTTGCCCCCCACCTTTTACAATTCACACCTCCTTTTTGGTGGAAAAAAAAAATTCAAGATTGCCTTTGATATCAATTATAAGTTAGCTAGATATAACTTTGTCCCTATATTTTCTTTTTTTTTAAGATTTTATTTATTTGAGAGAGAGAGAATGAGAGATAGAGAGCACGAGAGGGAAGAGGGTCAGAGGGAGAAGCAGACTCCCTGCTGAGCAGGGAGCCCGATGTGGGACTCTATCCCGGGACTCCAGGATCATGACCTGAGCCGAAGGCAGTCGCTTAACCAACTGAGCCACCCAGGCGCCCTGTGGTTATAATTTTTTAAGATTTTACTTTTTTAAAAGATTTTATTTATTTGAGACAGAGAGAGAACATGAGCAGGGGGAGAGAGGCAGAAGGAGAGGAAGAAGGAGAAGCAGACTCCCCACTGAGCAGGAGCCTGACAAGGGGTAGGGCTCTGTCACAAGACCCCTGGGTCATGAGCTGAGCCGAAGGCAGACGCTGAACCAACTGAGCCACCCAAGCACCCCAAGATTTTACTTTTAAGTAATCTCTGCGCCCAACATGGGCCTCAAACTTGCAACCCTGAGATCAAGAGTTGCATGCTCCACTGACTGAGCTAGCCAGGCACCCCTCTATAGTTACAATTTAAGTTGTTTTCAAAGTTTACTTTTAGAAACAAAACTGCAATGACCATCCCTCTACATAACATCTTTGTGTACCTGACCTGTTAGTTCCTTAAGCTAAATAGGAATTGGGGGATTTTAAGAGAAATTTTATCTAAGCTTTGATAGTGCCTGAGGAATTATTTCTGCTCTATTATAAAATACCATATTTTCTCAAAAATTATTATTTGTATCCACTGGATAATATGTCTCTCACACACACACACACCCCCCGCCAAAAGCTAACACTCTTTTTGATAGAGACAATAACTAGTCTTTAAAAAGACCAGGGTAGGGGCGCCTGGGTGGCTCAGTCGTTAAGCTTCTGCCTTCGGCTCAGGTCATGATCCCAGGGTCCTGGGATCGAGCCCCACATCAAGCCCCACATCGAGCCCCACATCGAGCCCCACATCGAGCCCCACATCGAGCCCCACATCGGGCTCCCTGCTCGGCGGGAAGCCTGCTTCTCCCTCTCCCACGCCCTCTGCTTGTGTTCCCTCTCTCGCTGTGTCTCTCTCTGTCAAATGAATAAAATCTTTAAAAAATAAATAAATAGCCCAGGGTAGGAGAAGAGGTGGTATCTGCAACTTCTTGTCCATCTTTTGGACAACCTGCCATGTAGTGTTGTTGTTTTTTTTAATTCAAGCATTTTTTAATTTTTATCTTATTTTATTTTATTTTTAAGTAAGCTCTTTGCCCAACATGGGGCTTGAACTTATGACCCTGAGATCAAGAGTCACATGTTCTACCGACTGAGCCAGCCAGGAGCCCCCACCCTGCAGTTTTTTTATATATGTGGCATTTCAACATACATTTTCATGATGCCTCTTGCAAGACAAGCATTATTTTCCCCATTTCACAGAGGATGAAGCAGGTTTGGTAACATCTGACAAGGTCACACAGCCATCAAATAAAGGGAAGAGCTGAGATTCAAACCCAAATTTATAGAACATCAGAATCCATGCATTTGGGCCATCCTGCTTTGCATGAAGGAGAGGAAGAAGAGAGACTCTTCTGGAAAAAAGAGGAAAATAATTGGCAGAAATTGAGGTTTGAGTCCTCACCTGATAACCTAGAGGTAGAAGTATATTTCCTTGGAAGATAAAAGCAAAGTCACTCTAGTCCCGCTAAAGTCTGGGAAAATCCAGTGCTAACTCTATAGACATTTTGGATACAGATGCTCCCTATTTTTCAGATTCAGATAGAGTAAGGATATCCACCCTCCCCCCGCCCCACACACACACCCTTACTGAGAGAGGGCTTGAGGTTATTTGCTCCAGAGTGAATGGGAAAGATCTCAGGAGGAGGGATGACTAGCCAGGCTGGCTCTAAGGATGGGTCAACCTCTGTGGGGACATACTCCCCACATCACCCAGCCAGAGGAACTTCAGTTTCATATCTGAATAGCATGATGTAGGGGCACCTGGGTGGCTCAGTCGTTAAGCGTCTGCCTTCAGCTCAGGTCATGATTCCAGGTCCTGGGATCGAGCCCCACGTCGGGCTCCCTGCTCAGCGGGAGGCCTGCTTCTCCCTCTCCCACTCCCCCTGCTTGTGTTCCCTCTCTCGCTGTGTCTGTCAAATAAATAAATAAAATCTTTAAAAAAAAATGAATAGCATGATGTAGATTTCCACTTTGTTATGAATTTAACAAATATGTGTTGAGCTCCTGTGTTAGCCCAAGAACACCACGAAACACCTGTTCCCTGCTTCTCGCCATCCAGGTTCTGCTATTTCCTCCCCAGGATTCTACTGCTATCTTGCTGGCCACCCATGGTCTCTGAAAGTCATGTTCTTCTCCCTCCTCCAAAACTACAACCTTCTTCTCCTTCAACATTGACCAGCAACCAGCCTCAGCACCCCCCCATCTCTCATTTTAGTGTCAGTGTAGATGACATCTGTCCTTGTTCACAGTGTAATATCTAATTTGCCCCCTTCCCACTAATATTACCTTCTTCCTTTCTGGCAAATTCCCCGTTGTGTGAGGCCTCCTTTGGCGACCAAGTCTTAGTATGTTCCTTCAATTGCAGCTTCTCACTGCAACTGAAGAGCTCAGATCCTTCTTTTATTACCCATGGGCAAATTATTTCAATTCAGCCATTCAGACCCTGAAAGTCCCAGAACTTTGAATCTTGAGTCAGAGGAGATGTTGGAGATTAGAACCATCATCAGGCCAGTATGGCCCCCAAGCTGTGAATTTCCTGTAGGTTCTGTGCCAAGACTCCAGAGCTACCCTGATTCTACAACTTGCTACACCCAGATCACCTGCCTTAATTCTGTGAGTTCTGGATACCCCTCCAGGATTTTCTCTATTTGCTTGATGTGACTAGTGTTGGTTTCTGTTCTATGCAGAACAGAGCCGTGACTGACGTAGCGAAGCTCCAATCTCTTCAACTAAACATGCAATAAATATTTATTAGACAGATTGCCCAGGCAATCTCATTATCTGCCAAGGTGATCATCTAAACTGATTCATGGCTGTATGCCCATGGAGAAGACTGGAATATACATGTAAAACCTGCAGAACCATACCCTAAACCACTATGGCTTGAGAAACTTCCTGAAAATTCTAAAGCAAGTGGGGCACTAGAATCTTCCACAGCTAAAACTCATGAAAGCTGCCATAGGAGAAAAATATTTCTCCCCATGGTGCCTGGCTGGCTCAGTCAGTAGAGCACGTGACTCTTGATTTCGGGGTTGTAAATTCGAGTCCCACACTGGATGTAGAGATTACTTAAAAATAAAATCTTGAAAAAAAAATACTTCTCCCCTCTCAGGTAATTTAAATGCACTTTGATAAAGGTCTTCTGAAGCAAGTAGTTGTTTACAAGTAGGAAACGGAAACCAGATAGGCTGGGAGGGAGCCCTTGTCATTGGCCAAGGCATTTTCGCGTAAGTCTTATGGTGCCTATCAGCTAATATCCTACATATGAGTAACAGCCTATCTGCAGGGTAAAGAGGATATTTTGCAAGCTCAGAAGAGCCTGGCAAATGACTCCAAAAATGGAAGGTTTTCTTTAATATTCATAAGCTATCAGACCACCTGATCTTTGAAAACTAGGGCTGCCTAAAATGCTGCGTACAGAAGAAAACAAGCAAACACATAACAGCCAGCTGCATTTTTACTTATTAAAGCCAGTCAGGCTCCTGGCCTCCTGCCCACTGTAGCTCCCCCTCCAGCCTCAGCAGACACCTCCTCATGCCTGAATTCTCCCCAAAACTGCAGGGGAGAGGGTAGGGGAGAATGGGTGCAGTGGGACTGTGGCCAGTGCTGCCTCCTCAGCATCCCTTCCACAAAGCCAGCATGGGCCCTTCTCTCCTCCCCTCTCCTCAGTGGGCTTGGTACCGTGAGGACCCAGCTTGGTCCCCGTGTGCCAGTCAGTTCCTCCAGAGAGAGGAGGCAGCCCTTGGGAGAGGCCAGCAGCAGGCATTCACCGCGTCCCTTTCCGCAGCCAGGCCTAGCTGACGGGTCAGAGCAGGTGGCTCTGAGCCACCTCACCCTACTCGCCCCTTCCCCTGGTTAGGTAGGAAAAGTGCGGAAGCCGCAAAGTTCTGAGTCAGCTGATTAACTCCCGAAACCACCAACTTCAGCCATCAGTCCTGAGGTGAATGGGAAATGGAGGGCTTTTTTCCACTCTTGAGATTTTCCCTTTGAAAATAACCCAAAACTGGAGATCACAAGTGAGGTATTACCTCAGAGGTCCTCTCATCCAATGCCCTCATTTTCCTGATAAGGACAGTGAAGCCCAGCGAAGTTAGTTAATTTGCCCACAGTTACTACTAATAACTGGTTAGCAGCAGAGCAGTGGTCAGGACAGAGCTCTTGCCCCAAACTTGGACTGAGGGTGTTAAAAACAAAACTCAGCTGAGTAAATTTAAAGATCAAATTGGCTTTATTCAACAATTCATGCATCAGGCAGCATCCCATCTAGCAAACAGAAAGGAGCTCCAAAGAGCTACACGAAATGGAAAGCTTTTAGGGGCAGAAAGAGGAAGACAGAGGTGTGTAATTTCAGGCACGGTCGCCTCCCTTTGGGGGAAAGGTGGGGGTCTTTCAGGCAGATTACCTTACTACTGCCAACCGGAAAATTCCAGATTGACTGGTTAAAGGTCACATTCCTGGGAGAGCCTGAACTGCAATGAGGTTAGGTACAGTCTTGGTTTGCTGATATGGGCTTAGTACAAGGGACTCCATTTGGGGCCTGTGTTTTTGTTGTTTTTGTTGTTGTTGCTGTTGTTGTTTTTAATTTGAGAGAGAGAGAGAGAGCACAAGCAGGCAGAACGGCAGGCAGAGGGGGAGGATAAGCAGGCTCCCTGCGGGGCTCAAACCCAGGACCCTGGGATCACAACCTGAGCTGAAGGCAGACGCTTAACAAATGAGCCACCCAGGCGTCCAAGCCGTTCCTGTTTTTTAATAAGAGGCCCAGAGTACCTGACTCAGCTTTTTCTGAAGGCCGGAGGAAATGTGGAAGGAGGAGTTTTTCTTTTCCACTTGAGTAGGGGTGAGGTGGTTGGGGACATGGCCAAGCAGCCTGCTGCCATGTTCGATCATCCTGAGTGATGGCAAGGAGCACCTACGCAGTCCCTGAACAGAGGCTCAAGGAGAGTGCTAATGAGGGCCCCAGTTGGCGGGTGCAGAATCCTGTTTGGGATTACAGGGAAAACTGGGCTGGGTGTTGACTGCTGGGCAGGAGATTGCCTGGCAGGGAAGCCCCAGGCTTTCTACTATGGCTCTAGGGGCTGGAAAGGGCAAGTCTTGTTCAGAGAACTGGGAGGAGTTCAGTGTGGAGAAATGCAGGCTTCTGGGAGAAGAGGATGGGGTGGTAAGTCTAGCTGGGGAGACTGGATATAATGAGTTTTGTAAACCTGACTATGGAGTCTGGATTTTATCCCATGGGAAATCTGGAGCCACCAGAGGTTTTTTGTTGTTGTTGTTGTTGTTTTAAAGATTTTATTCATTCATTTGAGAGAGAGAGAGAGAGAGCACAAGCAGGGGGAGAGGCAGAGGGAGAGGGAGAAGCAGGCTCCCCGCTGAGCAGGGAGCCCGATGTGGGGCTCGATCCCAGGACCTTGGGATCATGAACCGAGCCAAAGGCAGTTGCTTAACGACTGAGCCACCCAGGCACCCCCATCCACCAGAGGTTTTAAGGAGGGGAGAGATTTTTAAAGATTACTAGGACTGTACTGTAGAAGATAGAATAGTAGTTTGGACAAGAACTGATGAGGGCCATTCCTAAGGAAGAGTTGGTAGGACTTGTCACATTGGACACTAGAGGTAAGAAAGAAGGAATCTCAGAGATTTGCAGGCCTCTGACTTGAGCAAAAGTTCTTATTCTCTGATGGTTTCTTTTTCATAAATACCCATAGATACCTGTTCACGTTTTACATATGCAATATCGTTTTGAATCTCCATAGTAACTGGCCAGAACCTTTTACCTCTTTGCTTTTTTCCCATTTGTTATTCCTGTTTCCTCCTGGGTCATTGTTTTTAAGTTTGTTGCTTTCACTTTGGAGCTTTCTGAAGCTGTCTGATGATTCTTAGTTTTTCATTAATATTTCAATAATTTAAATCTAGAATTTTGGTGGGTTTTTTTTTCCTTAATGTTTTGCTTTATTTATTTTGAAAGAGAGAGAGTGTGTGGGTGGGGGTGAGCTGGGAGAGAAGCAGAGGAAGAGAGAATCTCAAGCAGACTCTGCACTGAGTGCAGAGCCTGACGTGGGGCTCAATTTTACAACCCTGAGACTGTCACCTGAGCCAAAATCAAGAGTCAGACGCTCAACTGACTGAGCCTCCCAGGCACCACTTAATTTTAGGATTTTGAAAAAGCTCTGTACATGTGGGCAGGCTCTGTCAACTGGCACACTTCGTTAAGGCTGAGATAATGGGAGTTAGGTATTACTCGGGAGTGGTCAGCTTTCATTCCTACGTCTCCTTCCTTTCCTTACAGTGTCCGGAATTTGTTCCTTGATTTTCCACAAACTTCCTCTATGCAGCCGAGGTGCTTCAAGGGAGATTCTCTCCACCCCCAGAGCCGGTGTGGACCTATAGATACTTTCACGAGAAACACACATATGACTCCCCAAAGCCTTAAAACCTAACAGTGACTCTTACCGAAAGTCTCTTGAGATAGTAAATGAGGAATTATGTTAAATTATATTAAAACTTGCTAAAAATTCTCTTTACATATCTACATCTCCCCAGTGCCCTACTCCTTGAAGCAACTGCTCCACTTTTTTCCCCCTTGCCCCCTTCCCTCAAAACTCCCTGCTCATTCAGTTTTCCCCCTTTACTCCCCACCTCCAGATCTTTTCTTTCCTTCTCAGGATGGCTCCAAGATCTTTCTTATGCAGAGAAATCTTTTGCTTCTCTCATCTTCTTTAATTGACATCTCTGCTCATAACCTTGCTCTGAACGACAAAGAACCCATGGTAACTGGCCAGAACCTTTTTCCTCTTTCCTTTTCCCCCTGTTTGTTATTCCTGTTTCCTCCTGCGTCATTGTTTTTAAAGCAGGGCATAGAGGAAAAGGAAGGGAAGATCTGGTAATGAGAGCACTTTGAGTTTTGGTGTTTTAGTATCTGCCACACATACGCATGTGCATTTATATGAAATGGATAGAAAGAGGGACTGGAAGGCTACCCAGCACACCATTAATGATTTGGGTAAGGAAAGTGAAGGCAAAAATCCAAGGGGAGCGCTCCTTTATAAAATCCTGTGATTTGAATATTTTACCAAGGGAAATAAATTCAAGTACTGCTTCAATAATTTTTACTAAAGTGTGGAAAGTCACCCTTTAGTACCCTTCCAAGTGGAATGGCGGTCAGCGGGAGGAAAGTTCTTTTTAGATATACACACCCCTATCATTTGAAATGTTACAATGAGCATCAGTTACTTTTACAATGAGAAAAACTAGCTATTTGAAAGAAAAAAAACAATTACGATACTATGTAATAAGCATAGAAACACAGAGGAGGAGCCCTCATCCAAACAGGGATGGTAGTGAGAGAAGGAAGAGGGAAGACTTTACCTGGGTCAAGAGGTGGAATGCGTGGGGGGTTCAAGGCCACAGAAGCACTGTACAGAGAAGCACTGAGGCATGAAACAGATATATTTTGGGCAAACATGACATTATCATGTCCTAGAGCACGAGGGTGAGTCATACTGGAAAATGGTGGAGAGGTGGGTAGGGGCAGAAAAGGGATGGCAGGAAATGATCCATTTAAGCTCAGCCATCAGGCATGGTCCAGGCTTGCTGGTTATCAGTTATAATAACTGAATTATATAGGACACATCTGTCCTTTTGGCCTCGGAATTCATATTCAGCTGTTCACTTCAATCACCTCCACTTCTTAATTTTATTTAAAAATTTTGGGACACCTGGGTGGCTCAGTCGGTTAAGCGTCTGCCTTCGGCTAGGGTCATGATTCCAGGGTCGTGGGATCAAGTCCTGCATCCGGCTCTCTGCTCAGAGGGGAGCCTGCTTCTCTCTCTGCCTGCCACTCCCCCTGCTTGTACGCTTTCTCTCTCTCTCTCTCTCTCTCTCTCTCTGACAAGTAAAATCTTTAAAAAATAATAAAAATTTTGAAAAATTATGGGCGCCTGGGTGGTTCAGTCAGCTGAGTGTCTGACTCTTGATTTGGGCTCAGGGCATGATCTCAGGTTCGTGAGATGGAGCCCTACGTCGGGTGCTGGGTGCAGAGCCTGCTTAAGATTCTCTCTCCCTCTCCTTTTGACCCTCCCCCCCCCAAAAAACTGAAAAATTAATACATGTACTTAGTACAGAAATTAAGCAGCACAAACAGGTATACAGTAAAAAATAAGTCAGCCTTCAGCTTCTCATGTCCAGTCCCTTGCTTTCCTACCTTGAGTCAGCCATGATAGGATTTTTCCAGAATTGGAATTACGTGTTTTTAGAAGTGTTTCAGCCTGATATCTGGGCTGCACAGTATCATCCCAATTTGGAATAAGCTGCATACAACGTAGGCTATCTAAATGTCTTGAGCTTAGCAGAATGGGTCTAAAGGGAATAAGTATAACTTTCCCCAAAACTCACCTAAACAGAAAATTTAGTTTCTTTTTTTTTTTTTTAAGATTTTATTTATTTATTTGACAGAGAGAGACACAGCAAGAGAGGGAACACAAGCAGGGAGAGTGGGAGAGGGAGAAGCAGGCTTCCCGCTGAGCAGGGAGCCCAATGTGGGGCTCGATCCCAGGACCCTGGGATCATGACCTGAGCCAAAGGCAGACGCTTAACAACTGAGCCACCCAGGCGCCCCACAGAAAATTTAGTTTCAACTGTTTAAGAGAAATATGCTTATTTTTAACAGTAAACTTGATTAAAATGATTAAATGTTCAAAATTCTGATGGGTCAGACCTCACAGCTAAGAGCTTGCCCAAAGTAATGAAGCAAAGATTGAAACCCAAGATTCCTGACTCCCTGCTTAAGTACTCACTCTTTTATTGTACTTCAGGGTAATTCCGAAAACCAGGACAATCGGGAAGTAACTGTGAGGTACCTGGGTGGCTCAGTTAGTTAAGTGTTCCACTCTTGATTTTGGCTCGGGGCTCAGGTCATCTCAGGGCTGTGAGATCAAGCCCTCAGGCTCCGCGCTCAGTAGGGAGTCTGCTTCTCTCCTCTTCCTTTGTCCCTACCCCAGCTCTCGAGTGCTCTCTCCAAAATAAATAAGTGGATCTTAAAAAAAAAAAAAAAGGAGAGTAACTGTTATAACAACTGTGAGTGGAAATAAAAATCTCAAGTTACCACTGCTTTTAAATAGCCAAGGGAACATGGATACCCTAGCTCTGAGCCCTGTTTAACTAGAATCTTAATATAACAAAAATAAAGTTTTTCAAAGAGTACATTCTGTATGATTGCATTGTATAAAGTCCAAGATAAGCAAAACTAATATTCTATGATAGAAATGAGAACAATTACCTCTGGGATGGTGGAAGATTTGACTACAGAGGGGCCTGAGGGAACTTTCTGAGTTAAGGGAAAAGTTCTATATCTTGATCTGATGTGGGTATTACATGGGTATATATGATTGTCAAAACTCACTGAATTGTACACTGAAGGTATATATACTTTATTGTTGATAAATTAAACTTCGATCAAAGAGAATTTGAATGAAATGAAATTCCTTTGAAAATTAAGTGAAAGTTGCTTACTCTGAGATGCAATTTTTGGCCTAAGGCAGAGCCAACCAGTCCTCTACATTAGTCCTTTGAATATGTTTGTGATTGACTGAGTGATTCACCAGTGATTCATTATGCACCAAAGGAAGGAAAAGGCTCAATAAATTTGGAGACTTGGAACATTTCTGTGTCATTTCTTCCGCATGTCTGGGCTTTGCAGGAATTTATCAAGCTTTTAACCAGTGATCTACTCTCACAGTTGGTATGCTAATACTTTATATATTTGAGAGATGATTTGCAGTTAAAGCGTTTATCCATCCATCATCATGCTGAGCTTCAAAACACCTTACATAAGGTAGGTAAAATAGGTATTCTTATTCATTTTACAGCTTGTAAAATAAGGTTCAGAAAAGTTAAATAATTTGCCCAAGATCCCACAGCTATTTTTTTTAATCAAAATACTGTTTGTTTGTTTTCTTTTCCACAGCTATTAAAAGACAGAGTTGAAATGTCAATTCAGGTTCAAGGAATTTTAAATTATATATGTAGAATTTTTTCCACTATGTCATTTCAGAAAAATCCAGGTCTCTCAGAGTGAGAACTTGCTTCAGAATGACAGTACTGGAGAATACTGTGACTTCCAGGAACACAGTGAATTGAACATCATAATGTAGGTCCAGAACTAGGATAAGGCAAGCAAAGTACTTAGGGCACACAATTTAAGAAGATGCTCTCTCAGGTTCAGGCAAGTGCCAATCCTGCATGGTTGTTAACATTACCTTGTTATTACTAATTTAAATATAAGGAAACTGGGTCTTAGAGCTAGGTCAGATGACTTCACTATTGTCTCACAAACAGTAAGTAGCAGAACCAAAAATTAAGAAGGGGTCTTTAGGCTTCAAATTCTACTAAGCCTACTCTTCAATAATGCTTTGTGGTTTAGCCATAAGGAGGATTAAGACCATGAGGTTTTTAATTGATTATACATTTAATAAACAATTGACCAAATGGCATCCAAATTCAGATGCAAACTTAGGCAACAATAACCATCCAACCTGATTAAAAACTCTCAGCAAAGTAGGAATTAAAAGGACCTTCTTCAAATTGATAGAGTTTCTACGAAAAATCTACAGCTAACATCATACTTATTAAAGACTGCCTTGCCCTAAGATCAGAAACAAGGCAAGATGTCTGCTCTTTCCACTTCTATTTCATTTTGTACTGGAGGTTCTAACCAGTGCAATAAAGCAAGAAAAATAAATAAGGCGTTCAGATTAGAAAAGAAGAATGAAACTGTCTTTATTCAAAGATAAGAACTTCTATGTAGAAAATCATAAGGAATCTACAGAAAAACTAGGAGTAATGAGTTAAGCAAGGCAGTAGGATACAAGCTCAGTATACAAAAATAAATTGTACTTCTTGTATATATTAGCAACAATTAAAAACTGAAAATGTTTTAAAATGTCATTTATAAAATCAAAAATATGAAACTTAGAGATAACTCTGATATAAGATATGTAAACCTGTATAATAAAACCACAAGATATTCCCAAGAGAAATTAAAGAAGCCTCAAATAAGCAGAGCTGTGTTCATGGTTCAGAAGACACAATATCAGTAAGACGTCATTCTCCCCAGTTGACCTATGGATTCAATTAAATTGCAACAAAATCCCAGCAGGCTTTTTTTGTAGAAACTGACAAGCTTAGCCTAAGATTTATATGGAAAAGCAAACTAGAATAGCCAAAACAACTTTGACAAAGAACAAAGATGGAAGAGTTACACTATCTGATTCAAAGATTATGAAGTTACAGTAATCAAGACAATGCAGTGTTGTTATAAAGAGAGACAAACCAATTTGATGTAACAAAATAGGGTCCATAGTCGACCCATACGTTTATGATCAGTTGATTTTAGACAAAGGTGTAAAGGCAATTCAACAAAGGCTAGTTTTTTATTTATTTTTATTTTTTATTGAAGTATAATTGATATACAATATCCTATTAGTTTCAGGTGTTCATCATATTCATTATTTTAATTTTTATTTATTTATTTGTCACAGAGAGAGAGAGAGAACAAGCAGGGGGAGTGGCAGGCAGAGGGAGAACCAGGCTCCCTACTGAGCAGGGAGCCCGATGTGGGACTTGATCTCAGGACCCTGGGATCATGACCTGAGCTGAAGGCAGATTGCTTAAGTGACTGAGCCACCCAGGCATCCCCTGATTTATAATTTTTTTGTTATTGAAGTTATTTAATTAAGCTTTGTATTGTCATACTTTAATAATTTTGCAAATAAGTTGTGTTTTATAAATCTTTTAATTTACTGATTCAGTATTTTTATACATTATGAAATTATCCCCACAATAAGTCTAGTTACCATCCATCTCCATACAAAGGTATTATAATATTACTCACTATATTCCCTATGCTGTACATTTCATCCCCATGACTTATTTATTTGATAACTGGAAGTTTATATCTCTTAATCCCCTTCACCTGTTTCACCCATCTCCCAACCCTTTCTCCTTCTGGCAACCATCAGTTTGTTTCCCGTGTCTATGAGTCTGTTTCTGTTTCGTTTGTTCATTTGTTTTGTTTCTTAGATATAAGTGAAATCATATATTTGTCTTTTTCTGTCTGACCTTTATACATTCAACTAGAGATGGACACTTAGGTTTCTTCCATATTTTCGCTATTGTAAATAATGCTGCAGTGAACATAGGGGTGCATGTATCTCTTTAGTGTAAAGGATAGTCTTTTAAATAAATGGTGCTGGAAAGAACTGGCTATCCACTGTAGAAAAACAAAACAAAACCAAAAAATTTTTGAGACATATTTTGCACATATTCAATAAAAAACTAACTCAAAATGGACTATATGCCTAAATGTAGGTGCTTAAACTATGAAATTTCTGAGAAAATATAGGAGAAAATATTTGTGACCTTGGGTTAGACAGATCTTAGAGATGACACCAAAACCATGATCCACAAAAAAAATTTGATAAATTGGACTTTATCAAAATTAAGAACATCTGCTATTTGAAAGACACTGTTCAAAGAATGAAGCCACAGACAGGAGAAATTACAAACCAAATGTAAAAGGCTTATATCCAGAATATATAAAGAAATCTCAAACCTCAATAAGAAAACAGCCTAATGAAAATATGGGCAAAAGATTTGAACAAACATGTCACCAAAGAAGGTATACAGGTGGCATATAAGCACATGAAAAGATGTTCTGCATCACTAACCATTAGGCTTGTACAAATTAACACCATAAGGAACTACCATGATACACCTATTAGAATAGCAAAAATCAGAAAGACTGTCCATATCAAGTGTTGCCAGTGACGTGACACACCTGGAACTCGTAGGCACTGCTGGTGGGAGTGTCAAGTGGTACAATCATTTTGAAAAACCCACTTGCAATTTCTTAAAAAGTTAAAAACATATGCTTACCATTCCACTCCTACATATTTCCCCAAGGTAAATGAAAGCATATGCCCATACAAAGACTTGTACAAGAATTTCACAGCAGCTGTGTATGTACTAGCCCCAAACTGAAAATGACCCAAACGTCTATCAACTGGTAAATGAATAAACAAATTGTGGTATACTCCAAACAATGAATGACTATTCAGCAATAGAAAGGAATGAACTACTCATACATGAAGCCACATGAATAAGAAGCAAAATAATTATGCTAAATGAAATAAGTCAAAACGGACCGTACTGTTTGATTCTATTTATTCTAGAGAATGCAAACAAATGACATAAAGAAGATTAGTGGTGGAGTGGACCGAATGATGGTGGCTCCCAAAAGATATGTCCACATCCCAACTCCCAGAAGACATGGATGTTATTTGCTTGGAAAAAGGGTCTTTGCAGATATAATTAAGAATCTTGAGATGAGGAGATCATTCTGGATTGTCCAGGTGGGATTTAAATTTAAGTCAAGTGTCCTCATAAGAGGAAGGCAGAGGAAGATTTGAGACAGAAGAGAGGCAGACCCTGAGAAGAGGACGAAATGTGATCACAGAGGCAGAGATTGGAGTAACTGGCCACAAATCAAAGAATGCCAAAAGATCCCAGAAGCTGGAAGAAGCAAAGCGTGGATTATCCCCTAGAGCCTCTAGAGAGCATGACCACGCTGACACCTCGATTTCAGACTTCTGGCCCCCAGAACTGTGAGAGAATAAACTTCTGTTGTTTTAAGTCATCGGTTTATGTAATTATTATGGCAGCCTTGGGACACCAATATTCCCTGGGTATGGGACAGGAGTGGAGAGGGGAAGGTGGGAAGGGGAGATTACAAACAGGCAAGAGCAGACTCTTGAAAATGATAAATATTCTCATTATCATGATAGTGGTGATGTTTCATGGGACTACACACATATCAAAACTTATAAAATCGTATACTTAAAAATGTGTAGTTTAAGTCCATTGCACAATAACAAGGCTGTTAAAAAAAAGGCATATAGTTTCTAAAATAAGACTCCACTTGCAATATTCTGGCCCTTTCTGAGTAGTCCACGGAACACTGATACATGGTATATTCTCAGGAAACTGATCATAAGATGGAGACCCACCATAGGAAGCACAGCTGAGTAACCTCAGAATAGGACAATTGGGAGAACTGATATTCAGAGATATTTAGTATTGCTATATGCAAGGAAAAACATTCTCATCTTATAGGAACTCCATTAGAATGGGGACAGATTTTGGTACAAAGGACTTGCTAAAGTCAGTGTTGTCCACAGATAAAATAGGTGTTGGAGGAGCTAGTTCCTGGGAGACCACCCAGATATTGTAGAGTGGATGCCTCTCTTTGACTCTTTCCTCTGTTGGAGGCTGTTTTTCTTGATTTCTTATCTTTTCCAATTCCTGCTTTTCTCTCTTCTCTGATGTGTTGCTGGAGTATGTGCTTTTAATAGCTTCCAGAAAAGGCACAACTAGGACAAAATTGTTTTAAAATTGCATGTCAGATTCATCTTTTGGCTGGGGATAAAATTCTAGGCAAAATTGGAGGTATTTCCCTTTTGCTTTTTAGCTTTCAATGATGTTGAGAAGGCTGATGCTATTGTTTTTAGAATCTTCTCTTTATCCTTAGTGTTAAGAAATTCCATACTGATGCGCTTTGGTTTGGGCCTTTTTTTCCCCCCAGTAGGCTCCATGCCCAACATGGGGCTTGAACTCACAAACTTGAGATCAAGAGTCGCCTGCTCTACCAACTGAGTCAATCAGACGCCCCTGGGCTTTTATTTTTCCCTTACTGTGTAAGATATTCATGGCATTTTCATTTGGATTCATGTTATCCAGTTCTGGGAAACTCTTCTACATATATATGGATGCATTTTTCACTATTTTTCCTTCCATTGCTTTTTAATTCTTTGAATCCTAGTCACTAGCTGTTAGATTTCCTGTATTGTTCTTCTAATTTTCATATTTCCCTTCTATTGTTCATCTTTTGTCCTTTTGTTCTATTTGTCAGAGCTTTTTCTTACTTATCTTCTAGAACTTCTATTGGGTGATTAATTTGAACTATCATATTTTTAATTTCCAAGACCTGTTCTTATTTCCTGAACAGTCCATTTTAAAGATAGTATTTTGAGGGGTGCCTGGGTGGCTCAGTGGTTAAGCATCCAATTCTTGATCTCAGCTCAGGCCTTGATCTGGTTGTAAGTTCAAGCCCTGCACTGGGCTCCACGCTGGGTGTGGAGCCTACTTTAAATAAAAGTAAATAAAATAAAATATTTTTTTTAAAAAAGATAGCAATTTGCTCATGTTTCATAGAAGTAAGATCATCTGCTCTGGTCTGAAGATTTTTTTCTGAAGTTATTTCCCAAATTGTTTCCTCAATTTTTTTTTCCTGTTTGATCTTTTTTATTCACATTGGAATCTTTCCTCAAATGTCTGCTGATCATTAGCTGTTAAAATGAGATGTAATTGTCTATATATACAATGTGTTGGTGGGAGGATGGATGTGTGTAGTTTCTTGGGGAAGGGGTGGAGGGTTATGGCTGTAGGAGTTGCTGACTTGGCTTTAATTAACAGGGTTGTCGGCTGAGAATTTTTTTGTTGGTGGACCCTCCAAATATATCTGTAGGACTTTCTTCTGGAGTTGTGCTCCCAAAAAGGATATTTTAATCTCTTGCCTGAAGGTACAAGCCTGACTGCCAATATTTTGGGAAAGGGACAGGGGAAGGGGCTTTATGTTCTCATCCTTAAATATATAGACTTCAGGGCGCCTGGGTGGCTCAGTTGGTTAAGCGACTGCCTTCGGCTCAGGTCATGATCCTGGAGTCCCGGGATTGAGTCCCGCATCGGGTTCCCTGCTCAGCAGGGAGTCTGCTTCTCCCTCTGACCCTCTTCCCTCTCGTGCTCTCTCTCTATCTCATTCTCTCTCAGATAAATAAATAAAATCTTTGAAAAAAAATATATAGACTTCAACTTGTTCCTCATTTTCAGTTTATCAACTTGTATTCCTGAACTGGAAATCTCTCTGGTTCAATCTCTCCAGTCTTATAGGGTGGAACAAGGGTTAATCACCTAGTTGCATTGTTTGGGGCTTCTTAGGTAGACTTTGAGCCAAACCCCTTGCTTTAAAATTTTTTTTATTATTTTTTAAAGTAAGCTCTACATATAATGGGGGGCTCGAACTCATGACCCCCAAGATCAAGTCACATGTTCTATCGACTGAGCCAGCCAGATGCATCCCCCCCACCCCCCTTCATTTTCAATTCATTGATCAACTGCCTTCCAAAGTACCTAGGTACCATGGTGCCTTTCTGGGGTTTGGAAAGACCGGTTAGCCTTGTCCATGTCAACAACCTATTCCTGGGAATTTAGGTTTTGGTTTCTTCCTTCATCTAAGTCTGTAAGGGTAGGGACATTATTTATCATGTTGGAATCCAATGTACTATCCGGCCCCAAAGGAATACTTAACAGATGTTTGTTGAAGGTCTAGCTAAGTGAACTGAAGTGAGCACAAACTTTTTCTTTTTTAGATTTTGTCAGAGAGAGAGAGAGCACAAGCAGGGGGAACGGCAGAGGGAGAAGCAGCCTCCCCACTGAGCAAGAAGACCGATGGGGTACTCAATCCCAGGACACTGGTCCTGGGATCATGACCTGAGCTGAAGGCAGACGCTTAACTGACTGAGCCATCCAGGCGTCCGGAACACTGAACTTTCAATAATTTCCTCATCTGCAAAGTTGGCACAGCCATCCCTGACTGTAATCTCAGTGTTTCTGTGAATATCAAATAGTGAAAACATAGGAAAATGCTTTGTAATACGTAAGAATTTCTTGTGCAGCTTCGTTTTTGGACCAAGGAGGGATTTTATGCCACTAGAATATATATTTTATTAGAATTTTCATTTTCATATATATAACTTTTATATCCCCATCTGGTAGACTCATCTTCTCTTCTCCCACTATCTCTGGTGAATCATCACTCTGCTTCCAGTCACTGTAGCAGCTCTAAGGAATCCTTCTCAAGTATAGATGCTGGAGTGATCAAAACAATTTGTCTTTCTCTGGGGAAAAACACTGAATAGAAGTTGGCCTTCATCTTAAGGCAATATTTAAAAAAAAATTTTCATGCTTTTCTAATTAATTAATAAATCCTTTAAGACTTAATCTGTAGAAGCTGGCTCATCAAGTATCAGATATTTATAGTTGAGAGTAATGTATTAGTACTAGGATTATGGAGTGAGAAATTCAATACCTTTTTTCATCTTATTTTTGGTTACAAGTAGGCATTAGAGGTGATGTTGGTCACAAATGAAGAGTACAGTGAACTGATACATAGATGCCATATCTCACCCAGTAGACAATCTGAAAGTTACTTTTCGGGGCTTAAAAACTGTCTATTCAAAATGCAATTAATTAGGGCGCCTGGGTGGCTCAGATGGTTAAGCGTCTGCCTTCGGCTCAGGTCATGATCCCAGGGTCCTGGGATCGAGTCCCGCATCGGGCTCCCTGCTCTGTGGTGAGCCTGCTTCTCCCTCTGCCTCTCTCTCTCTCTGACTCTCATGAATAAATAAATAAAACATTTAAAAAATGCAATTAATTAGAATATGATTGTGGAATTTAAATATAAATATTTGACAGAAGGTATAGGGTGGTGGTATCACCACAGTAAAAACAAAAACAAAAACAAAAACAACAAAAAACAGTTAAGAAGTCCAAATACATGGCCAGAACCTTGTCTTTTTGTCACTTCTGGTCTTGGACTTCTTAACACATAATTCCTAATAACCAGAAGAAAAGTGCACCTTTAAAACTTTGACCTAAAAGAAAAAGATACAAATAAGGAGCAACTGCTACAAAGACTCATTTCTCTGGCCAATTATCAACAGGTATGAATAAAAAAAATGAAACAGAAAAGGCCTCTAGCTTCTCTAGTAGATAAGCTGCAGTGGGAAGTCAAGAAGACAGAGACAAGGTAAAGTAATCACCCAAAAGTAGTATTATTTCACTCTCGTCAAAGAAGCAACCCAATATCTTGAGTTTTCAATTACTCCTAAGTGTATTGTTTTCCTGAAGAATTTTTAAAATCGTATTTCAATAATTTTTAAAATGGCTCAACAAATCAAAAGAAATAAATGGGTATTCAATTGGTTCAAAGAACGAAACAAAAAATCACTAGTTTAATTTTACATTCTTGCTCTATTTCCAGTATATTTGAACATTTTAGTTTTTAAAAACTCTTACTGAATTTACTTCTTTTTCTCCCTAGGAGATTCATGAAAATAAGAATGTAAAGAGAAAAATCAACATCCCTCTCAAATGAACAAGGTGCTAACTCTACTAAATATAAACTTTCTATTTGTCTCCATTCATAAAACAGACAAAGGCATTATTGTTCTCTAGTTTTATTATTTGTCAATCTTCCCAACACATGAACTATAACTCATTTTGAGATTTTTCAGTGCATTTCACAGCAAAAATGAACAAGGGAATCATTAAAATGGTTGTACATAACCAGTTATTTTCTTATAATTTACAGTTTCTTGAAAAAATTGTTTTGCTGTTTTCATCCTATTAACCCCTTCAATAAAACACAATTTATCAGAGCACAAAGCTTAAACTTCTTATGATGATGCAAGAGATACAGCCACCTACATGGCTGATGAATAACAGGTATGTTACACACACTGATTGGAAGACCACATCAGAAGAAACAGAGTAAGGCACCACTCTTGGAAAATTAAGGTAGCTTGCAGTAACAAGTGTTGAGCACCATAAGTAGGTGCTCAATAAATACTTGAATGAATGATGAAAGCCATAATTAGCACTATCCTTTTAATTGCCAGCAATTCTTCAACCTCAATAAAATACTTATTAAAAAAAAGATTTGTACCTGAATACAACTTCCTGATAACTTTTTCTTATTCTTTTTTCAGCATCTGAGTTTCCTTGAAAAGAGAACCATACCATACATGCACTCAGCCACATACATAACTTCTGAATTACTGACAAATATGAATAGTTGTTTTAAATTTGAATGAACAGAGGTAAGATGAAGCATACATATCCAGAGGGATAGCACATAATACTGGATATTAACCTACAAGTGAAAAAAAGGTAAGGAAAAAAGTAACAGTTTTATTCTTTAATGTCTGCTAAGTTTTTTAATGCCTCAGTTCTTGAGAAAGGCCAAAATCTCATCATATTAACATGAACACATTTAAAAAAATTGTCTCTCAAGTGTAGTATTTAATAAAACTAGGTATTGAAAAATGTTCTGAAATTTTTCAAGTCAATGTTGTTTTCAAGTATATTAAAATGCTCAGAAGAAAAAATTCTCCATGGTTATAATTCTAATCAATTTATAAATATACTTTTTAAAAGAGAGTTCCAACAGAGGTGGATAATGGAGAAGCTCCTCAGACACAGGCACACAGTCTCTTTGAAGGAACAGAATGCCTTGTTACTACAACCTGGTTGATTTTTTTTAACACTGATTTCAGGCACAATGGCTGAATCCACTTCTGGGTCATCGTCCTCCTCTTAGTTTGTTTGTAAGAGTAGTGAATACTTTGAATACTTCAGTTCCTGACAGAAAGCAAAGCACAAACTCTGCAACAGACTTCACTTTTCACTGTAAAGAAATCAAAATCACTGAGTTCTCACTGTTGTGTGTATCTGCTGCCCCCATGCAAAAACAGGGGTTCAAACTTAACTTTAGGAGCAGGGACTGGATAAAAGATTAATCATCTAATAATTCCCATGAAAGGTTTTCAGATGATATTGCTCGTGTCACATGAACAGGTTGGTGAGAGGCCCATCGTGCTTCTTCAACACTTTGGTCTTGCTGCAGTTCTACGGTGCCTTAATAGGTACATTCGTGTTTAGCTAGATTCAGTCTGTGCAATCAGGAAGCAGGTCACTCAGTGCAATGACTCCGTTCTGGGAGGGTTTAGGGTAAACAGAGAAGAAGTTCATTTGGTCGAGTCTTAGTGTGTATCACTCTGCTGGTTGTGCTGTTGGAATTATTTTCCAAAGGGGTTTATGGTAAACCCAGCCGTCTCCCTGAAACAAGTAGAAAAGTAAATTAAAGAATGATTCCTCTAATATTTTCACAATTGGTAATCAAAACGAGAAGCGACACCTTCACTGAGGTGGAATTCTACTCTCACATTTAAAAACAAGAGTTTCTGTGACAGGAAAAAAAAAATCTCTGTGCTTAAGACATTAAGTAATGCTGGTGGTTTAGCTAGGATTAGGGGAGAAGTTCTGGTCTGTGGGCACCTAGTTGATGCCCGATGATCACTTTATTTGCAGAAGTCACTGGTAGCAATTCTGCCAGTTTTGCCAAGACACTGCAGACTGGCTTCACCCACAGCGTGATGGACACGAAGCAGGTGGAGCACAAAGAAATGGTCATCAAGGTACTAGCTGTTCTCACCACCTCAACTGGCATCTCTGGTATCTGAGTACTGTGTTCTAGTTCTTCCCTGACTCTACTCCCATTAGTTTTCCCTGGCTCCTGTGAACAGAAGGATACTGCAAGGAGATAAGGTTAGAGTCAGAGAATGAACTAGAAAGAGGGGAAGACCAAGACCAAGTGAGGAAAAGAAACCCATGAAGCCATATACTGGGGCGCAGGACTTGACACAGATTGGAATGCAGTGTTCATAGGACTAGGTGAAGTCAGTCAGATCTCAACCCGTCCTTAATGCATAGTTCCTTCAATGTATTTGTATTTAAAAATATTTAATTTGTATATATATATTTTATCTTGTTCCTAAAATGACTTAAGGCCGGCAATTACTTGGCTCCTAATGACAAGGACTCATTCTTTCCTTGACTGCGTTTTAGTCGGACTACTTTGAGCACTCTTCTTGACCAGACCTCATCCATGGCCTACTGAGCCCAATTTTAGCAAAGAATTCTGATAAGCCGGTTTACCAAGAACCCCCCACCCCCAAATCCTTGATTCTGAAACTCCTCTTCTCCCACCCTTGATATCTAATCAAATTCCTCTCTCCCCACCCCCATCCTTGATATCTAACCAAGATTCTCTTTTCCACCCACTCCCTCACATTTCCACTTGTCCCCATACTTGGAGTTGAGTTCAATCCCTCTTCTCTATTACAATAGTCCTGAATGAAGCCTTCCTTGATGTTTTTAATAGGTATCAAAATAATTTTTCTTTAATAATAGCAACCATTAGGGGTGCTTGGGTGGCTCAGTCAGTCAAGTTGTATGCCTTCGGCTCAGGTCATGATCTTGGGTCCTGGGATTGAGCCCCATGTTAGGCTCCCTGCCCAGTGGGGAGTCTGCTGCTCCCCCCATGCTCACTCCCTCTGTCAAATAAATAAATAAAATCTTTAAAAAAATAATAGCAACCATTAGGTTGTTTTCCACCTGGTTGATAATTCTCAACTCCTGTAGTACTGTTCTTGGAAAAAGATGCCACCTAATCACATCACTGAATGCTAGACTGGTAGCGGCTCTTAATAATATCTGTCCAAGAATAAATGACAAGTAGCAATTTTATATGTCATGTTACTAGCAAGAATCAGGGTGCCTATCTTTAAAAAATTTCATTAATTGTATCTTTTTAAGATTTTATGTTTAAGGAATCTCTACACCCAACGTGGGCCTCAAACTCACACCCTGAGATCAAGAGTTGCATGCTCCACTGACTGAGCCAGCCAGGCGTCCCTATAGCTTTTAGCCATTATAGCCCCTGCTCTTGACCCCCCAACCGAGTTCACTTTTAATGATTTACAGAGCTCCTCCTTTAGAAATTCTCCTCCTACAATCTCCTCCTGGTATATTTGCTTTCTTTGAAATGAAAAAAATGCAAAGTTACCAGACTATAACTTTGAAAATTATTAATTTTTTCAGATAAAAGAGTAGATATGTACTTTTCCCTTTATTATTTCAATCCATGAAAATGGCTGGTATTTTTAATAGATAATGATTAGAAAAATGAAGGTAATGAAGCCACTATAATAAACTATGGATTTTTAGGGTTAATAACTATGCAAAAACCAAGATCAAATTACTTTTTGCAAATTCCTTCTTGATGGACCAATATTAAAATTCAGTGGGCTTCTTTAGACTTGGCTATCGACAAGAAAACTTTTCTTCTTTTTCTTTTCTTTTTATTTATTTGTTTGTTTGTTTGACAGAGACAGAGAGGGAACACAAGCAGGGGGAGTGGTAGAGGGAGAAGCAGGCTCTCCACCCAGCAGGGAGCCCGATGCGGGGCTTGATCCCAGGACCCCAGGATCACGACCTGAGCCGAAGGCAGGCGCTTAACGACTGAGCCACCCAAGCGCCCCTTCTTTTCTCTTTTTAAAAAATATTTTATTTATTTGTTTTTAGAGAGAGAGAAAGAGATAGCACCAGCGGGGGGAAGGGGGGTGAGGTTAGGGGCGGGCGGGGAGGGGCAGGGGGGAAGCAGACTAACCGCTGAGTAGGGAGCCCAATGCAGGATTCGATCCCAGGAACCTGGGACCACGACCTGAGCCAAAGGTAGACACTGAACTGACTGAGCCACCCAGGAGCCCCCCCACCCTTTTTTTCTCTTTAAGTAATCTCTCCACCCAATGTGGACTGGAATTCACAACCCCAAGATCAAGGGTTGCATGCTCCTCTGACTGAGCCAGCCTGGCACCCATGACAAGAAAACTTTTCTTGGTATCAGCTCTGGTCCGCTATTCACCTTACTCTGAGTTCTACCAGAAAGCAATAAACAAAGAAAAATTTTTTAATTTAGGTAAGACTCCAGAAATTATTTAGTCCAGCTACAAAATCAGTGCATCAAAGTCTTCCACATAAGCCATGGTCTCATAAAGGACTAATGATGCATTACTATAAAATGTACTCCCTTATTATTATTGGATATTTTTGATTGTTGTACAATTCCTTCCTATGCTAAGCTCAAAACTCTTGGTAGGATGGACCTACCTCAGGACTGCTATACAAACTAATAAAAAATTTCTACATGATAAACCATACACATATCTGAAGAAGGTTACAACAAATGGTCCTAATTTTTGGTTTTCAAGGCTAAACACCCCACTTTATTCTTTTTTCCTTAAACATTGTAAAGATTCTAGCCACTTCATTACACACTGTGTAGCTGATTAAGTTTCTCATGTCTCCCTCTAAAAGGTGGTCTCTGGAAATGAACACAGAGTTTTAGTGTGGTTCAAAGGACAATAAATTATAAATTGTATAATCTATTACTATGATTGGAGACTGTGTTATAGCATTTTTTTTCTGACCAATTTAATCCTAAAATCTACTTCATCTGAACTGCTACTAAACTATTTTACTTTGGCAAATTGTGAAAAGCTCATGAAAAAGCTCATGGTTAAGCTGGACTAGTTTCAGAAATAAAGATGTGTAAATGATAACAATTCAATAAAGCCTAGGAAGCTAAAGTTCTCACTAAGTAGATAATGAGTTTTAGTCTGAAAACATGTAAGACAAACCTCTTTAATAAAATATTTGGTTTTCCAGGGTGTGCCTGTTTCAGTTCGATGCCTTTCTTCAGTCCTCTGGCGTTCTTCCAGGGTACGTTTATGCTCTGTGGCTTTATCAATTTCAGATTCCCTCAGAGAGTCTGTCACATTTTTCCACAATCGCCTATAATTAGAAAAACCACAGATCTTACAAGCATTCTTTTTTTTTTTTTTTAAAGATTTTATTTACTTGAGAGAGACAGAGAGAGCACCCAGAGGGAGAGGGAGAAACAGACCCCTGCTGAGCAAGGAGCCCGATGTGGGACTCGATCCCAGAACCCTGGGATCATGCAAGGCAGACACTTAACCGACTGAGCCCCACCCAGGCAACCCACAAGCATTCTTTTAAAAGATAATTAAATAGAACTGATACCCTTGAAATTAACAGTTAATTTAAAAAAATTATGTTTTCTGAATCAGATATATAATTTCATGTTTATGAATTACAAGAACACAGAATATTATGGTGCTGATATTAATGTCCAAGATGCTGTTGCTTCTGCTTTTTCTTTTCAAATTAAAAATAATTTGT
The DNA here is from genome assembly GCF_003265705.2 of Callorhinus ursinus. Taxonomy (NCBI): domain Eukaryota; kingdom Metazoa; phylum Chordata; class Mammalia; order Carnivora; family Otariidae; genus Callorhinus; species Callorhinus ursinus. Next base: position 61,130,552 of record NW_027397063.1, read on the forward strand.
ATTTCTGGGGCACCTGGGTGGCTCAGTCGTTAAGCATCTGCCTTCGGCTCAGGTCATGATCCCAGAGTCCTGGGATCGGCCCCGCATTGGGCTCCATGCTCTGCAGGAAGCCTGCTTCTCCCTCCATCACTCCCCCTGCTTGTGTTCCCTCTCTCACTGTGTCTCTGTCAAAAAAATAAATAAAATCTTTAAAAAATAATAATTTGTATTTTTTTATGTTATGTTAGTCACCATACAATACATAATTAGTTTTATTTGCATTTTTAAAAAATTTTATTTTTTATGTTCATCACCATACATCATTAGTTTCTGATGTAGTGTTCCTTGATTCATTGCATATAACACCCAGGGCTCCATGCACTATGTGCCCTCCTTAAAACCCATCTCCCCACCCCGCTCCCCTCTAAAACCCTCAGTTTTTTTTCTGGAGTCCATAGTCTCTCATGGTTCGTCTCCCCTTCTGATTACCCCCCACCTTCATTTTTCCCTTCCTTCTCCTGTCCTCCATGCTATTCCTTATGTTCTACAGTAAGTGAGAACATATAATTGACTTTCTCTGCTTGACTTATTTCACTTAGCATAATCTCCTCCAGTTCAAAAGGGGAACCCTCTTACACTGTTGGTGGGAATGCAAGTTGATACAGCCACTTTGGAAAACAGTGTGGAGGTTCCTCAAAAAGTTAAAAATAGAGCTACCCTATGACCCAGCAATTGCACTACTGGGTATTTACCCCAAAGATACAGACGTAGTGAAAAGAGGCACCTGCACCCCAATGTTTATAGAAGCAATGTCCACAACAGCCAAACTGTGGAAGGAGCTGAGATGCCCTTCAACAGACGAATGGATAAAGAAGATGTGGTCCGTATATACAATATATTACTCAACCATCAGAAAGGATAAATAATTTGTATTTTACCAAATAGAAAGATTTTTATTTTTAAGAAACTCAGGAAATAATAAGCAAAAAGTTAAATAAATTTTTTAAAAGCTGAAAGGTAAGAGAGACAACTTGTACTTCTGGACATGACGACATAATGGGGACCAGACTTAACCCTTCTGCCTTTAATCAGCTAGGAAACCAGACAAAATATATTGAAAACAATGGAGCCTGCAGATACTGAGCAAAAGGCAGCACAAGACAGTGATTCCTGAGAGGAGGGAAATAAATGAGGGGATTCCTATGGGTGCTCCAACTCACTGGCTAGAGTTTATAGGCACAGCAGGAGGAGGAAAGCTCAACTAACTCCAAGCAAAAGAAAACTGCCAAAACAAGTCTTTGGGAGAAAGAACAGTCTGTTGAACAAATAAATGGTGCTGGGACAAATGGATAATCTACAAGCAAAAAGAGGACCTGAGACCCTTACCTTATATGAAAACTTTTACAAGAACACATAGGAGAAAATCTTTGTGTCTGGGTTAGGCAAAGATTTCTTAGCTACAACACCAAAATCATAATCTATAAAAGAAAACATCAATAATCTCATCTCAAAAGAATAAAAACCTATACTGAAAAAAACCCACTACAAAAATTAAAAAATGGGCAACAGACAAGGAGAAAATATTTGCAAAACACATATCCAATAAAGGATTTATATTCAGAATTCACGAAGAACTCCTGCAACCCAAGAAGAAGAAAACCACACATTTCACCAAAGAGGATAAACAAATGGGTAAGTAATTAGCACTTGAAAATATGTTCAACAGCATTAGTCATTTGGAATATGTGACTTAAAACCATAATAAGACTACTTCATACAAACTAGAAGGGGTATAATGGTATAAGGCAGGCAATAACAAACGTTGGTAAGGATGTGGAGAGCTGGACCACTTATACATTGCTGGCACGAAAGTAAAATGGTGTAGCCATTTAGGAAAATAGTTTGGCAGTTTCCTGAAAAGTTAAATGTAAAATCTCCAGACAACCCAGCAATTACAATTTCAGATATTTACCCAGAGAAATGAAAACATATCCATCCAAATGAGGATGTTCACAGTGGTATTAATCATCACAGTCCAAAACTGGCAATGTCCATCAACTGGTGAATGGACAGACAAAATGTGGTTCCATACACTGGAATACTATTGAGCAATATAAAAAATGAACTATCGATACATGTTATATCATAGATGAACCTCAAAAACATTATGCTAAGTGAAAGAAGCCAGGCACAAGATATCACATATTATACGATTCCATTTATCTAAGTGTCCAGAAAAGGCAAATTTATAGGCAAAAAGTAGGTTCCCTGAGACTGGGGATAGGAATGGAATGGACATTAGCTGTAAATGGGAATGAGGATCGTATGGGAGGATAAAGATTGTGAAGCTGATTTATGGTGATGACTGCACTGCTCAAGAAAGCTGCTAAAAATTACTGAGTTATACACTTGAAACAGGTGGTTTTATAATATGTAAAATACATCCTGATAAAGTTTCTAAGTGGCAATTTTAGTATTAAAGTAGAATTCAAAGCAAGAACTATCACCAGGGATAAAGAAGATCATTTTATAATGATCAGGATTCAGTGTATCAAGAGGACATACAATCCCAAATGTGTATGTCCCTAATACAGAGCTTCAAATAACATGAAGACTTAGAGAACTACAAAGAGAAATATGCAATTACAATTGGTAATTTCAGTAACTGATCTCAGCTGATGGAACAAGTACACAGAAAGTTAGTAACAACACAGAGTACTAGAAAAATACTATGAACCCACTTGAGCTAATTGATATTTATAGAATACTGTCACCTAACATCAACAGAATACACATTCTTGTCAAGTGCACACGAAACATTTACCAAGACAGAATGTATTCAGGGTCATAAAACAAATCTCAATAAATGTGAAGGACTGAAACCATACCAAGTATATCCTTCGGCCAAAATTAAGTTAAATTAAAAATGAATAATGGGAAGATAGCTGGAAAGTTTCCAAATACTTGGAAATTAAATAATACACTACTAAATATAAATAACTTCATGAGTCCAAAAAAAATCACAAGGAAAATCAAAAAACACGTATCAAAAGTTCAAAAGTTGTGAGATATAGATAAAGCAGACTTAGAAATATATTAAATATTTACATCAGGAAAGAAGAAAAATCAGCCTAACGAGGGGTCAAACTGTGGTTGGCTGCCCATTTTTGTGAATAAATTTTTACTGTAACATAGTGGTATCTGTCTTTCCTTTCACTATCTGTGGCTGCTTTCATGCTTCAGTGGCAGAGCTGAGTAGTTGTGGTAGAGACTATCTGGCCTAATAGGCCTAAAATACTTACTCTCTGGCCTTTTATAGAAAAGTTCGCTGATCCCTGACCTCAGCTTCCCTTTTAAGAAACTAGAAGAAGGAAGAGCAAATGATGTACCAAGTAAGCATAAAAGAGAAAATTTATTAAAAAAAAGCAGAAATCAATGAATAACAAAACAGAAATACAGACAAAAAGCAATGAAACAGAAAGCTGGTTCTTTGAGTAAAATTAATAATCCTTTAATCCTTACTAAAAACCTTTAATACCATTGATCAGGAAAAGAAAATATTACCAACATACAGAATGAAAGTGGGGACATCACTACAGATTCTACACACATTAAAAGAAAAATAAGGGAATATTATAAACTATATGCCCATAAATTTGACAAACTAGATGAATCAATTCCTTCAAAGACACAAATTATCAACCTTCACTCAAGAAGAAAGACAACCTCAATATCCCTATAAAGATATTGTAGTTAAAAACTCCCTCAAAGAAAACAACAGACCAATATCCCCCATGAATGTAGATATAAAAAATCCTTAATAAAATTTTAGCAAAGAGAATACAACAGTATCTCTCTCTCTTTTTTTTTTAAGATTTTATTTATTTATTTGACAGAGAGAGAGAGAGAGCACAAGTAGGCAGGCAGGCAGGCAGAGGCAGAGGGAGAAGCAGGCTCCCCGCTGAGCAGGGAGCCCGATGCGGGGCTCGATCCCAGGACCCTGGGATCATGACCTGAGCCGAAGGCAGACGCTTAACCGACTGAGCCACCCAGGCGCCCCTACAACAGTATCTCTTAAACATTTGTCTGCTTTAATAGTAGCTGGATTCCTTTAACTGTTTCTACATTCATTCAGTCTGTCCTGATATATTGTTTTAATTAAATTATATAAAGAAAGTCAGGGGTACCTGGGTGGCTCAGTGGTATAAGTGGCTGACTCTTGGTTTCTGCTCAGGTCATGATCTCAGGGTCCTGGGACCAAGCCCCATATCAGGCTCTGTGCTCAGTGTCTGCTTGAGATTCTCTCTCTCCCTCTCCCTCTGTCCCTTCCCCCACCTCACGTGCACTCTCTCTCTCTCTCAAATAAATAAAATCTTTAGGAAAAAAAGAAGAACATAGATGAAGGAAATCCAAAGAGAATAAATGGCAAAACTGGTGGCACTCTCTCTCTCTAAAAAAAAAAAATAAAGAAATCTTAAGAAAATCTGGCCTCACACAGATACATAGTTGGAAAAGAGAATATTTTAACATATTTTTCAAGTAATTAAATTCTTTGGTATTGTATCAAATTCAGCAGGTAGTAGTTTTTTATTCTTATTTATTTATTTATTTATTTATTTAATTTATTTAGAGACTCTTAAGCAGTCTGTGCCGTGCAGAACCCAATGTGGGGCTCAATCTCACGACGCTGAGATAGTGACCTGAGCCGAAACCACGAGTTGGGCCGCTTAACCAACTGACACACCCAGGAGCCCCAAATGGTAGTTTTTTAAAGGCTGCCTGCAGTGTGGAAACCGAAAGATGTCAGTGAATTTTTTATACCGTGCTACATGGAGATTCATTGGTCTAACTGGCATCTTGACTGGATTTTTGTTTTTGTTGTTTTTTTTTTAATTTAAATTTTAGTTAGTTAACACACAGTGCAATATTGGTTTCTGGAGTGGAATTCAGTGATTCATCACTTAAATACAATACCCAGGGCTCATCATAACAAGTGCCCTCCTTAATACCCATCACCCATCTAGCTCACCCCCCACAACCTTCCTCTATCAATCCTCAGTTTGTTCTGTATCTTTAAGAGTCTCTGATGGCATGTTTCCCTCTCTCCTTTTTTTTCTTTTTCCCCTTCCCATATGTTCATCTGTTTTCTTTCTTAAATTCCACATATGAGGGGCGCCTGGGTGGCTCAGTCATTAAGTGTCTGCCTTTGGCTCAGGTCATGATCCCAGGGTCCTGGGATCGAGCCCCACATCGGGCTCCCTGCTCGGCAGGAAGCCTGCTTTTCCCTCTCCCACCCCCCTTGCTTGTGTTTCTTCTCTCGCTGTGTCTCTGTCAAATACATAAAATCTTAAAAAAAAAAAAAAAAAAAAAATTCCACGACTGAGATCATATGGTATCTGTCTTTCTCTGACTGACTTATTTCACTTAGCATAATACACTCTAGTTCCATCCACATCATTGCAAATGGCAAGATTTCATTTTTTTGATGGCTGAGTAATATTCCATTATATATATCACATCTTCTTTATCCATTCATCTTGACTGGATTTTTGAATGGATCTTGAATGATTCTGTAATATCATGCATTGTTCACTTGAAAAATGATCTTTCAGATGTTAACATTTTATTATGTAATATAAAAAAAAATCACATTCATTACTATCACCACCAATTTCATCAGAAAACCCTTTACTTGGGAAGCTTTCACACTCAGGTAGCAGATACAAGTTTTCCAAAATTCTGATTTTTGCCTTGAGCTTAAATAGTTTTTCCAACTTAACTGAGATACAATTGACATACAGCACTGTTATGTAAGTTTAAGATGTACAGCATTATGACTTACATATACTGTGAAATAGCTACCACACTGAGTTTAGTTAACAGCCATCATTACATATAAATACAAAAGAAAAAAGTTTTTTCTCCCTTGTGATTAGAGTTCCTAGGATCTACTCTTTTAACAACTTTCAAATATACCACCAGCAATGTTAATTGTAGTCATCATATTGTACATTACATCCTCTAGTACTTGTTTATCTTACAACTGGAAGTTTGTACCTTTTGATCACCCTTATCCAATTCTTCCACTCCCCAACCCCCACCTCCGGTAACCTCAAATCTGATCTGTTTTCCATGAGGTTTTTATTTTGCCTAGATTGTACATGTAAGTAAGATCATACAATATTTGTCTTTCTCTTACTTATTTCATTTAGTAAAATGCCCTTAAGGTCCATCCATGTCACAAATGGCAGGATTTCCTTCTTTTTTACAGTTGAATATAATTGTATTGTGTATATACAACTTTTTTTAAGTTAAAAAAATTTTTTTTTAGTAATCTCGGCCCCACTCATGGGGCTCAAACTTACAACCCTGAGATCAAGAGTCGCATGCTCTTCCAACTCAGCCAGCCAGGCTCCCTATATACTACATTTTCTTATCCATTCATCTGTGGAGAGACACTTAAGTTGTTTCCATCTATTTATTTATTTACTTTCCACTTTCTCTCCCTTCTCCTTTTTATTTTTAAAATTTTTTTCACTTTATTTACTTTTTCATCACGATATGTTTACTCTTTAATCCCTCCTCTATTTCTCCCAACCCCCACCCACCGCCCCATCTGGGAACCATCAGTTTGTTTTCTATAGTTAAGAGTCTGTTTCGTGGTTTGCTTCTCTTTTTCTCCCTGCTCATGTGTTTTGTTTTTTAAATTCCACATATAAATGAGATCACATGGTATTTGTCTTTCTCTGACTTATTTAGCTTATTAGCATTATAATCTCCAGTTCCATCCATGTCATTGCAAATGGCAACATTTCATTCTTTTTTATGGCTGAATAATATTCCTATGTGTGTGTGTGTGTGTGTGTGTGTGTGTGTGTGTGTGTGTGTGTACACCACATCTTCTTTATCCATTCATCTGTTGATGGACACTTGGGCTGCTTCCATAGTTTGGCTATTATAAATAATGCTGCTATAAACATACAGGGGCATGTATCCCTTTGAATTAGTGTTTTTGTATTTTGGGGTAAATAACCACTAGTGCAATTACTGGATCATAGGATAGTTCTATTTTTAATTTTTTGAGGAACCTCCATACTGTTTTCCAGAGTGGCTGCACCAGTTTGCATTCCCACCAACAGCGTAAGAGGGTGTCTTTTTCTTCACATCCTCACCAACACTTGTTGTTTATCAGTTCTTTATATATTTTGGGTACTAACCCTTTATCGGAAATGTCGTTTGGAAATATCTTCTCCCATTCTGTAGGTTGCCTTTTAGTTTTGTTGTGCAGAAACGTTTTTTATTTTGATGTAGACCCAATAGTCTATTTTTGCTTTAATTTCCCTGACCTCAGGAGACATATCTAGAAAAATGTTGCTATAGCAACAATGTCAGAGAAATTACTGCCTGTGCTCTCTCTTCTAGGATTTCTATGGTTTCAGGTTTCACAGTTAGGTCAATCCATACATTGTTTCCATTTAAACTTTATTATTAGCAAAAAATACTGTCAATTGTTTTCCTTGAAGTGCCATGTTCATGTCATTCATTTATAAGAAAAATGTCTGCCCAATACTGAAATTAGAATAGTCATGGTTTGCCATTTTTTTTTAATTAAAAAAAATTTTTTTAAGCTTTTCTTTATTTATCTGAAAGAGACAGAGAGAGAGAGAACACAAGTAGGGGAAGTGGCAGATGGAGAAGCAGGCTCCCCACTGAGCAGGGAGTCTGACGTGGGGCTCCAGTCCAGGACCCTGGGATCATGACCTGAGCCCAAGGCAGACGCTTAACTGACTGAGCCACCCAGGTGCCCTGACAATCATTCTTTTAAGCAGAAATACTGTTTATGAAAAGAGCAATTAGTTCAGCTTGTAACTCCAACAACTGCACAAGTGCTTTTCCTCCAGATAACCACCATACTTCTCAGTATCTACCACTGGTGCTTTATGTATACTACCAATTTGTCATGTAGAATATTAAAAAGATGGGTACTCAACTGTACAGATTTAATAAAACTAACAATCTGTACTCGGTTTTTTTTTTTTTAAAAGATTTATTTTTATTGAGAGCGAGTGAGCATGCATGAGCATGAGTGGGTGGGGCAGAGGGAGAGGGAGAGGGACAGAGAATCTCAAGCAGACTCCATGCCAGGTGCCAGCCCATCAGCCTCACGATCCTGAGATCATGACCTGAGCCAAAACCAAGAGTCGGAGGCTCAACTGTGCCACCCAGGTGCCCCGGTACTGCTTTTTAAAGGACATTAAAAACAAACAAAAAAAACCCACAAAAAAACCTGGCATCTTAAAAAAATGCAAGTACATGGGCAGTGAAGAATACAATGACTACCTGTACAGTTGTGCGCCACTGCCTTGATTAGTGCTAAGACCAGCAGTGCTACCAACCACTGCAAGTGCCAACAGAGTGAAAGAGCAAATAACATCTTAGCATTATTATGAAAATAAAATTGAACTTGCAAACCTGAAAATCTCAAGGACAGCTGGGGGTCCATAGACCAAACCTTAAGAACCTCTCCTTTTGAATCACTGTATTGTGCACCTAAAACTAATTTCACATTCTTTGTTAACTATACTGGAATTAAAATAAAATAAAAAGAACCTCTCCTTTCAGATAAATCCCTAGAAGAAAACTTTTCCCCAATCACTACTGTTTTGTTTCTTGATGCAATCTGAGTCTTTGGTTAATGGGTATTTAATTCCTTTACACATACAATTATAAATGGTTTCATTCTATTTACATGATCTTAAGATGTTTAATGCTTCCTTTTATTTCCCTTTTTCTTTTTTAAATTGACAAAGCAATACTTCCACAAGATATAAAATTTAAACAGTTCAAAGGGGATTCTGTGGGGCACCTGGGTGACTCAGTCAGTTAAGCATCTGCCTTCAGCTCAGGTCATGATCCCAGGGTCCTGGGATCAAGTCCCATGTCAGGCTCCCTGCTCAGCTGGGAGTCTGCTTCTCCCTCTCTCTCTGTTCTTCCTCTCTACTCATTCTCTCTCTCTCTCAAATAAATAAATAAAATCTTTTAAAAAGGGGTGGGAAGGGGCACCTGGGTGGCTCAGTTGGTTAAGCAACTGCCTTCGGCTCAGGTCATGATCCTGGAGTCCCCGGATCGAGCCCCACACTGGGCTCCCTGCTCAGCGGGGAGTCTGCTTCTCCCTCTGACCCTCTCCCCTCTCATGCTCTCTATCTCATTCTCTCTCTCAAATAAATAAATAAAAATCTTTAAAAAAGGGTGGGACGGATTCTCTGAAAGGTTAAGTCTCTTTCCTATCCTAGATCCCAGCACTCCTCTCTCGAAGCAACCACTACGAACACATCTAGGAAACTTCATATATTGCCAAAATACCCTCTAGTGAGGTTGTACCAATTTATCTTCTAACCAGCGGTATGAAAATGCCTATTTGCTCATGTTTTCTTTATTTTTATTTTTATTTATTTTTTTAAAAAAGATTTATTTATTTACTTATTTGACAGAGAGAGAGAGACAGCGAGAGAGGGAACACAAGCAGGGCGAGTGGGAGAGGGAGAAGCAGGCTTCCTGCCGAGCAGGGAGCCCGATGCAGGGCTCAATCCCAGGACTCTGGGATCATGACCTCAGCTGAAGGCAGACACTTAGCGACTGAGCCACCCAGGTGCCCATGTTTTCTCAAAAGAGGTATTATTTTAAAAACTAATTCATCTTATTGTTTAATTTATATTTCTTTGAATTCTAATTACAATGAATAATTTTTCATTCTTAGTGGGCATTTTTTTTCTACTTTTGAACTGCCTCTTTATGATCTTTGCCCATTTTTCTGTTGGGGCATCTGTCTTTTTGTTAATAATTTGTAAGAGTTTTTATGATAAGGATAGTAATCCTTTGACTGCAAACTGGTGAAGTGCCTTGCCTAAGGCTGAAACTAGTGAAAAGACTTAGATTAACATCCAGAGCTTCAGACTCTTTCCTGGATGGGTGTGAGGATGACATACCTGGATTCAAATGGATCTTGCTTCTCCAGAGGTCTTACTCTTTTCTTTGTTACTGCCAATTTAGTCAAGTCCACATACTTTGTCTCTCCATTGCTGTAAGTGAACTCAAGAACACTATTCCATTCGCCTTGCACTCTGCATACCACAGTATTGGTGATGTTGTGCTTTACTTCACCCGTAACCCTAGAAGCAGGTAAGAAATAAAAATATGCTCTAATAAGCGAAATTAGGCTTGTTTCTTAGTATTCTGAAACCTAAAAACATACTTTCTGAATTCTGTTTAAATTGGTTATATAGCTCACTTAAATTTGTCAGTGCCAAAGTCAGAATCTGTAAATCCCACGACAGCTTACTAGATAATTTCTTCAAAAAACGTCAACTTTAATCTTTTAGAAAGAATATTCGGACTCAAACTAGAGACTAAGTTACCATAAATGATCACAAAGTGTGATCTTTAAATGCTTGCTCCAAACAAAACTATAATATTAAAACTAAATAGAAATATGAAAAATATTAACATTTCTTTTGTATTACAGTTTTAAAATGTTACAACATTACAATTTAACGTTTTTAAAAAAAACTAGTCCTATTTACTTAAAAGTTTGGAGTCCCTATATTTGAGGTTCTGGATATACCGATTCTGTATAAAATCACATAAGCCTAATCTTAAATTAAATACAGAAACCAGCTAAACCAGTAAGAGGTAGAAAAATTGAAAAAATAAATAAAAAAATTTAATATTCTCTTGCCAAAATAGAAAAATTAAAAGAGTACCGGTATACAAAAATAATAATCATCAACACAGAACTGCAAGAGAACTCAAACACTACTGTCGTTGAAAGTTTATTGAAGACTAAGTTATCTGACTAGTTTATCAACAGACAGACAGGATACAGCTCAAATGAAGATCGGAATAAACAGGTCTAATTCTTTTTTTTTAAGATTTTATTCATTTATTTGCGAGAGAGAGCACAAGAGGGGGGAGGGTCAGAGGGAGAAGCAGACCCCCTGCTGAGCAGGGAGCCCGATGTGGGGCTTGATCCCAGGACCCTGAGATCATGACCTGAGCCAAAGGCAGCCGCTTAACCAACTGAGCCACCCAGGCGCCCCCAGGTCTAATTATTTTTAATGAAGCATTTTGTGTTCACCATAGAACATAAATAACAACAGGGTCAGGTAAGATAGAGGTCCAGAACTTAGAGAATAGTGGGCAGGTGTTAGGGTCTAATCAGTGTGCCAGTGCTTGTGGTTTATCTGGATTCAAAAGGCAATCTGACCAAAGCCCAGTGGTTCGGGCTACAGGAAGCCTAAGCAGTATTTGTCAAGTATAAGCCAAGGGCCTAAGAACCAGAAAGACACAGTGAAATTTAGGGAGCCCCATCCATCGTTTTCAATCAGGAGAAGTTAATGAAAGGTCTGTAAACTCATAACTCAAGGCAGAGATACAGGGGCCAATAAGTAAATGATCTATGAACCAGATTTTGGAGATTGAGGTAAGAGGGATTTGGAATCCAAGAGCAAACCAAACATCCAAAACCAAAAGTTATGTGTAATGACAGCTCACTGGACACAAAGAATACCATGGCTACAAGTCTGCTTGACTACAGTACAGATGGGAACTCAGTCATACTTGGAAGACTAGGAACTTAAATAATTCCACTGCGAAGGTTTCTTGCCTATTTATGTTTCTAAATGCCACTACATAAGGATACCTGCAACAAATCCCTTTAAATTTTAATACCAGGAAAACAGTCTGTCTCTCTTGAAAAAGTGATAGGCTTCCTTTATTAGACAATGAGAAATATGTTGAGCATCATGTTTCTTTTTTTTACTTTAACCTGAGTTGGAGTTAAATTTTCTTTTCAGGTATAATAATTATCTAATCCCTGTTCCACTGCTATGATCACTATATAATAGACTGTTTTTTTAACGGTTATATATGACATTTTTCCTAAAAGCCTTACAAATGGTTTCCAAAGATAGGGTGCTGGATTCTAATACTACACTGAAGGCTTTTTGAAGGCAGAGGTAGTCTTTTTATACTGTACCTCTAGTATGCAGGAAAGTATGTCACTTGGCAGACAGTTCACATGATCTTAATATCATACCACTAGATAGATAGATAGATAGATAGAAAGAGTGCTATATCTATTTATCTATATTGATAATCCTCACCTCGCTTTAGGATGACTTTATAAAATCACCATCATCCTAAAGTGAGTGTGGAAAATGGGATCAGGAGATAGACATGGACCTGAGGAATAGTTAAGTAGGCTCACCTGGCTGCATGAGAGAGCGTTGTGGAAAATGAGGGAGTAAGGGAAGACAAGTGAAAGATAATATATTTATATCAAATGCAGACAGCAGATCATGTGTCTGCTCTGACTGCAGATAGCAGTAAAAAACTAGGCTGTCTGAGGAGGGAGGCATGGCCATTGATAAAGGCATGAAGGAAAGCCTTCATTATAATATTCTGTAAAACCAAAAAAAAGATATCAAAAATGGAAAAGTCTGTTTCTAATAGGAATCTTTTAAATGAGAAATTAGATGAAACCACTGGTCTTGGGAGAGATCAATATGGAAAAAAATGTGGAAACTTTAGAGTCAGCTAACAGTATCTGTCAACAGTTATGGAAAGAGTGTATATGTGGATGCAAAGGAAAGAGAGAGACTATGTTAGAGAACAGATAAGTACTTCCAAGTGACAGAAAAATCAAATGAGTGTGTCCTTGTGGATAGGTAAAGGGTATGAAGGGGAAAAAGAAGCCAATTTAGGTAAGAAATTGAAATAAACAAGAGAGCAAATACGATGACTGATCATTAACAAAAATGAGGATGTCTATTGAAAATTATTAGGGGTCTTCAAAAAGTCAGAATATGAAAACCAGTATCAACCAATAAGGCTTTCACAATACTGGTAGATGCTTCCTCTAGGAACCTAGCTGCCAAGGTGGAAGAAGCTGCAGTCATGCAGGAAGGCCACATGTGGGCCCTCTGAATGACAGTCCCAGCTGGGCTCTTGGTCCACAGCCAGATCTTTTGCCTTCTCCCACATGAGTGAGCTAACCCTGGATATCTAGTTGGGTCAGGCCCTTAGATGGCTGAAGCCTCAACCAACATGAAGGACATCATGTGAGAATCACCCAACTGAGCCTAGTCAGTCCACAAAACTGTGAAAGATAATGAATTGCTGTTTCAAACACTTATGTTTTAGAGTTTATTACTGGCAGTAAATAATTATCCAAAGCTATCTTAGATGCCCTCTGACTCCTCCTCTACATCCTTGAAGGGTCAACTCTGAAGGTCTAAGCAGTCTCCCTTCTTCTAATCTCTCTTCATTCCCTTTGCCCCCCAGTCCATTCTTCACCTGCCACTAGACAGGTCTTTTTAGAAATAAATACTTAAAATATATCATTTCCAGACACAAAATTGCTTAAGGTATTCTTGTCAAAAATGCATAACCTGAACCTAAAAAGAAAAAAAGACAAAACCAAACTGAGAAGCATTCTATAAAATGGACCTGTCATTGTCATAAGAGACAAAGAAAGGCAACGGAAATATTCCAGAAGACTAAAGAGACATAACAATGACATGAATGCATGATCCTGGGTAGGAGAAAAAATACTGCCGATTATTGCGAAAATTGACAAAATTTAATATAGACTGTACATTAGATAATAGTATTAATTTAACATAATGTTAAATTTCTTGAATCTGATAACCATTCTGTGATTGTATAAGACAATTTCCTTGTTCTTAGGAAATTCAGACTAAAATATTTTATTTTTTAAAAAAGATTTATTTATTTGGGGGGGAGGGAGGGAATGCACCTGCGTGCAAGTGGGGGGAGGGACAGGGGAGAGGGAGAGAGAATCCTCAAGCTGACTCACTGCTGAGCAAGGAGCCTGACACAGGGCTCAAGCCCAGGACCCTGAAATCATGAGTCAGCTGCTTAACTGACTGAGCCACTCAGGCGTGCCCCCAGACTAAAATATTTTAAAGTGTCAGGAGGTCTTTAACTCTCAACTATTTCAGGAATAATAACAGTGATAATAATATGTGTATATATATAGAGAAAAAGAGGTTTTGATAAAGCTAATGAAGCGAAATGCCAGCAACTAGGCAAAGGGTATATGAGAGTTTGTACAACTCTTCTGTAGGTTTGAAATGACTTCAAAATAAAAGATAAAAGTAATAACATATATCACTTCCATGCTTAAAATTTTAACTGGCTCCCCAATGCCTTCAGAATAAAGATCAGATTTGTCAGAATAGTATATTGTATTCTTCTATCACAGTTAAGAGATATAGTCAAATGTCAAGGACTGAACAGGAACACAGATAAACATAAAGTTAAAAAAAAAAAAGGTATCGTGACTTGGGTTGGAGTTTCAGTTTAGCTCCAACTAAACAGCCCAACACAACTTTCTGTACCTGTTGGTGTTTACAGGCATCGGTGCCCCCCGAGAGGCTGACCCCCACTGCCCCAGCAGCTGGCACCCATGTTGTTAATATCCACTGATTTATGCCCGTGTCTCTCCCCAAATACCTTTAGCTGGGGATGGAAGATGAGGAGAGGGGAGGGGACCTGCCCCCTCCTCAGGCATCTGGGAGGGCCCTGCCCCCATGGGCTTCACCCTTTCCTGCAGGCTCTCTCCCCGACACATTTGTTAAAATCAAACCTGAATAAAACTGCAAGTTTAATAAGAAAAAAAAAGCCACTGATTTACTCTTGCCTGTGGCTCTAGTATTTTCATCTCACTATCAACTATTTGGCACTGAGCAGAACATCCCAATACCAAAACTACCTTCTTAGTTCTTCACGTCATTAAGAATGACTGTCAAAGAAATGAAGATGTTAAACTCCAAGAAGAGAAAAATGAAGAGAGCCTGCAACAGCTGTTTTCAAACCTCTGCAGGGCTCTCCTAGGGGAGGAAATGGGATAGCAACTGAGTGAAGCTCTAAAAAAAATCAGATCTAAGAGTTCATACCTAAGAGATTAGCCAGTAATATATTAAAGGAGTAATATATTAAAGGAACAGGTACAATTTGGTAGGGTGGACTAGATTCTATCCCCAAGAAGAGAGAAACTCACACCTAATCTTTCCAAAGAAAAATATGCAAAAATTTACAAATCACTTATGTACATAGCACTGTATAGATGGAACAGAAGGCCCAAAACAGTACAGTTCTATCAAAAAGCTTACAGCCATGTTGGGGGAAATAAGACAAATCAATCAAGAGAGTTTGTGTATAAATAATGTTTTTTTATTTTTTTTAAAGATTTTTATTTATTTATTGAGAGAGAGAGAGAATGGTAGAGAGAGAGAGCATGAGAGGGAAGAAGGTCAGAGGGAGAAGCAGACTCCCTGCTGAGCAGGGAGCCCGATGCGGGACTTGATCCCGGGACTCCAGGATCGTGACCTGAGCCAAAGACAGTTGCTTAACCAACTGAGCCACCCAGGCACCCTAAATAATGTTTTTTTAAAAACAAATGTTTTTACAGGTAATATGAGTCCTGTAGGATTTCAAATAACACACACATATGCATAAACACATACTCTCAGAATGAAGTTTCAGGAACCAGAAATAGTTTGCAAAAAGACAACTAAAATCACTCCATGTTTCCTTACCCAGAAAATAATACTTATGAGAAAAAAATAGGGCGCCTGGGTGGCTCAGTTGGTTAAGCGACTGCCTTCGGCTCAGGTCATGATCCTGGAGTCCCGGGATTGAGTCCCGCATCAGGCTTCCTGCTCAGCAGGAAGTCTGCTTCTCCCTCTGACCCTCTTCCCTCTCGTGCTTTCTATCTCTCATTCTCTCTCTCTCTCAAATAAATAAAATCTTTAAAAAAAAGAAAAAAAAGAAAAAAAAAGAAAAAATAAACAACAGGCCACTAAGAATTACCTTAGTGTCACTGACAATAAGATGGTGCTGGCTTTGGAAGATTTATCCCTATAGCTGTTTTCCCTAAGTATTCTACTCAAGAATGTTACAGGGGTACAGATTTCAGCTCTAACTTTATATAAATATATAAATAAGAGGAGTCTGAATGGACTGCTTGCCCCTCAAACACTGAGTTTTGTGCGAATAATGAATGTTTGAACACAGACTGAACAGATCAGTTATCAGGCAGGTTGCAAAGGGATATATGCCCCTAGCAAATGTTGATCTAGTGACATCTAAAGCCCCTGCTGGTTTTAAGGTTTGAATCCTGTGATTACTATAATGAGGTATAAGTAGAGACACATAAAGCAAAGTGTTAACCATAACAATACCTTCTCTAAGGGTAAAAGGTGACTATTCTGACAATGTCTAGTGGTTCTGCTTGGGTAATATGTGTGTGTTTTGAAGTCTGTATTTTTAAAGGCCCATTCAATGTCTCAGAATCAATCAATCTTTCTTTCCACTTCTAAAACAGTTAAGTACCAGCTGTCTAAGAATGAAAAAAGTAAAATAGCTATATGCAGTTGAAGGTCTCATACATGGCTGCAGGGAATGTTACTTTGGTAATGACCACTTAAAACTGTGTCAGCACTTACTCAAGTTCAACTTCCATCTCCTATGAGCCAGTAATTCCACTTTTAGGTATCTATCCAACAGAAATTCATACATACATTCACCAAATAATGTTCTAGCAGCACTACTTGTAATGGCCTCAAACTGGAAACTACCCAAATGCCTAACATGAGAATAAACAAGTGAACTGTGACATAGACATAGTCATACAATGTAATACAGTCTTCAGTAAGGAGAATGAACCATGCTACACATGGATGAATCTCAAAAACATAATATTGAGCAAAAGTCAAATGTGAAAGAATACAGTGTATGATTTCATTGTAGTATATAGTTCAAAAACAGGCAAAGCTAATCAATGGTGTTAGAAATCAGGATAGTGGCTACCCTAAGAGGAAAGGGTATAAATGGTTAACGTGGTGTGTGCGTGTGTGTGTGTGTGTGTGTGTGTGTGTGTGTGTGTGTGTGTGTAACTATAACAGGGCATGAACAGGGTCTCCGGGATGCTGGTAATGTTCCATGTCCGGATCAAAGTGCTCATATTTTTACTTTGTAAAAATCATCAACAAGAGATGTATTTTTCAAAAGAGTTATAGACAGAGAAAACTATCCCTACTTTAGGGACAGTCAGAATAGACATGAAGGGCTTAAGGAAAAGAGTCAGTATCCTTTTGAAGATTCTATTAGACAACTTCTCTTCATGGAGTTCGCACGATCTGGACCAGCGCTGAAGAGACTGAGAGAAGCTGAGAAGGGGGTATAAGAACTGGCCATTTCCTAGATGGGATCAGAACAAAGCCCCTATTCACAGTATTAGTACCTAAAAACACTGGTTTCCATCACTGTGCTACTTGAACTATTTTATATGATTAGATATATTTTCATGCCAACTTGTACCAACCTGGCTTCACTGAGGCCCGGATCTAGTCTGAACCCCTTTAAAGGCAGAAATTGGGCCAGAGACTGAATGTTCATTTGTTAGGAATTCTACTCTACACCTTGTTAGCTTAACCAGGAAAATTTTATAAGAGTAGACAGATCTGTCACTATTTTAAAAACTAGATCAGGATGGGGGTGCCTGGGTGGCTCAGTCAGTTAATCATCCGACTCCTGGATTTGGCTCAGGTCAGGATCTCAGGGTCATGGGATTGAGCCCGGCGTTGGGCTCTGTGTTCAGCGCGGTATCTGCTTCTCTCTCTCCCTCTGCTCGTCCCCCCCACTCGCACTCTCACTCTCTATCTCTAAAATAAATAAATAAAATCTTAAACAAAGAAACTAGATCAGGATGCCCAGAATGTCTCGAAAAAATAGACATAAATAAAAGGCCAACTCCATCCACATAAAACAAAGCAGGAAAAGAATAAGGAGTTATAATACAAGATCAAACTGGTAGAATATGAGCCGGATATCATTAAAATGTTCTTACCGGTGTAGTCTGCCACCATAAAATGGCTTAGTATGAAAAGTGATGCTGGCTGAATACCCAGTTTTTGCACAGTTGACACTGACTTTACCACCCAGTTCTACCCAGGGAACAGTTAAAATTGACCGGGCATATGCACAAGGTAGAGAAAATGTATACTCTTCTCCATGCTCCAATAGACTGAGGATACCTGAATATGAAAACATGAGGGTGGTTAACATCTTAAAAAAAAAAAAAAAAAGTTATAAAACATCCATATTATTTTTTCTTAAGTCTAGTAAATAAACATTATTTTGCTTAATTTTCATTTAACTTTGGATTAAAGTAACTTCACTCACAATTGTATTTGATAACATTCCTGGTAGTAGTGAATCTAGGTTACTTTCATTATGACTTTGCTATCCCTTTGGGGTTCATGGGAATGTTAGAGTGGAAACAGATCCAAATTTCCCTCTAACAGACTCTTAAAACCTTAAGTCAGATTTTAAGAACACGTTATATTGAATCATGTTATGGTCTGATCATAGTACTAATAACTTTCTCAGTTTGGGAACAAATAAATGTCTGATGCTATAGAGTCACGGAACCTACTCTCAGTTCAATGGGGAAAAAAAGCATTCTTCATTCTATGTATATTAGGAAGAAAAAAACTAATTCTATTATGAAAACTATGGTCATGGTAACAACTTTGTTTGCCAAACTCTGAAG
This sequence comes from Callorhinus ursinus, assembly GCF_003265705.2. NCBI lineage: Eukaryota > Metazoa > Chordata > Mammalia > Carnivora > Otariidae > Callorhinus > Callorhinus ursinus. Next base: position 61,149,168 of record NW_027397063.1, read on the forward strand.
TATTTGGTGTGAGGCTACAAGAGATAGAAGTGAGTTTTCAAACAAATATTATTCTAATGGGACTTGTTTTATATTAAGTGATGCAATATTAAAGATGGTTTTTTAAAAGAAAAAATACAGGAAGAGAAACTACATTAATGAATAATCAATTTATACTAGATAACAAAGAGACACTAAGGATATTTGAGTTACATTACTAACCCAAGCTCATTACCTGGGTCACTATCAGACTAAATACTGAACTGAAAAAGTACTACTACTCTGAACTCTAATGGTATCTTTCTCTTAATGAATGCTCATTAAGTACTCTGTTCTCAATGTTCACAAATAAGGGCAAGAGTCATAATAAATATTTTAATAAATTTTTAGGATAAGCAAATAGACAAACAGATTCTAAAGCAGTCTACTTTATATAAAGTAACACCAATTATTTTCTTATATTACCTTTACAGTCTTCACAAAGGGCAACAATAAATCAAGAATTATCAAGCCATTTCATAAGGAACCTGGCTCTGGCTGTAAAACATTTATATATAATGGGAGCTGTCAGAAGGCATATAAACAACATACTTGGGTATATTTTAAGGGTTTAATAGTAACTGCTGATTCATTTTAAGTCAGAAAAGATGTTTTGATGACTTTTCTAAGAATACATCACCTTATAACCTGGGTTTCTGATCTCTGATTTCTAAGACTATATTTACCATAAGTATCACACACAACATAATTTAAAATCAGTTGTGAATGTACATGATAATAGACTAATTAGGACAACAGATTCAAAGAATTCTAAAACCTCACTTACTTCATCATTACATGGAATTTCCCCCAACAATAAAAACAAAACATGCTCCTATTAGAACAAAATGAATTGTCATAAGTCCCATTCTCTGATTTTATTTACTTTTAATGAGGTTACTATAGAAATTTTATTTCTAAAAGGCAATCCATAAATATATAATTAGCACAGAAATACTAAAAATTACCTATTTTATACCGCCTTCATGATCAATGCAAAGTTAAGATATTAATGCTTTTCCTTATTTCCTGAAGCATTTCCTTTCTTGAAGAGGCTTACCATCACCACATACTCAGTAGGAGCTAACCTACTGAGGACTCCTCCAACAAAAGTCCTCAGGGAGAGTATGTTAAAGGAGGATGTTCTAAATCTGGCTATGTCTTAGCTTTTGTAAACTTGAACATGTCTCATTACCTCTAGACTTGTTTTTTTTCATCTATAAAATAAACTGATTTATGAAGATCTAAGAGCTAATGTTATGAAGCTTATAAATGAAGATGGCAAATTTTTTAACTAATAAAACATGAGTACTTTCTAATATTATAAAAGCTTTGATTAACTTAATACATTATTTGGAAATTGGTTAAGACTCATATCACAGCAGATCTTAACAATGGGGAAAACTGAAAGGCGGGATAAAGTATTTTCTTCACAGCTACTGTAACACAGTCTCAAAATGTTAGTATCACAGGCTTAATTATACCATGCTAACACTGTAATTTTACATTCTGAACAAATTCTTCCATGCACAAGGGTTTTCCTTTAACATAAAAATGGGAGGGCTTTTTCTGCCATTATATTTTCATTAATTCTTCAATGATTTCTGTGGAAGCTTTCTGTTGTTTACTTTTTGGGTATTACCTTATTTTTTCATAACCTTTTGCTGAAGTGAAATTAAAGACTGGCAATGTAGTTTAAAATATTACCTCCTCAGAAGACAGAAAAGATCAAGCTAGAAGATATTTCTAGGTAATATATTTCTTGAGTGCTTTTTATAATAATGAAAATATGGAAACAACTTCAATGTCCAAATAGAGGAAATGGTTAAATAAAAGATGGTAAATATCTTATTTCATAGGGTATTATACAGTCATCAAAACATGTTTTAAAGTGTTATCAGTGACATGGGAAAATGAATATTTATTGCAAAAAAGCAGAACACAAAACTATATATAGAGAACTAATCCCAACTTTACAAAACAAAAATAAAAGTATGAACATATACACAATAGAAAAAATACAAAATGCTAGCCAAACTTATCCTTCTCTGGATGGAGGTATTAGAAATGGTTTATTTTCCCCTTGATACTTTTCTAAGTTTTCCAAATACTCTATAATAAAAAATTTTATATTTAAAATAAGGAAAAAAATTTAAGAAGATACTTTATATTTGTCCATAAATATGAGCCTCCTTCCACACCATTCTGGAACACACTTAAAAAGTGGAACAAAAAAGTGGCATGTAACATTTCAAATTTATAATATTTATCTAGCTTCCCCAAATTTAAGATTATAGTTTGATATTAAAAATTGGAGAACAGTTTTTCTCCTTACCTTCTCCAACCATTGTCACGCCTATGGACATGCCTAAGAATTTGCTCTTAGTCCAGACATGCGCATTTACACACATCTTCCTCTCCGCACATTCTGCATAAAATCCTGAGACTGGAGGATGATGGGAAACCTGCTCAGCAACAAATCTGACTGTATAACAGTCTGATTCCACCTGGCTCAAAGTCTCCTCCGACAGAGGAGCATGATTTGTGACTGCCTGGGTGGAAGAGCTGCTGCTAACACTGGATGCCACCTCCCTTTTTGGCATCCTCCAGGAACAGTGAAATGTTTCTCCAATGATAGGATTGTACGGTTTCTTAGCAATGGCTCCTTTACGGCCTTCATGAAATGAGGTAAGGTAGTACTCAACAAAACGAATCATTCTATCCTCAGCTGTGGCTCCGTTAGTGATGGCTACAAATAGGTCTGGATGAGACATAAAGTCTGCATACATTTCGAGCAAGGAACGCTTCTCTAGGATAAACGTAGGAAGCACCACCTAAAACAACAACAACAAAAGTCAACCAAAGAGGAAAATTTTAATCCACGTGTATATCTGTAGAAAACTATTCTTACCTTTCCGAACACATTTCATTCTAGGTGAGTATTAAAAACAAAGTCACAAAAGTATTTGGTCTCATTAAAAAATAAGCATGCTTAAAAGGAAATTAAAATCAAGTGGTTAAGATTAAATACCAATGCAGAACTTCAAGAGGGTCAGGTAGAAGACATTTGTAAAAAATTCCTCTAACTCCTAGACTGGATAAAAAAAGTATCATCAGGGAAATGACAGTAAAACTCAAAACGCTAGCCATGCTTTTTTTCCTTTCCTTTTTTAAAAATAAATTATGGATGACTGAGCAAGAGATGAGATAAGAGAAATTTTCTTTTTTAAAAATATTTTATTTATTTATTTGACAGAGAGACAAACAGTGAGAGAGGGAACACAAGCAGGGGGAGCGGGAGAGGGAGAAGCAGGCTTTCTGATGAGCAGGGAGCCCGATGCGGGGCTCGATCCCAGGACCCTGGGATCATGATCTGAGCCAAAGGCAGACGCTTAACAACTAAGCCACCCAGGTGCCCCAAGAAGAGAAATTTTCATTCCCTGAAAATAGACAGACTAAAGAGATCACTGATCAAAGCAAATATTTTAACTTACACTTAATTTTAAGGATAAGAGAACTGTTTTTAAGAAGGGAACTTTTTATTTTATTTTAGTAAAGATTTTACTTATTTATTTGAGATGAGAGAGTGTGTGTGAGAGAGAGCGAGCGAGCACAAGCCCGGGAGAAGAGGCAGAGGGAGAAGCAGACTCCCTGCTGAACAGGGAGCACGATGCAGGGCTCGATCCCAGGATCCTGGGATCATGACCTGAGACAAAGGCAGATGCTTAACTGAGTCACCCAGGCACCCCAAGAAGGGAACTTTTTAAAGTAGGCTCCACACCCAGTGAGGGCCTTGAACTCACAACCCTGAGATCAAGAGTCCCATGCTCTACTAACTGAGCCACCCAGGCGCCCCTCAAGAATGGAATTTTTGCCTTTCATGAAGATGGTGCCAAAGGTGAAGAAGGAATTCCCTCCCCCTCTCACCCCCACCCCAAAGCAGGAGCCAAAGCAAAGGCTTGGAAGGCCAAGAAAGTGGTGCCGAAAGGTGCCAACAGTCAAATGCACAAAAAAAGAAAATCCACGTCTCCTACCTTCCAATGCATCAAGACATTGCATCTCTGAAGGCAGTCCAAATATCCTTGAAAGAGTGCCCCCAGGAGAAAGAGTCTTGAGCACTATGCCATCATCAAGTTTCCCCTTACTACTGAGTTAGCCATGTGTAAAATAGAAGACAACAACACACTTGGGTTCACTGTGGATGTCGAGGCCAGCAAGCACCAAATCACACAGGCTATGAGGAAGCTCTATGACATTGAGGTGACCAAGCTCAACACCCTGATCAGGCCTGATGGAGACAAGAAGGCGTATGTTTGACTGCCTCCTGACTATGATGCTTTGGATGTTGCCGACAAAACAGAAGTCCAGGGGCACCTGGGTGGTTCAGTCGTTAAGCGTCTGCCTTCGGCTCAGGTCATAGTCCCAGGGTCCTGGGATCGAGCCCCGCACTGGGCTCCCTGCTCTGCGGGAAGCCTGCTTCTCTCTCTCCCACTCCCCCTGCTTGTGTTCCTGCTCTTGCTGTGTCTCTCTCTGTCAAATAAATAAAATCGTTTAAAAAAATATATAAACAGAAGTCCAGGTGGCTTAATCTAATTTTTAAAAAAATTTTTTTTAAAGATTTTATTTTATTATTTATTAGACAGAGAGAAACACAGAGAGAGAGGGAACACAAGCAGGAGGAGTGGAAGAGGGAGAAGCAGGCTTCCTGCCAAGCAGGGAGCCCAATGCGGGGGACCTGGGATCATGACCTGAGCCAAAGGCAGACGCTTAATGACTGAGCCACCCAGGCGCCCCTAAATCTAAATTTTTTCACTGAAAACAAAGCAAAACAAAAGAAGGGTACTTTTGACACCTAAAGCCAGGTAAGTTCAAGGAAGATTAGTTTTATTTTTTCAAAAAAGATTTTGTTTATTTTGAGAGACAGAGAGAGAGCACGCGTGTGAGCAGGGGGAAGGGCAAAGGAGAGGGGGAGAGAGAGAGAGGCCACAAGCAGACTCTGAGCTGAGCTCAGGGCCCAATCCCACAACCCTGAGATCATGACCCGAACCGAAGTCAAGAGTCCGACACTTTTTTTTTTTTTTAACATTTTATTTATTTGACAGAGAGGGAGAGAGAGATCAGAAGTAGGCAGGCAGGCAGGCAGAGGCAGAGGGAGAAGCAGGCTCCCCGCCAAGCAGGGACCCCGACGCGGGGCTTGATCCCAGGACCCCGGGATCATGACCTGAGCCGAAGGCAGACGCCCAACTGACTGAGCCACCCAGGCGCCCCAAGAGTCTGACCCTTAACTGACTGAGTTACCCAGGGGCCCTGTGGATTAGTCTTCTTTAGAGCAGAATTGGAGAGGCACTGCAATCTGGTTCAACAAATTGAGAAAGCAATCCTGTAATATTTTTCAAAAGCCCAAAGATATTCATATCTATTGAGCCTAGTAATTATTCTTCTAGAATTCTTAGGAAACAATATGAATAAAGAAAAATAAATGTGAAAATAAAATTAAAATCTATGCTTTTAACTGTGGTTCTAGCAAACTTAAATATGGAAATTCCACCTGATAAACTTTATATCATTTAAAAAAATGGTTATGGGGCGCCTGGGTGGCTCAGTCGTTAAGCGTCTGCCTTTGGCTGAGGTCATGATCCCAGGGTCCTGGAATCGAGGCCTGCGTCCGGCTCCCTGCTCAGTGGGGACCTGCTTCTCCCTTTGCCTGCTGCTCCCACTGCTTGTGTGCTCTCTCTCTCTCTCTCCCTGATAAATAAAATCTTTAAAAAAAAAAAAGATGGTTATGGGGGAAAAAAGATGGTTATGAAGATGATACAACTAATACAAAAGATACCAATGTTTCAGGTTCATTTCATGGTGAAATGAACACATACATCTTAATTTCACCTTCTACTGAAATCCATTAAAATTATATTGAATGTATTTTATTTATGGGGCGCCTGGGTGGATCAGTCATTAAGTGTCTGCCTTCAGCTCAGGTCATGATCCCAGGGTCCTGGGATCGAGCCCCGCATTGGGCTCCCTGCTCAGCGAGAGGCCTGCTTCTCCCTCTCCCACTCCCTCTGCTTGTGTTCCCTCTCTTGCTCTCTGTCAAATAATAAATAAAATCTTAAAATAAATATATTTTATACAGACAAATCTAAAGATACCAGGAAAGTAGACAAAAACAACAAAAATTTTTTTTAAGGTGTGCACGCGAGCTGGGGGGAGCAGGGGTGGAGAGAGAATCTTAAGCAGGCTCCATACACAGTGCGGAGCCCAATGTGGGGCTCAATCTCATGACCCTGAGATCATTACCTGAGCCCAAATCAAGAGTCAGATGCCTAACCAACTGAGGCACCCAGGTGCCCCCAAAAGCAACATTTTGGGAATTAACTAGAAAGCTGACTCTTATGCAGTGGTTCATAGATTCCAGAGAGGGCTCAGGAACTGACAGCATCAGGTACCTCTGGATCTGGGAGTTGATAGGAATTTTAACATTCCTATAATGATGACTGAGTGAAATCTGCATGCAGAGCAACTGAATCCTTAAATCCCCTCCCCAACTCCACACTGCTGGTAAGTGCCCCTCTTGCATCCCAGCCAAGGTCTGGAGGTTTAGTCTCCAAAGAGTGAAACAAGGTGGCTTATTCTCTAGTTTGGGGAACATCAGGGGCTTCCAAGAGAATGGATACCATATGGATAAAAGGGGTATGAAGTAACCCTATATGAAATAAATATTAGATGCTAAGATCCTCTCCCACCCAACTCTCTTCTCCTCCACCACTCCTAGTTGCTCTGCCTACCAAGCAGGAGATAAGAAGAATTCCTTCTGGGGTATTTCACTAACCCAAGAGAGAAAATCTAATGATACTAACACTAGATTTCCCAACAAATCCAGAATGGACATCAGTCTTTTCACCAGAGCACCATAACAAGGAGGCAATATTCAAAGGAAAAATTAACTGCAAGTTAGAAATTCTATCCAAACTAGAAATCAAATATGAGGGCAAAATAAAGACACTTCACACATTTTGTCTCCCACAGATCTTTCTCAGAGCTTAAAAGAAGATGTGCTCCACTGAAATGAGAGGCAACCAGAAAAGAAGAAAAAAAAACAGGAGACAGATCTAGCACAGAAGGACAATGAAAGGACATCCCAGGAAGAGAGCTGCACAGCAGACACAGGGAAATCGGTCCAGATCAGAGTGATATGATTCAAGAGACAGACACAGGAAGACTGTCATCCATGCGCTCCATGCTTCCACAGTTACCCTCTTTTGAAACCTGAGGACAGAATGCTCTAGGGAAACTGTTCCCATCTGCATCTGTATTTGGCTGGTGGTGGGCATCTGCTTGAAGTGCCAACTCTCCTTCCCATGCCCTGCTGTCCGGGCTGGCTGAAGACATTCATTTCACCCAAAGACACATTCTGGCTTCAATCTACTGCTGAGAGTTGGGAGGTGGGTCACAGTTTGCTTAGTGGTGAAAAACACTGAGCAGATTCTTCCCTCTGTCCACATTCCTGCTGAATGGCCAGTATCTGGCTCACACCAAATGCTCTAACTTTGTGAGCCATATATTTGGCAAGACTCACTCAGAATTTTGCCTTCTCATTTCTTCAGAAAGGGATCTTCTAAACTTTCTCAATAATTTATAAGATGCTGAAGCCAGGGACTCTGTTTAGCTTATCTTCTCCTAGGAGGCTTCTTCTATGAATGGCAACAGGGCCCTTTCCTTATACAGCTAAACCTGTGCTGGCTGTTCACTTTTTCCTAAATTAAATAACATTGTTATGGGGTACATATGCAGGTGGTAAAACCTTTAAAAAAAAGTAGGGAGATGATAAACATGGAAGTCAAGTAAGTGGTTACATCTAGCAGACAGCAGGGGACTACAACCAGGAGGGGCCCTCAGAGAGCAGCCTTTTGGCAATGTTCCACGACCTGATACCTGGGTGCACATTTTACCATTGTTCTTCAAACTGTTTATGCACACAGAAGACTGTGTGTAATACATTTCACAAAGAAAGAGTATTAACTGAAAAAAGGAAATGTAACAAAATTGGGAAATAAATAAACTACATTATATGAAGAAAGACTGAGAGGAATTCTCAAAACTTAGTGTTGTGTTGTTAGGGTAATGAAATCATAGGAGATTTTTTCCTTTATTTTCCCTAACTTTCTGTGAGCTGTATAATTATACTGAATCCATAATATTATTTAAAAAGAAACAAAATGAACAGTTATTACTTATTCACAACATGCAGGCTGGGACCATGGTTACCTTTCTTGCTGCTGTAGTTCCAGCACCTAGCAGAGTGTCTGGAATATAAGAGGGGCTCAAAAAATATTTGTTCTAACAGTGTTTTGTTAAAAAAGAAGGTAGATGTGACTGCAGTTTAGTCACATCTACATGCAGATTTTTAAATGTTGCTCAAAAAGTATCATTCTTTTTAACGTTACATGAATGTTCATAATTCATGGTTGGTTATGTATGTATTTATATCTTTAATTAACAAGGAACAAATGTGGGGAAGCTATATTATATATAGTTATCACGCCTAGAGAAAGCTTTACCATCTGGATTACTATCACAGCACATTCTTTTCAAATGTTCTTATGCCTCATAAACCCCTATACTGTTTTTATGCCTTACAAACCTAAATCTACTAAGGGACAGCAAACACCAGAATAACCAAACAAACCTTTCATATCATTATTCATCTTAACTGATTTACAGCTAATAATCTTTTCTGAACCACTAATATGAAAATATTTATAGAACAGAAATGACACCCAGTTGAAATATTAAGGTTAAAGAGGAAAGGTTAATGGGTTTCTTTAGTAATTCCTAAAATGTCTATTTCTTAGTAGGCTTTTAATTCAATCCATCTTCTTTTAAACTCCCCTATAATCACTGTAAGTCTAAGTAAAGAAAGAAATGTGTTTTGATTTTGAGATGCTTCAAAGTAAACACTAAAGGCAAAATGCTTTCTACTTAAGTTACATTTTCCTTAAGTCACTTTTAATCTATGCTTTCACTACCTTCACTGACATCAAAATCCTTAATTTGAAATATACGTCCTGATGTCAGTTCTGAAATTCCATACTAATGCAAAGTAGTGTCAGTAGTAATTCTAAGTACATAATCCCACAGTAGTAATATCTGACATACATAGGTTTTGAACCAAATTTCCTTTTCAAATTAACATCACAGATTGATTGCTAAAATAAATGAAGACAGGGTAATTAGATAAACTGGAAATGCTAAAGACTGGCCTAAAATTAAAAATTATAGATTAGTATTTCTCAAACTTTAATGTATGTATGAATACATGGGGATCTTATTAAAATATAGATCTGGTCCTCTAAGTTTGGGGTTGGGGGCTGAGATTCTGAACTTCTAACAAGTCCTCCAGCAATGGTGATGCTACTAGTCTTCAGACAACAGTATGTTCTTTTTCCAGTTTACACAGGTATAATTGACAAATAAAATTGTAAGATATTTAAAGTGATTTGATATATGTGTACATTGTAAAAGAATTCCCACATCTAGTTAACTCAGACCACACTTTTAAAGTAGGAAGGCTACAGACCAGGGAACTGCAAAGTATGGCCTTTGGGGAAAATCTGGTCTCTGTTTTTATAAATAATATTTTGTTAGAACCCAGCCATGCCCAGTCCTACATGTTATCTATGGCTGCTTTCATACTATAAAGGCAAAGCTGAGTAGTTCCAACAGAGACCTGTGTCCTCATAGCTTACAGAAAATGTTTACTGACCTCTGTTATAGATAACACCCAAAATGTACTATCCAACATGGGAAGTAAGAGCAAAGTAGAAGTGTCAAAGTTTTTCACGGTTTTCTGGGATTATATCCTTTTCTTTAGATTCTCCAGTTCTATATACCAATGGACCTCTTTCATTTGTACAGAAACAAGATTATAGGTGTTTCCTTGCCATGTGACTTCCTGCTGCACAAGATAATTGTCACATTTTTTATGAAATAAGAAATGTTGATCAAGGGCACCTGGATGGCTCAGTTGGTTCAGCTCAGGTCATGATCTCAGGGTCCTGGGATTAAGTCCTCCGTCAGGCTCCCTGCTCTGTAGGGAGTCTGGTTCTCCCTCTGCCCCTCCTCCCACTCCCTCTCAATCTCTCTCTCAAATAAATAAAATCTTAAAAAAAAGAAAAGAAAAAAGAAAAGAAAGGAAATGTTGATCAAGAGTCTAAGAAACCAGGGGCACCTGGCTGGCTCAGTCTGTGGATCTTGGGGCTGTAAGTTCAAGCCCCCACGCAGGGTAGAGAGATGACTTAAAAAATAAAATCTTAAAAAAAAAATAAAAGAGATTAAGAAACCAATTCATAAAGAATAAAAAACCCTGACAACATTAACAATTACAGGTCGTCCCGACCTACTGATCACCATAGCCAGTTATCCCGTTACTTACTCTCGTTAAATCCATGCCCAGCTTCAGCTGTGACAAGAGATGCAGGATGACACTACGTTGTTCTTCCACAGCTCCCAGGTCATCCTCCTTGTTGTCACATGTATCCTCTACCTCATCATCTGCATTGATTTCTTCAGGTTCCTTGAAGTCAAACAAAGCAAAAGTCTAGTGTTGTAAGTGCTTATTAATATCTATTAAGAATAAAAGTCTTGGGTCGCCTGAGTGGCTCAGTTGGTTAAGCATCTGCCTTCAGCTCAAGTCATGATCTCGGGGTCCTGGGATTGAGCCCTGCATCAGGCTCTTTGCTCAGCGGGGAGCCGGCTTCTCCTTCTCACTCTCCCTTTGTGCTCTCTCTCTCTCAAATAAATAAATAAAAATCTTAAAAAATAATAAAAGTCTCTTTTCTGTCGCTGTTTCTTTGTGCAAGAAGACTCTTGTATTTTCTTTCTTTTCAATACAGAAATCGAATTAAACAGCAAGCTTTGCAAACAACAGATAGGACAGACTTCATTGCTAATTAAAGGACAGACTTCACAGCCACATTACAAAGAAGTATAAACAGCAGACTTGAAGATGTTTATACTGGGCCTAAATGAATCTGGGAATGAGCAAAAATCTTTCTAAAAATATAACTTCCATCACTTAGCCATGAAACAGATTTCCTTCAATGAGTCCATTATCATTTACATTGAACATACTGTGGTTTTGCCATAAAAATAATATATAAAATACATATATTTTGTAAACATGGGATTTTTCAAAAAGAGTGAAAAACGTCTCATCTGAATCTCAGGCTTTGCAGGATTGGCCACCTGTTTGGGGATACCACCAACACCTATAATTTAAGTTGAAGATGCTTTGGGAATAAAATATTTGCCCCCCCTTTTTAAAGATTTTATTTATTTGAGGGGGGGAGAGAGAACACAAGTGGGGGGAGGAGCAGAGGGAGAGGGACAAGCAGACTCCCACTGAGCAGGGAACCCAATGTGGGGCTCAATCCCAGGACCCTGGGCTCATGACCGGAGTCGAAGGCAAATGCTTAACTGATTAAGTCACCCAGGCACCCCAATATTTGCCCTTTTTAAAAGCTAAAACTAGGGACACCTGGGTGACTCAGTCGGTTAAGCATCTGTCTTCAGCTCAGGTCATGATCCCAGGGTCCTGGGATTGAGCCCTGCCTTGGGCTCCTTGCTCAGCGGGAGCCTGCTTCTGCCTCTGCCTCTTAATCTCCCTGCTTGTGTTTGCTCTCTCTCTTTCTCTGACAAATAAATAAATAAAATCTTAAAAAAATAAAGCTAAAACTATACAAGTAAAAATTTAAAAGTGACTGTACATGTCAAGTCTAACTACTATAATCTATATTTTGATATTCACTCATTCTTGGAGATGTCAGGAAGAAACCGTAGGGCTGAAGAGAATTCTAGGTGCAGATATGGCAACCCTATAGTTGCTCATGCTGTCTTAATGCCACAAAAAGGTTCTCTATGCAGCTCTTTAATCAATCAGTAAGACAACCTCTTGAAAAACTGAAAATGTTTACCTCGTTTCAACAGCATCTTAGTTCCAGACAATTGGTTAAGAGAAATTTATTTCTACTTAAACAATTTCAAATAACAGTTTCAAATTCCAAGATTCTGTAGAATCTTAGGTTCACTTCTCATGTGTATGTGGGGAGGGGGTGGTGTCCCAGCTCTCTCAGTGGTACCTCTTTTTTGTACCTTTGTGCAAGAGAGCTTTGTTATTACAGTAGACTTTAAGTTATGAGGATTTTAAAAAGGAAATGATCTTGATAATGTCTCTGCCTTTGATTTTCTCCTCACACAATTAAATCCTATCAAATAAGAAGCCCATCTGTTCTCTGTAGGTAGGCAAAAACCAATCCTAATCAGGCATAAAATCAAGAATGTAATGTTCTCAAATATTAAAAATTATTAAAAACAAAATATAAAACACAGCAACAGAATTAAAGAAAAATGGGTTTCTGGTCATTCTTTTGTCTTTTTCTCCTTTTTCTTCTTCTCTTTTACCAAGGAAATCTACTATGCTCAAATTCTGATAATTAAATTGACGGTCTAGTTCATTTCTTCATGTTAAGACCACACAGACAGCTATTGATTGTGTATTTCAGAATTACTTCTGTTTTTACAACCTTAAGGAGAGATCCCAAAGGTTTTCTAAATTCCCCTTTTCATAAGACTGTCAGGAAGTATTTCCTATTGCTTACTCTAAATCAGTTGTACAATATAGCCTAGTGAAGTTTAAGTATACTTGTGAATGTTTACTCACTATACAATGGGGGAAAAGTTGATCATCGTCCTCTCTACATAGGATACCAAATATAATAATTACTCATTTGAGAAGTGTTGAGAAAACCCCTATTGGGTCTTGATTAAATAATGTTCTCCAACCCTCTGAAGAGATACCATTATATTTGGAGTCAGAACCGAGGACAAAGATTAGTAATACAAATATAACCTTAACATTACTACATAATGCAAAGTTTACTTTGTACTTTGGAACTTCCCCTAATGAAAATAATATCAAAGAAATAAAACATAATCTGGTAAAAAATATTTAAAAGAGTACAGTTCTTGTTGTTTTTACAAAAACAGTCATATTGTTTATTGGGATAGAAAAAAGAGGAATTCTATTAATTAATTACTGATTCTAAATCTTGGTGTGAATGGAAGAATTTGGAAGCTCTCCTTTCTTTTTGAAATGTCTCTTCTTAGACGTCATCATCCTTTTTGTAAAGAAAAGCTTAAGGTAAAAGCATTACCAAATTCAAATGAATGTGTGCGAGTGTGTAATATCCCTACAAACCCAGAGTGGTTAGCAGACAGTGGCAAGAGCTGTTGAGTTTCTAAGGAATTTATAATATTTGGACACTGCATGGCAAAGGGAAACCCCAATATTCCACCAAACTCATATTAACCCCATCTTTGTCCTTCTGATTTCTGACTTGGGCACAAAGGATCTGTGGGCTTCATTCTAGCCTTACTAGTGTTTAGTTTTTCCATCACCTGGCAGCAAAATCTCCCCTACTAGATGCCCGTCTCCAGCTTGCATTAACACTCATATTTCAAGAAGGCATGTGTGAAATTTTTAGAAAATTCAGGTCCATTCTGATATGCTTGAGTAGAGTCTAGTGTCTTTGTAATTAAAAATAATAACTGTGTGCTTATTTCTTTGTACTTACACTAGGTGATATATCTGGCCTACTCACTATTTCAAAAGATTTGGAGGGTGCCTGGGTGGCTCATTCGGTTAAGCGTCTGCCTTAGGCTCAGGTCATGATCCCAGGAGTCCTGGGATCAAGTCCTGCATCGGACTCCCTGAATCTGCATCTCCCTGACTCTCCCCTCTTTCATGCTTTCTCACTCTCAAATAAATAAATAAAATTAAAAAAAAAGAGAGAGAGAGATTTGGAAATATAACAATGTTCTCCTTCCCATCTCTGTGTCCCACCTTTAACTTTTGCCTCTCTAACCCCCAACATGCTTTGTATTCTCACTGAGAAGAGTGAGGATGTTGGAGTATACGACTTAGAGTTTCTAATTTTCACTTGCAAATTGTGTCTCTTGTCCTGATCTCTCTCCAAAGCTTTGGTTACACTGGGTAGAGAGATTAAAAATACACTTTAGATATTCACCGTGTTCATAAACCATACCAAACCTTTTCTCTCAAAAGGCTCTTTCTTCCTAATTTTCCTACCTTTGTGAATGGTACCACAATTCTACCTAGTCATTTAGGTTCACAAACTTGGGAGTTTTCTTTCATCCAACTCTACAACCGGTCAATCACAAGTCCAACTGATTTTCATTTGAAATGCACATTACCTATTCATTTGTCTTCATTTTCACCTCCATAGCCTTCTGTCGACACTTTAATTTTAGGTCATATCATATACCAATCTTCTTAAACATATCCCGTGCTCATGATTTTATCATCTATTACATTAAGACTAAATTTTCTGTATGATTTTTATGTTCCTTGGAGGCACAGTTTACATTGTATTTTATGAGCAGTGGCTCCAGGGATTATCACTCCCCAGAGAATGCAGCATGAATGGTCATCTGGATTTGTAAAATCCCATCACCCTGTGATCATTTTCCATAAACCAGGTGCTCTGCTATATTCATTTTATGTTCATAACAATCTTATAAGACACTATTATCCCTGCTTTACAGATGAGAAAAACCGAAACTAAGTGGTTAATTATTGGTCCACAAGTCAGTAAATGACAGGACCTGGGTTTAAAACCATCAGGCAAGCTTTCAGCACAATAAGCATATATGCCTTCATATCCCTGCTCCTATTATTCCTCCATCCCGAGATTATCCCACTACTCCTCATCTCTTCAAATCGTGTCTTCTTTCAAAGCCTGATTCCAATTCCACTTTCTCTCCAAAGCATTCCTCATCCACTCTACTCAATACTCCTCTTTCTTTCTCTGAATGCCCATATCCCAACAGCCTAAACCATATCAACTAAGATGGGGAAAAAAAATACTACTTCATGTTATCCTCTCATTGTTTCAGTGTGTATTTAATTGTTGTGACTCCAAGCAGATTAGTAAATCTCTCCAGTGAAAGAACTGCGTCTTCGATTTTTTGTGTCCCCTTGTAATTCCTAACATTGGACTTGTCATACACTAGAGGGCTTAATAAATACTAACTGCTTGACTCTAGAAATGGGCTGGTCAAAAAATTACAGGGGGAAAAAAAAAGCATTTCATACTTTTTTTTCTTCTCTTCTATCCACACTGCTGCCACTGCCAGCCTCATTAAGTCAAGGTCTTGGCCAGTTTTGGAAGTCTCTGTGTCATGTACTACTTCTTTTTTTAAAGATTTATTTATTTATTTGGGGAGGGGAGGGGGAGAGAGAGGGAAACTCAAGTAGACTTCCTGCTGAGCACAGAGCCCAGCAGGGGACTCGATCTCACAACTCTGAGATCATGACCTGAGATGAAATCAAGAGTCAGACGCTCAACCGACTGCCTTCAGCTCAGATCATGATCCCAGCGTCCTGGGATCGAGCCCCGCATCGGGCTCCCTGCTCAGCGGGGAGTCTGCTTCTCCCTCTCCCTTTGCCCCTTCCCCTGCTTGTGTGTGTGCTCTCTCTCAAATAAATAAAATCTTTTAAAAAAGAGAAGTAATTTGCTAATATATTTAAATAAACATATGCTGTGCATTACTCTTGACTCAGTGATTCTACTTGGGACTATAACCTAAAGAAATAATCCAAATTAAGAGGAGAAAAAAAAAACAGTAGACAAGATGACATAGTGATATATAATAACAAAAAAATAACAAAGAGCCTAGATATTTAATAACTTACTTCAACGTTTAAAATTTTAATTATATAGGCCAGACAAAATGCTTATGAGAAGTATCAAGTCAAAAGAGCTTAGAATAAAATGATCTATATAATTATGATGACCATAAAAAAAAACACAAAAGGCAAAACATCAATATGATTTTTTACAGTGGTGGAACTATGACTAGAATAAGACATTCTTTAGCTTCTGAGAAATGTGGAATAAATAATACTTATAAAAATATTATAAAACCCTGAGACTATGCTATTTTGAGTAACAAAAAAACTGGTTTGGTAAAGTTCTTAAAACAAAAAAGACTTAATAGTAATTTTTTTTTTTAATTTATTTGACAGAGATAGAGACACAGCGAGAGAGGGAACACAAGCAGGGGGAGTAGCAGAGGGAGAAGCAGGCTCCCCGCCGAGCAGGGAGCCTGATACAGGGCTCAATCCCAGGACCCTGAGATCATGACCTGAGCCAAAGGCAGACACTTAACAACTGAGCCACCCAGGTGCCCCTTAATAGTAAATTTTTAAACTTGTAAATTTAATAGTAAGCATCTAATAATGTTAAATTAAGATTTAAGAAGAAATGTAAGAGAGAAATAGTGTGCAAATAATCTTATATTAGATAAGTTATTCTCTAGAAAAATAAATATATGTAAATTACAACTTTTAAATACAGTTTTATCCAGCAAAAGTATGCCCAAACTAAAAAAGGCACATAACTTAACCTGCAAAACACAATGTGTACAAGTGTTATACAGCAGACCTCTTCTAAAGCCAGTGCTGTTTAAATTAGAAAAACAATGTCTAGAGTCTCAAGAATGTTGTGCTGGTGTTAGCCTGACTTGCATGCCCTGACAATGAAAAGAGAACTGAACCTTTTCAGTGATTCCTAGTTTTTACATCAAAACTGTATTTTCACATTACCTTACCCTTGCTAATGGTCCAGATTCTTCAACACACTGCTCTTCTGGGACCGCCACTGGTTTACTTTGCTCAGTTGCAAAAGGCTGGTCAGCTCCATTTTTATAGTGGTTTGATAAAGGTATCTTTGGTTCTAACCACTCGATTGTCGTTCCTGATGAAGTAAGAGAAAACTTTCGCTGAAACTTGCTCATAATCTGGAAAGTTCAGCAGATGTGGATTTTATTAAACAATTTTGCTTTGCACCCATACGACTAAAAGCAATTCAACCTGCTAAGAGACCTTGCAAAAGGGCCACTTGTATCTCATTAGCATGAGCACCATGATTGGGTATTTTACAAGAGAGCGACTTGCAACTTGAAATCAGATACCTTTTAAAAGAATCAACCCTGAATGGAACTGAACTTCTGGGAAATCTGTAAACCATAATGTATTCCTGCCCTGAATAGCTGATTTGCTACCCATTCTGTGAAAAACACTGTCCGTCTCCGTAATGATCAAAAAATACGCAATTAGACTTCAGGGAGTCACCATTACAGGAGGAGCCTGGGATTTTGAAACAGTAAAATTTTCTTCATTTTGGGACTGAACCTTATTCTCAGTAGCAATTTTCTAACCATGCAAGATAACCACCTTGATCTAATGTAAGTATTGCAAATACATGTCCATTCCTCTTGTTTTTTAATCCTATAAAGAAGGTCCATATACTTTCAAACTGAAAGGCTTTTCTAATGAATAAATAATAGCTGACCTAGTGAAAGAAGTGGTCACATTTAGAGACCTGTCATCTTCTCAGTTAATGACTCAAATGTCTCTTATTACCCTCAACTAGTTTAACAAAGTGGATTCTATGCCTAATCAATAATGGAAAATGTTCCATTTGATGTCAGAGGCTGATCTAGGTTTCACAGAAGCTTGATTATTGCAGTGCTACAATAAGGGATGCTCAGACTACTACAGCAGAAATTAACAGAGTAGGGAATTTACTCAGTCTATAATGAAATGCCAGACTTCAGTACAGGAATAAATTACTAAGTACCTATCATGCTACCAGAGCATCCTGCCTTGCCACTCAGGCCAGTCTCTCAGGGAATGCCCTGGGTAAGTTCAAGAGGTCAGTTTCAAAATTCTAAAGAAATGAAAACGTTTGTTTATTCTTAAGAAATCTGTTTTAAGAGATTGTTCAACTGATTGGAAACCACAATACTCTTTATCAAACCAATCATCTGGTCTTAGGACCCCTCTAAATCAATGATCCTTGGATAACATACATTAAGACCTTATGGGACTGAACACTAATTTAAACTTAGATTTCATTTCTTGTGTCATCTCAAAATTTGAGGGCAAAGGTAATTCAGTTTTTCTTTCCACAGTTATATTTTTACTTTCAAGTGACCAAAGAATAAATTTCTACAGATTTAATTTGGAAAATGACCGTTTATGTAAGAAATACCAATACTGGTTAATCAATTCCACCAAATATCCATGCTCCAAAACATAGTAATGAGGGAGAACAACTTTTACTTTAAACACTTCTATAAAGTTTACAGTCTGTTTCATTTTTTAACTAAAAAATGCAAATTTATATTGTACATGCTTCACTAATCATGAAGCAATCATTTAAAAATACAATTGTGTATGAAACTACACAAATGAAATTTCTAAGAATTAAAAAAATTACATACAATTATTTAATCAAGTATTAGGCATCTAGTATCTAGCTCTGTGCTAGCTGATATGTTTTGTAAAAATTAAGTAGCATCAACTGAAAACAGACTAACATTTCCCTGACAACATTATTATTATAAACACTAGAATTAAACCAAATTTCACAGCTCAAGGTAACTCATCCAATGTTCAACATAGGAGAACAGTTAAGTCAACCAAAGAACTATCCCTTCAAAGGAATATAATGCAGCCAAAAAAAATTGTGTTTACCAAAAGCTTAACATAAATTAGAAAATATTCTTTTTTTTTTTTTAAGATTTTACTTATTTATTTGACACAGAGAGAGACACAGCGAGAAAGGGAACACAAGCAGGGGGAGTCAGAGAGGGAGAAGCAGGCTCCCCGCTGAGCAGGGAGCCCGATTTGGGACTCAATTCCAGGACCCTGGGATCGTGACCTGAGCCGAAGGCCGACACTTAACTGACTGAGCACCCAGGCGTCCCTGGAAAATATTCTTGATATTACGTTAAAAGTGTAAGATAAAAACATATATTTTCTAATAACAATGGAGTAAAACAAACAAAAACTTAGAAGGAAAGAAAACCTGGTGGGGTATGTACTAATATTAACAGTGGCAATATCTGGTTGGTAGAATAAGCATGATTTCTTTTTTTAATTATATAATAGTTCCTAAATTTTTTATGAATGTGTGTTGCTTTAGTTTTTTAAGTAGGCTCCATGCCCAGCGTGGAGCCCAACGTGGGGCTTGAACTCACGACCCTGAGATCAAGACCTGAGCTGAGATCAAGAGTCAGACACTTAACTGATGGAGCCACCCAGGCATCCCAGGTGTGTGTGTTGCTTTATAATTTATATACTACTTACATTTCCTCCAAGGCCCCAGTCCGTATTCACAACTCACAACTTATGCCAGTCCATTTCTTCTGAATACCCTCTTCTCTCTTTCCACCCTTAAGCTAATTGTTTTTTGTAGCTTTTCTAGGCCTTTCCCAAACCTTTTTCTGTCAGAAGTATCGGTATCGGTCCATTCATATATTCTCCCAAAGTATTTTGTTCCCACTGTAAACAACACTTTCCATATTACAGTTAAGTATTTACATGTTCATTCCCAAGTGGACTATGAGTTCCTTATGGGAAACATACATAGCTTACTACTCTATACCTACAATTGACATTAATAGCTTGAAATATTGATTTAGGTAGGCATACACGAGGATGGAAGCCATATTTTATCAACTCAGATCTGACTATGGTAGGGGTACCTGGGTGGCTCAGTCCATTGAGCGACCAACTCTTGGTTTTGGCTCAGGTCAGAATCTCGGGGTTGTGAGATCAAGCCCCACATCAGGCTCCTCACTCAACACGGAGTCTGCTTGGGATTTTTGCCCTCCCTCGCCCTCCCCTTCTGCTCCTCCCCCCTCCCTCACCGCTTGCACACGTGCACACACTCTCTCTAAAATCAATCAATAAAAATCTTAAAAAAAAAAAAAGATCTATGATAAACTTTCTCCTAGGCAGAGACTCAGTAGCTTTCTAAAATTTCTTTCACAAGGGGAGTTAGTTGGGTAAGAGTACAAGGAATTGTTGTGAACTCTTAAGTTACTACTATTAAAACAATGGGGATGGGAGAATCGAGGAGATGTTAAAGGGTACAAACCTACAAGTAGAAGAGAAATAAATTCTGGAAATCTAATGCACACCATAGTGATTATAGTCAACAATACTGTAATATATACTTTGGAGTAAGAGACTAGATCCTAAATATTCTCACCACAAAAAAGTGATAATTATGTGATATGATTGAGGCATTAGCTTTGGTAATCATGTTGCAACATGTATACGCATTAAATCAACATGCTGTGCACCTTAAACTTACACAATATTATATGTCAATATATCTCAATAAAGAAAAACATGATGAGTTTATTCATCTCATTAAGTAGAAAAACTCATTTTTTGTCCTCACGTGTAGTAACATTATTTTCCCCAGATTAATTTCAACAAATAAGTGCTCTCAAATACTAAATGTACACCTTATTTTTCAAACTGAAAAGTGACTGACAGACTTTAATATCTCTAACTCAGGGGCACCTGTGTGGCTCAGTCATTAAGCATCTGCCTTCGGCTCAGGTCAGGATCCCAGGGTCCCAGGATTGAGCCCTGAATTGGGCTCCCTGCTCAGCAGGAAGCCTGTTTCTCCCTCTCCCACTCCCCCTGCTTGTTCCCTCTCTCACTGTCTCTCTGTCAAATAAACAAAATCTTTTAAAAAAAGTAGTATCTCTGGCTCAATATGGATATAATGAACAGTGGACTAAACCAAAAGTTAAGAAATGGTCCCGATATTTCTATTAAGGTCGATTGGATGAATAACGACGCCACCAATTTTAGCAGAAACATACAAGATGTGGGTTTTGAGTTCAGTTTTTGACATGTGTAGTTGAGGTCTCCAAAGGGATATTCAATTATATTAAACATTAGGCCTAAAATAATTTTAGATTTGAAAAAGGGCACAATAGACTTTCTTTAACATTAATGTGATAAAAAACAAGAGGCTCGGGTGCCTGGGTGGCTCAGTCGTTAAGCGTCTGCCTTCGGCTCAGGTCA
This sequence comes from Callorhinus ursinus, assembly GCF_003265705.2. Classification (NCBI taxonomy): domain Eukaryota; kingdom Metazoa; phylum Chordata; class Mammalia; order Carnivora; family Otariidae; genus Callorhinus; species Callorhinus ursinus. The sequence continues at coordinate 61,170,160 of NW_027397063.1, forward strand.
TGATTCCAGGGTCCTGGGATCGAGTCCCATATCGGGCTCCCTGCTCAGTAGGAAGCCTGCTTCTCCCTCCTCCACTCCCCCTGCTTGTGTTCCTGCTCTCGTGCTCTATCAAATAAATAAAAATAAATAAAATCTTTAAAAAAAAAATAAATAAAAAACAAGAGGCTCTTTTTTTTTTTTTTTTAATTTATTTGACAGAGAGAGACACAGCGAGAGAGGGAACACAAGTAGGGGGAGTGGGAGAGGGAGAAGCAGGCTTCCCGCCGAGCAGGGAGCCCGATGCGGGCTCGATCCTAGGACCCTGGGATCATGACCTGAGCCGAAGGCAGACTCTTAACGACTGAGCCACCCAGGTGCCCCGAGGCTCATTGTTTTTCTTTTTCTTTTTTATTAAGAATTTTTAGGAGTTAGAATTACGACAAACGCAATCTTTCCATGTTTTGGCCCTTAATGTTAAATCCTTTTAATCTACAACTTACCTGAAGACAATGAGCCCTTCTGATGTGATGCATGCTGCAACTGGAGAATATGAAAGCAGTCGTTTAAGCAGTTCATAGTTGCCATGGAAGTAGCTTTGAGCATTAAGAGATCCTGGTCCAAGGAACTAAGATGGCCAGAAGCAGGAAGGCATTCAATTCGTCTCATTAAGTCTCTCTGTTGTCCTTCAGCATGAGACATCATCTAAGGAAAACAACAGTTCTGTGTGTCCCACCCATGATTTCTGTGTATCACGTATACATACAGTTCCCATTTTAATTACCATATTCAGCTTCTGAGCCATTTTTAGGATATATTAGGCTTAGAAATCTATTTTATGTTTGGCTAGTCTCAATGAGCACTATTTAACAGTGCTTATCAATTGTGCAAAAAATGGTGATCTTTGGCAGCTGCACTTTTTCTTTAAAAGCAACAAAGCTCAAACTTTGACAAACCTTTTATTAACAGTATACATTTGTACAAGTCATTAAAAGAACATTCTGATCATCTTCAATAGCAGCATTAAATATTTCATTACAAAGTAAAATTAGTTCCCACTCTGGGCTCTTAACCTCTTTCTTCTCAGCACCTCTGGTCAGGCTCAATTTGAACATACAATAAGAACATGATGGTTCTCCTGCTTCCTTTTCTCAAATCTAACTTTCTGGTCCCATTAGCCTGACTGTGCAGCAAATACTGGATATAAGCTTTTCAGGTTAAAAGAGTCTAATACACTCTGCTTCGATCAAGAGCTCTGTCCACTTTTCCTAAGAGAGCCAATAGAGTAACAATGCTTGATAAGCAACCAAATATTTTTAAATGAAAACTGAATTTATTATGCTTAATTACTCAATTGTGAGCAGAAGGTTCTCAGATTGCCTATCTTTTAGACATTATTTTAATTCATCTATAATGGACAGACTCTTTTAGCTTTCAGAGGCACCATTCCAGGTGATTTTTAACACAGTTCATCAGTGCGCCAGGGAAAGAGAGATGCAAATATCCTACCAAACAAATCAAGTGTGTAGTACACGAAATAGCCCTTGAAAACATGTGTCATAGCAATGGATCAAACATTCACCTTTATCAGAAAAAAAGGTTTCTAAATGAAAAGTGTGGATATGAAGATATCTACATGTACACATTTATACATGAATATATGTGTGTGCTTTGTGTGTGTAAAATATTTTGTATACAAATGTTAGGACTAACTTCCAGTAATCCAAACTTACGAATAGTACAACCACTCTTGTCAACAGTTCGGCAATGTTTACTAGAGTTAAATAATTTATAATCTATGACCGAACAATTATACTCTTAGATATGTAAACAACAGGTATGTATATATGTGTTCAGCTGCACCCGCCAACCTCTAGAGAGGAGAGGGGCTAGTGGATGAATTAATCACCAACAGGCAGTGATTCAGTCAATCATGCCTACCTAATGAAGCCTCCATAAAAACCCCAAAAGGGGAGGTTCAGAGAGCTTCTGGTTGGTGAACACCTGGAGGTACTGGGAGGGTGGTACAACCAGAAAGGGCATGGAAGCTCCAGGCCTTTCCCCCCTTATATCTGTCTGTTCCTGAATTCTTTATAGCAGGTCAGAGGCACAGGTGACAACATCAACCTGCAACTGGTGTCTAAAGTGGGGGCAGTCTTGTGGGATCTGACACTATCTCAGATAGTGCTGAAACTGAATTAAACTGTAGGACAGGCAGCTGGTGTCCACAGAGAACTAGAGAATTGCTGGGCGGTGGAAAAACTCCAACAGTTGGTGACCAGAGTACAGAACTGCAGAGTGTTATAGCAGAGCAGAGGAGAAAACATAGGAGAGTTAGACTTGGAGATATGTGGTAGACATCCTAAAAATTAAAAAAAACAAGCCATCACCTCAAAACAAGCCAAAAGTATTTACTGCCAATTATAAAATCTGAGCTTTAAAATGAAAAGAATTTTGGGAAACCTTTATCTGTCACCATAATCTTGACAACTTCCCAATACTGAAAGGCTTTTCTAATGAGACTGGTGAGGATGTTAATGAATGGGAATTTTTGATGTTGAATGTTAAATAGATCACCATCTCCAAGACTTGCCTAACTCAGTGAGATGATATTTTGACTAATGCATGGTGTTACAAAATCATGCATAGATTAAAGATACATTCCAAGTGCAAGACAGACCAACAGATTTTCATGTAACAGAACATCAAAAGTTCATGAATATATATTAGATTCCACAGTGCATCTAACATTTACGAAACTGCTACTAAGTTTTCGTGCAGTACCAAAGAATAACCACAATTATCTGAAAAGGCAATTAAAATATTTCTCTACTTTCCAATCACATACCTGTGTGAGGCCACTCACTACATAGACATCTATTAGCTGTACCAAATTTAACCTGGGAATATTTAGAACCTAACAACTACATCCTTTATTAACTAGAATTATTTAGTACTCAATTTGAAAAGAACAGGGAAATGGTGAGATAAGGCAACATCAAGGATTTAACTATTCTATTTTTGCATATGTTTGAAATTGTCTATACAAAATTTTTTTTTTAAATCAATTGTTTGGCCATATTGTCTTCCTAATAGGCTTAAAAACCCTTTTGATCATAAATGTTACATCAAAGGAGTCTGTACTTTTACTTGAGAAATGAAAGATATAGACTGAAAAATGAGAGTGTACCTAGGAAACTTAGGATACCACAGAAAAGAAACTTAGGACATCACATATAACCAGGGAATCTTTATGACTTAAAATTTATCTCCGCATAGTAGACAGAAAACATCTGAGGGTCCCAGAAGACACAAACAGGATTTCAACTTTTTTTTGTGACAAAACCAAGCAAGTTAGGTCATTTTAGCATTTTAATTTGACTTCAATTCATACTTACTTCTCTGACTTCCACAAGATGGTCTGGAGGTAAGTGAGCTCTTTTGTTCACTGATTGTAGTTTGGAATGTCCAACATTAAAAAAAGAAATGGCATTTTGACTTGGTCTCCTCTGGGATATAGGAGAATTACCACTAGATGCAAGTGAGAAGCTTCGTGATTTCAGAGGGGGATTATTCTATTAGACAAACAAGGAAAATCATTCGTTTTCCAAAATTTTGGTTAACCCTCACCTATTATAAGTACACTTTAGGCCTACACATGAACAGTTTTAAAAATTAAATTAACCTCAGAATTGACTACAAGAACATTTCTGAAAAATGCTAAAATTTAAGGCACTGAAAGTTTAAACATATGACACATCCAACAGTAAAGTTGTAATTTATTTAGAAAATTGATTATAGGTTTGTGCTGTCGAGAATATTTTTTCACATTTTACAAATATTAGAACAAGAAATTTCTAATTTCAGATTTTTAAATACCATGACTAAAGCAAAAATATTCAATATAGTACATTTTCTAATCTAACTAGCAAGTATCTTTGGAACAAACTAGTACTTTCCAGGCGCTCCACAAGCTAGTACTCTCTGATCACTGCCAATGACTACAATCTTACAGTAGGAGTAAAGCTTTTGTGATGAACTTCCTGAAGATTGGGCAGTAGGCCTAAATCACAAACTTTTAAAATTTACTTATGGGGAAAAAACACTAGGCAAAAAAATTTGGGGGGCACCTGAATGGCTCAGTCATTAAGCGTCTGCCTTCGGCTCAAGTCATGATCCCAGGGTACTGGGATTGAGCCCCACATTGGGCTCCCTGCTCCATGGGAAAGCCTGCTTCTCCCTCTCCCGCTCCCCCCTGCTTGTGTTCCCTCTCTTGCTGTGTCTCTCTCTGTCAAATAAATAAAATCTTAAAAAACTTTTTTTTTTATTTTAAAGTCAATCTATCACCTATGCATACCTAGGTATGGAATCCTTCAACTATGCTGCCCAGATACTAGTTTTCAGGTATCTCTAACCTCAGATTTCAAGTAATGAGACCAACCTGTCCACCTTAAAAAGTAAAACAAAATTCCAAAGAAGATATACAAACGATCAATAAACATATGGAAAGATCCTCAACATTATTAGTCATTAGGGAAATGAAATCAAAACCACCTCACATATACTAGGATGCCTATTACAATTAAAAAGGGGGGCCAGTAACAGGTGCTGGTGAGGATATGGGAAAACTGAAACCCTCAGACACTGCTGGTGGGAATGTGAAATGGTTCAGTCACTCTGGAAGACAGTCTGGCAGCTCCTCAAAAAGTTAAACAGAGAACCACCATATGATTCAGTAATTCCACTCCTAAATATACACCTCAGTGAAATCATGTGTTCACACAAAAACCTAGACACAAATGTTATTCATTAATAGCCACAGAATGGAAACAACCCAAATGTCCACCAACTGATGAATGGATAAACTACATGTGGTGTATCCATATGATGGAATATTATTTGGCTATAAAAAGGAATAAAATGATACATAAAATGACATGAATGAACCTTGAAAGTATTATGCATACATAAAAGACTAAAGGACAAGTAAAACTGGACATTTAATTAAATTTGCTTCTAACTCTGAAAAAAATTACGTGAAGTATAAAAAGCCAGACACAAAAAAACCACGTATTCTATGATTCTATTTATATAAAAGGCCCAGAATGGACAAACCCATAGGAACAGAAAATGGATTAGCGTTTGCCAGGAGTTTGGAAAGCGGAGAATGTGAGTGCCTGCTCACAGATACGGGTGTTTTGGAGGGTGATGAAAATGTTCTGGGGCACCTGGGTGGCTCAGTCGTTAAGTGTCTGCCTTCAGCTCAGGTCATGATCCCAGGGTCCTGGGATCGAGTCCCACATCGGGCTCCCCGCTCAGCGGGAAGCCTGCTTCTCCCTCTCCCACTCCCCCTGCTTGTGTTCCTGCTCTCACTGTGTCTCTCTCTGTCAAATAAATAAAAATAAATTTAAAAAAAAAAAAGAAAAAGAAAATGTTCTGGAACTAGAGAGGTGCGATGGTTGCACAATCTTGTGTATATATTAAAACCAACAGAATTGTACACTTTAAAAAGGTAAATTTTATGGTATATCAATAGTCTTGGAATTTAAGAATACAAGAAAATAAAATAAAACATTCTTTTCCCCCTTTTTATGCACTAATATCATATATGAGTCCACATACCTTTCCAATAGCTTCAGTGTGATGCTGTGTACATATCTGAAGTCGGCTAACCCAGTGTTGTCGTTCTTTAGCATCTGTGGCTGATAAAAAGAACATAAAAGTTATTCACTTTTACATTTATTTTTGGAATACAATTAACTGTCTACAGCATGAAGAACAGATGCATAATTGAAAACCAGGAATTGGTCCTACTCTCCCTAGAATAAATGTCCCCTACTGGAGGGAGGGAGAAAAAAAGGCCCAAGCATCAACTTTGTTAGGTAACACCGTAGCTGGATATGGATATTTCAGAAGGAGGGTAAATTACATGCAGCTAGGCAGGAATATAAGACTTGACGTGTCTTAAGTTTCTCATAAAAATATGCTCTTACTTAAAGAAATAACCTTTATTAAGCATTTAATGTGCACTCAGTATTTTCAGATCTCTTGCAGCATGCTCAGTTAGGATTACCATTATATTTTATGTGCATCAATTAAACAAAAAACACGAATTAAATTTACCTAAACAAAAGTTACACTTTTTAAATGAATATGAACATTTTAATAAATCCCAGCCATGTGTATTAGTTACTAGAAACTTCAAAGAGGGCATGTAAACCAAGTCAAGAAAAGGGGTAAAATACAAGGCAGACATAAAAAATACCATTTAAAGAAGCTATGTTTTTAGGTTTTTGAGTAATCAGGGTTTGTCTACACAAATATTTTACAGGGGCCAATTGTAAACACACTTGTTCATTGTGCCCCTTGAGAAAGCTTACTTATTAAAACAGATTTCATAAATTCATAAGCAATTCTAAGATTTTGGAATATCCTATCTACATATCGATGACAGTAGTTTCTGTTTCCAAAACTCAAATGAAGGCAGGGAAGTACATCAACTTCTCAAGGGAAGAAGAAAATCACACTATTAATTCTTGTATCTCGATCATACCTCTGAGTTTATACTGTTCCCCACTGGCAGCATTTACAGTGAAGGTGTGAGAGTCCTCATCACTAGGTGATATTACAGCTCCTGCAAGCTGCAAAGTACCTCTGGGCTTTTGATTTCTAGACTGCTCATTCACAAAGTACTCCAATAACCCAGCTTCATTGTTTAAAACAAAAAACCTGTAATGATTCAAAAAAGAAAAGTCATAATTTTTAAACATTCTCCCTAGTCAAACTAAATCTCAATCACATTTTGGAGTTCTTGCTATTAAAAAAATAAAATTCAAGGGATGCATGGGTGGTTCAGTCGGTTAAGCATCTGACTCTTGATTTTGGCTCAGGTCAGGATCTCAGAGTGGGGAGATCCTTTCTTTCTCCCTCTCCCTCTGCCACTACCCACCCCCATCTCCCCCTCTAATAAACAAACAAACAAACAAAATTCAAAAGCTGTTCAAGTACTTGGAAACACGAGGCCGAATTTCCCAGCAATAAAGCTTATTGAGAAATTGAATGAATTTAATAAACGACATAAAACCTTGAGCTGAAGTAAAGGTACTTAATAGGGAAGAGGCATACCAGATAATGCAAAAAGGAAGCAAAGATAGAGTATCCTTTCAGAGGAAAATTTCTTTCTCTCAAGAATTCATTAACAAGGAAGGTAAATAGCCCAAAGACAAATGGTAGTGAGACTTTTTATTTAAAATTCACTGGAAACAAATCAAAACATGAACTCTGAGGATAACTAAATGCTGGGTAAGGAATGAGTCTGATTTAAGATTTAATCAGTGAAATATACAATGAGAATAATGTCAGGGTAGAAGGATTTTGTGAATGTATCATTAAATAGGTCACAACTAACGATTACTTATCCTGTTTAAAAATGTAAAAGCTGCAACTGGAGATGGAGAAACATAAGGAACTAGAAACTAAATGATGAAATACTGATACACTTTGGAAAAGAATTTGATGTTATGATTTGGTTCCAGATTAATTACTTTATTGAGATTTCAATTTAAGTAATTCAATAGTTCTTTTTAAAAAAATCTAAAAAGTTTCAATTTAAAAAAAATAATGTTCGGGTTCGGAGCAGTTTGGCATTTTATGTTTCTGGGTTCTAGAACATTAGACCGTAAGATGGAGTTCAAGGTCCTAGAAGATACTGTCTTAAGCAACAGGCAACCATATCATATCAAACTGGGAGAAAATGGAAATCAGCTTTCTCTTCAAGGAAAGAAAAACTGCTGAGAAGCAAGCAAAATTTGAAAGTGGTTGCCTGAAAAGGGAGATGGGAAAGCAAAGAACTATTGTTTTTCTTGTTCATCTTTTAACATGCTTTTAGCATGATTTTTAAAATTACGTTCCCATATTTTATTTTAAAAATTAGCATTTTCTTTCATTTCATTAATTACTAGAAGAGTCATACACTTTTTCATGTGTTTACTGACCACCCATAGTTCTATTTAGTGAACTGCTCATCACATTTTGCCCATTTTTAATAGGGTTTTTTTTTTTTTAAGATTTTATTTATTTGACATAGAGAGACACAGCGAGAGGGGGAACACAAGCAGAGGGAATGGGAGAGGGAGAAGCAGGCTTCCCGTGGAGCAGAAAGCCTGATGCGGGGCTTGATCCCAAGACCCTGGGATCATGACCTAAGCCGAAGGCAGAGACACTTAACGCCTGAGCCACCCAGACGCCCTTAATAGGGTTATCTTTATTTTCCAAAATATCTGAAGAGATTCTTTGAATTACCACAAGATAGTCACTGACGTCATCTTCAATTTCTTAAAACAGAAGCATAAAACACAAAATGCACATATGAATCTGCTATGGTCTGAATGTGTGCCCCACAAATTCTTTATGTTGAAATCCTAACTCCTAAGGTAACAGTATTAAGAAACAGGGCCTTTGGGAGGTGTTTAGGTCATGAGGGCGGAACCCTCAGGAATGAGATTACTGCCCTTGTAAGAGAGACCCAAGAGCTCTTCCTTGACCTTTTTTCTGCCATGTTCTCACACAACAAGAAGTCTATGATAGGAAGAGGGCCCTTACCTAACAATGCGGGCACCATGATCTTGAACTTACAACCTCCACAACTGTGAGAAATGTTTATTAGCTACCCAGTCTGTAGTATTTTGTTATAGCAGCCCTAATGGACTAAGCAATGAATCTACTACAAAAAATTCATCAAATAAACAGAGAAATAAACAGAAGGGGTGGGTTAGTAAGAAAGCAATCTCATCAAGATACTAAAAACCACTGAATACACTTTAAGTGGGCAAATTGTATGGATTGTGCGTTTTATTTCAATAAAGCTGTTAAGAAAAAGAACAACAAAAATGGAAGGAAGGAAGGAAAGAAATCTCTTTCCACCACTCTAAATGTAAGTACAATTCATCTCAAACAGACAAAGAAAATTTAGACAAACAATATGTTTGAAAATCTCAAGTTTGCTGTGAACACATATTTCTTATCCCAAAAGTATTACCACAAATTTATTTATTTATTTCTTAAAGATTTTATTTATTTTGAGAGGGAGAGAATGAGAGATAGAGAGCACGAGAGGGAAGAGGGTCAGAGGGAGAAGCAGACTCCCTGCTGAGCAGGGAGCCCGATGTGGGACTCCATCCCGGGACTCCAGGATCATGACCTGAGCCGAAGGCAGTCACTTAACCAACTGAGCCACCCAGGCGCCCCACCACAAATTCTTAATACAGGAGGCACTCACCTAAATATACAGAAAATAATGGTGAGGAGGGATTGGTGGAGTCATAGAAATAACCAATAACTGAACAGCATGGTGACTATAGTTAATAACACTGTACTGCACATTTGAAAGTTGCTAAGAGTAGATCTTGAAAGTTCTCCTGGGTGGCTCAGTTGGTTAAGGGACTGCCTTCGGCTCAGGTCATGATCCTGGAGTCCCGGGATCGAGTCCCACATCGGGCTCCCTGCTCAGCGGGGAGTCTGCTTCTCCCTCTGACCCTCTTCCCTCTCGTGCTCTCTGTCTCTCACTCTCTCTCTCTCAAATAAATAAATAAAATCTTTAAAAAAAAAAAAAAAGAAAGTTCTCATCACAAAAAAAATTTTTTTTAATTATGTATGATGAGAGATGTTAGCTAGACTTATTGTGGTGATCATTTCATAATATATAGAGATATCAAATCTGTTGTATGTTGTACACCTGAAACTAATATGTTACATGTCAGTTATACCTCACTAAAAAAATGAGCCAATAACTGATCATCTTTTTAATACCAAGATGATACTATGGGTCCAATGCAATAAGAGAGCACTTTGGGTTATCTTTCATTATATGTGGATTAATCCAAATGTTCTTCTTTTATCCCTTTTATGAAGAGAAATTTTACAAGATGTATAGTTTGGAGATAGAAAGGCAATCCACATAGTGAGGAAATTTAACAAAGCCATTTTGCCCAGAAGGGTAGCAGACTCTTGGTGGAAGCATTCTGAACAAGTTGGCCTAGCCAATAAATGAAGAAAATGTAGGAACAAAGGTTAAATGTAACAGGGAAACAAGATTCATCATGAACCTTCACATGCAGAAAATTCAGCTAAGTTGTTAAAAGAAAATGCTGTTACAATTGGCAAATAACTGCTTATTTTTTGCAATTTCAAAATAACACACTGTCAATTTGGGAAAATGACTAATCTTTGAAATAACCCACAACTTAAAGTTAAATATCATCAAAATGCAACTTTAATCTAAAAATATTTTGACTTGGGGAGCCTGGGTGGCTCAGTTGGTTAAGCGACTGCCTTTGGCTAAGGTCATGATCCCGGAGTCCTGGGATCAAGTTCCACATCGGGCTCCGGGATCAGCGGGGAGCCTGCTTCCTCCCTCTGACCCTCTCCCCTCTCATGCTGTTTCTCTCTCGCGCTCGCTCTCTAATAAATAAATAAATAAAATCTTTAAAGAAATAAAAATATTTTGACTTGGAAGTCTATCTTACCATGACAAAAATAAACTTGAGAAGATTTTTGGGAGGAAAGGCAACCATGTGCCATATGCTGGCCATCCCAGGATTTTAATGTTCTGTGTCTACAGACTTCTAAGCCAGATGGGAAGCAATCTCACCTTCAGGAATTAGAAGTTAAAGTGGCAGGAAGTGGGTTCAGGAGACGGTGTTGCTGCTCTGTACTTTGCTAGCCTACCACATTCCAGAGCAAGCAGTTATTTAATCAGCATGCCCATGGTGGATTTCTCCAAGCTGCTACAAGTCAACCTTAGTCAAAACAGAAATGGATTGGAGGGAAATGGTCTTGAATATCTGCCATAGGTGCAGTGCTCTTATTACTTAAGCTACACCTGCAGCATATGGACAAGAGTGGCTAGGCATGCCAAAGAAACTAAGCAACCAAGCCGAGGGTCCTTGAACATGGTCTTACCCTTTCTGTTCACCTTTGATCATTCAATCTACATGTTTCATGCTGAGGACCCAGTATATCTCTGCTGTACCACAGGACCTCCAGCCCAGCTGACATAAAATAAAAATGGAAGATGGAAGTTTTTTTTTTAAGTGGGGCTACAGTTTGGGCGCCTGGGTGGCTTAGTCAGTTAAGCGTCTGACTCTTGGTTTCAGCTCCGGTCATATTCTCAGGGGTGTGGGATCCAGTCCCATGTCGGACTCTGCGCTCCCCAAAGTCTTCTTGAGATTCTCTCCCTCTCCCTCTGCCCCTCCCCCAGCTCATGCGCATGTGCTCTCTTTCTCTCTCAAATAAATAAAATCTTTAACAAAATAATAATAAAGTGGGTGTACAGCAAACTGACAAGGTGAGAACTCTCTCTGATGGGGTAAGTTGGTAAAAGTTTCTGTGTTCTCTCAGAGCAAACAGGGAGGAGTTTACAAGTACTTTCTAGTGCTGCTAAAAACTGGTCTCTTATACAACTGGAGGGATTATGTCAGGAGAGGCAGTGCCCCTCCCTATCCTAGACTGTTTGCTTGGATCCGCTAACTCCAGACAACCAGTAGCCAATGGATCTTTTTGGTGGGCTCCCTCATGCAATGATAAACACCTGCCACTTCTTCCTATGGTCTCAAGTTGCCACTCACCTGAAATGCCATCTTGAAATTATACTAAATTTTATTTATTTATTTTAAAAAGATTTTATTTATTTGACAGAGAGAGACACAGTGAGAGAGGGAACACAAGCAGGGGGAGTGGGAGAGGGAGGAGCAGGGAGCCCAACGCGGGGCTCGATCCCAGGACCCTGGGATCATGACCCGAGCCCAAGGCAGATGCCCAACGACTGAGCCACCCAGGCACCCCTATGCTAAATTCTATGTTTGTGTATGTTTTGGAGCTTTCTTACCTTGTTCCCCTTCTGAGAGTTTCTCAGTATTATTCAATATTATAATAAATGACAATTGTTGGATATTGGGGGAGAAAGCTAACCTATCTTCCTTTTAAGAAAGAGAACAAAGAATAGTGCGAAAACCAAAGTGACATAAAAATTTTAAAAATTAATATTCTCAGGGCACCTGGGTGGCTCAGTTGGTTAAGTGTCCAACTCTTGGTTTCAGCTCAGGGTCATGAGGTCAAGCCCTGTGATGGGCTCTTCGCTCAGTGGGGAGTCTGCTTGAGATTCTTTCTCCCTCTTCCTCTGCCCCTTCCCCTGCTCACATACTCTGTTTCTCTAAAATAAATAAAATCTTTAAAAAAATTAATATTCTGTATGAAATCTGAATATGAGCCTTCAAAAAATTTCAAAAACCTGAAGTGAAAAATACAACATGAAAAGACTCCCTTGACTTTACTTTTTTTTTTTTTAAAAAAAAATAAAAGATGGGAACCCTGGAGAACTGCCCTTTTAACTTCAATAGGGATGATTCCCTTTTAAGTTTTCATATCCAGCTTTGATCTGTCATATGATCTCTAACTTCCTGCCTGTCACTCTTATTTGGATTACCTAATGTCACTTCCAACTAAACACAGCCCAAACTGCCCTCTCTGTTAAACAATCACCTTTTTATCAGTGCTTCTCCTATTCTTTTAAATGTTTAAAAATCATTCTTTTATAAATTATGTACCATTTTCAAGTTGTTCAAGGTAGGAGAGCAAATTCAGCTCCTGTTATTTTACCGTAGCCAAAAGCAGAAGCATCCAAATGACATGTGAATTAGAAGCAGCATGATAATATAAAAACATAGACTTTGGAGTCAGAACTGTCTGGGTTCAAATTCCAGTATTATCATGTTTAAAAAGCTTAAAACTAACAGTGAGATACCACTTCACACCTATTTGGAAGGTTATTATAAAAAAACCCAAAAAACCAAAAAACAGAAAATAACAAGTGTTGGTGAGGATGTGGAGAAGTTAGGACCCTTGTGAACTTCTGGTAAGAATGTAAAATGATGTAGCCACTACGGAAAACAGTATGGAATTCCCCAAAAAATTAAACATAGAATTACCATATGATCCAGTAATTCCAATTCTGGGTATATACAAAAAAGACATGAAAGCTGAGACTTGAACAAATATTTGTACAGCAATATTCATAGCAGAATCACTCACAACAGCCAAAAGGTGGAAGCAACCCAAGCATCCACTGACGGATGAACAAAGAATATGTGGTACACACATGCAATAGAATATTAAGGTCTTTAAAAAAGGGGGGGGGTATTACTCAGCCTGAGAAAGAAAGGAAATCCTGACACATGCTACATCATGGCTGAACCTTAAAGATATGATGCTCTTTGTGAAATAAAGTGAAATAAGCCAGGCACAAAAGAACAAATACAGTATGACTTCATGTATTTGAGGTACCAAGAGCAGTCAGAGCATGGACACGGAAAGTAGAACACTGGCTGCCAAGGGCCTGGCAGAGGGAGGAATGGGGATTAGTATTTAATGGGTATAGTTTCATTTGAGAAGATGCGAGAAGTGCTACAGAGAGACAGTGTTGATGGCTGCACGACAATGTATGCATTTAATGTCACCAAACTGAACACTTATACATGGTTAAAATGATAAATTTTGTGTACATTTTGCCACAATAAAAAATAAATAAAAGTTTAATCCCCCTGTTCCACAACTACCAATTCTACCCTGGCTTTGCTCCTTACTGACTGCCTGTGTCACCTTGGACTGGATATTTAAACTCTCCAAGATCCCAGAGAAGTTTGAGAATCCTGCACAAAATAGGCACCTAAACACAAATTTATTTGCTGCCTCCAAACCATCCTAAAAGCTTAATCACTACAAGTATTTTAAAAAGCCCAAGGCAGGTGAACAAGTAATTATAAACCTAATATAATAGTAACTTTTGTCTATTGTCAACACCTCAATAAAAGGTTGGGGAAACTGACAGCTACAAACAAAACAATGAAACTAGATCACCTTCTTATACCATATAGAAAAATAAACTCAAAACGGATTAAAGGCTTAACTGTAAGACCTGTAACCATAAAATTCCCAGAAAAAAACATAGGTGGTAAGCTCTTTGACACTGATCTTAGCAATATTATTTTGGATCTGTCTCCTCAGGCAAGGAAAACAAAAGCAAAAATAAACAATTGGGACTACAACAAACTAAAAAGCTTTTGCACAGCAAAATGAAAGAGCAACCTACTAAATGGGAGGAGATATTTGCAAATGGTATACCCAATAAGGGGTAACATCTAAAATATGTGAAGAATTCATAAAATCCAATATAAAAAAAATATTAAAAAAATCCCAAACAATCCACTTAAATTTAAGTGAGCAGACAACCTGAATAGAAATTTCTCTAAAAAAGACATACAGGGGCGCCTTGGTGGCTCAAAGTTAAGTGTCTGCCTTTGGCTTAGGTCATGATCCCAGGGTCCTGGGATCAAGCCCCACATCGGGTTCCCTGCTCAGTGGGGAGCTTGCTTCTCTCTCTCCCTCTGCCCCTCTCCCTCCGTCCCTCACCCCTGCTTCTCCCTCTCCCTCTGTCCCTCACCCCTGCTTGTGCACTCTCTCTCTCTTGCTAGCTCTCAAATAAATAAAGAAAATCTTAAAAAAAAAGACAGGGGTGCCTGGGTGGCTCAGTTGTTAAGTGTCTGCCTTCAGCTCAGGTCATGATCCTGGGGTCCTGGGATCAAGCCCCACATTGGGCTCCCTGCTCAGTGGGGAGCTTGCTTCTCCCTCTCCCTCTGCCCCTCCCCCCTGCTTGTGCTCTCTCTCTCTCTGTGTCAAATGGATAAATAAAATCTTTTAAAAAAAATAAAAAATAAAAAGGACATATAGAGGGTGCCTGGGTGGCTCAGTCGGTTAAGCATCTGCCTTCGGCTCAGGTCATGATCCCAGGGTTCTGGGATGAAGTCCTGGATCAGGGTCCCTGCTCTGCAGGAAGTCTGCTTCTCTCTCTCTCTCTGTCCCTCACCCCTGCTTGTGTGCTCGCTCTCTCTCTAGCTCTCAAATAAATAAAATCTTAAAAAAAAAAAAAAAAGATATGGGGTGCCTGGGTGGCTCAGTCGATACTAAGTATCTGTCTTCGGCTCAGGTCATGATCCCGGGGTCCTGGGATCAAGCCCCACATTGGGCTCCCTGCTCAGTGGGGAGTCTGCTTCTCCCTCTCCCACTCCCCCTGCTTGTGTTCCTTCTCTTGCTGTGTCTCTGTCAAATAAATAAATAAATAAATAAATAAATAAATAAAATCTTTAAGTAAGTAAATAAATAAATACAGACATACAGATGGCCAACAGGCACAGGAAAAGATCCTACTACCACTAATCATCAGGGAAATGCACATCAAAACCACAATGAAATATTACCTCACAGCTGTCAGAATCGCTAGAATCAGAATGACAAGAAATACACATACTGGCAAAAATGTGGAGAAATATTAAAAGCAGGAAAACAAAACTGGAAGTATCATAATTCCAGACTTCAAGATACATTATAAAGCTACAGTAACCAAAACAGTATGGTGCTGGCACAGATCCACAGGATCAATGGAACAGAACAGAAAACTCAGAAATCAATCCACAATTATATGGTCAATTAATCTTCAATGAAGGAGTAAAGAACATACATACAAAAGAAACTGGACCACTTTCTTACAGTCTCTACAAAAATAAATTCAAAATGGATTAAAGACTTAAATGTGAGACTTGAAACCATAGAAATCCTACAAGAGAGCACAGGCAGTAATTTCTCTGACATCAGCCATAGCAACATTTTTCTAGATGTCTCCTGAGGCAAGGGAAATAAAAGCAAAAATAAACCACTGGGACTACATCAAAACAAAAACCTTCTGCACAGCCAAGGAAACACTCAACAAAACTAAAAGCAACCTACTGAATGGGAGAAGATATTTACAAATGATATATCCAATAAAAGGTTGGTATCCAAAATATATAAAGAACTGATACAAAAAGTGTTGGCGGGGATGTGGAGAAAAAGGCACCCGCTTGCACTCTTGGTGGGAATGCAAACTGGTATGGCCACTGTGGAAAACAGCATGGAGGTTCCTCAGAAAATGAAAAACAGGACTACCCTATGATCCAGTAATCGCACTACTGGATTTTTACCCCCAAAATACAAAAACACTAATTCAAAGGGATATATGCACCCCTACATTTATTGCAGCATTATTTACAATAGCCAAATTATGGCAGCAGCCCAAGTGTCCATCGACAGATGACAGATGAATGGATAAAGAAGATGTGGTGTAGATATAGATAAACACACACACACACACACACACACACACACGGTATACTACTAAGCCATAAAAAGAAATCTTGCCCTTGGTGGCTTCCTGGATGAACTTAGAGGGTATTATGTTAACTGAAATAAGTCAGACAGAAAGACAAATACTGAATGACTTCATTTATGTGTGGAATCTAAAAAACAAAACCAACAAACAAAACAGAAACAGATTTATCAATATGGAGAACAAACTGGTGGTTATCAGAGAGGAGGGATGGAAGGATAAACAATATAGGTAAAGAGGATTAAGAGGTACAATCTTCCAGTTATAAAATAAGACAAAGGGATATAATGTCCAGCATAGGGAATACAATCAATAATACTATAATAATTTGGTATGGTGACAGATGGTAACTGGACTTATTGAAGTGACCATTTTGTAATATACATAAATATCAAGTCACTATGTTGTATACCTGAAACTAATACAATATTGCATGTCAATTATTCTTTAATTAAAAAAATATTAACTTCTGAGGCATCTGGAGGGTGCCATCTGGACAGATGTCAACTCCTCTCACCCTCTAAAAAGGAGAATTCATCAGACTTTAAATAACTGTAAATTCTTCTCTAAAAGGTTTCCCATCCATGTTTGTCCAGAAGTAATATCAGAATATAAAATTATCAGTCCCACTTTTGGTCTCTTAGGAGAGAGATGTGACACAGGATAAGCACTTACCTGTATTGCCACCCAGTGACAAGGTTGGTGTACTTCATTAGGTAGCCATATACATTTTCCATGTGATCACTGTTTCAAAAAGATCAGAATGCACCAAAAAGTCAATAAAAATTAGAACTATCAGGAAGTTAACTGAACAGTTTTAAAAATAGCTATAGATACACATGCGTTTTACAAATGCCTCAAACTTGCTTCAGAAGATTTATAGATTAACAAAGAGGTATTTAATCCAAATTTGATATCCATACGTCTTTATTTTACCAGATTTCTTCAGAATATAATCCCATGTAAATTATTATATTAATATTTCAAATAGGAAATCATTATATAAACATAAAATTATGCAAATATAAAACAAATATACTATAAATATAATTTTAAATAAAAATATTGTATAACAATTCAATACTAAAGAAATAAAATAGTTTTATGGTTCTAGAAAGCCAAAAAAGGTCTCTAAATTGAATAGTGCCTCCTCACTCTGGTGGGACACATAAAGAGGCCAATCTGTTCTGTCTCTGATTCTTGGGCTTCCAAAATGAAGGTCCTGTTTTTGACGAGAGTGTGACACCTCACTCCCGCTCCACATCAGACAGGTATGAGGCAAAACACTCTCTACAAGTTTTGCCATAGGAAAGATTTTGATTGAGGCCTTATTACAACTGAGTTTTACTTCCTGCCCCATTTTTTCACATATTACACATATATTCTGCTATAGTGGTTCTTGAAAATGCAGTCTCTCACTGATATTTCTTTTCCTAACATTTTAAGGTTCCTTATACTTATGAAAAGTAAAGTGAGACCTACATTGACATACCTTGTTGATACATTTTTTATTTCATAATTTACATTAGAATTCCTTTAAAACTCACCTAAAGTTTTAATTTTACACTATAAAATGCAATGGATATTCATCACTAATTTTCTTTACTATCCCTAAGTCACAGAGGATACTTGATAAAATTTCAGCTAACCAGCACAAAGGAAACTGAAAGTGTGAGGCGACCGGCAACCTTTAAAACATGGACATATTAAAGGCAAAAAGCAAGGAAGAGCTGGCACAACTAATAGAACAAAGTTCAAAACAGATTTAGCTTGATCTCAGTGACAGATAAAAAGAGCTGAAGATAAAGACTCTCTCAGGAAAACGAAATGACCAGGAAAACGAAATGACCAAATTGATTATAAGATTCTTGTAGCTATTACTGGGGAGTGAGAAGGGGGATGCCTCAGGAATAAACTCAATATTGAGTGTCTTTCTAATCTCATTTCTTCAAAGTGCTTGAAAATAAAGATCAAATCTAAAAATAAAGAATTGAGCCCATGACTATGTTATTTTTTTCTATATTTTTCTTTCATTCTAAGGCTAGCAAGCAATACTGTTTATTAAGTGAAACTACTCAAGTCCTTTGGGTTTCATAAGGTCACTACTCTCAAGAAGACAAAGGTTATCCACTTCTAAAATGCCAACCTTATATGTTATGTCATGTTAAAACTGACAGTAGCAGCTAAATTCTCATTTCAATACTTTCTAGAGCCCACATCTAGAAGAAAGGATTCTCTGGAAACCCAGCCCCTTGGGTTTTTGCTAGAGTTCCTCTAGTTACAGCCCCAGGTCACAGTAAAGCTATTTCTTTCAGTTCCACTGGTACTTAAAAAAAGCATGAAGATATTTTTATTGTCTGGCTCCCACATCTTTCCCAAGCTTCAGCTTAAACAGCTCTTAGGGGTCACAGGAATCCCAATGCTCATGGATTTTGCCCAAAAATAACTTCCCAGAGTTCTTCCTCTGTTTTAGGTATTTAACACTCAGCTCAGCTCCCCTCAACTGTTTTTGCCCTCAAAACATTCCTTCAATTATATGTGGACCCTAAAAATAAAAAAAGAATAATTTTTTAAAGAATTTTTTTATTTTTAAGTTATCTCTACACAAAATGTGGGGCTTGAACTCACAAGTGCTCCATTGCCTAAGTCAGCCAGGCACCCTAAAAATGATTTTCAAAAAAGATCTCATAGATATAGAGAACAGACTGATGGTTGCCAGGGGTCGAGTAGTAAGTAAAATGGATGAAAGTGGATAAAAGATACAAACTTCCAGTTATAAAATAAATAAGTCCTGGAGATATAATGTCCAGCACAGGAAGTATATTAAAAATACTATATTGCATATTTGAAAGCTGCTAAGAGAGCAGCTCTTAAAGGTTCTCATCACAAGAAAAATGAAAGTGTAATATGTATGGTGATAGATATTTACTAGACTTATTGTGGTCATCGTTTCACAATGTATACAAATATCAAATTAAGTTGTGTACCTGAAACTGATATAATGTTGTATGTCAATTATATCTTAATTTAAGAAAAAACTTATCTGTTCATTCTAACCTGTATTTTCCTAACTTATTTATTTATTTATACATACATACATATATACATATTCCTCATCCATCCACAAAAAGCCTAAGGTGCCACACAACCTAAATTAAATATTTCTTCGAAGTACCAAAACATTCCATAATTCACCATTTTTGGTTTTCTGAACCCTTATAATCTAGTTTCTCTACACCAAGCCTTCATAACCATACTATGACTATTAGCATAGGATAAAAATATTACAACTCAATTATAGTTCAATTCCTCTGGTTTTAAGACAATTATATATATACAGTTTTTAAAGATTTTATTTATTTGACAGAGAGACACAGCGAGAGCAGGAACACAAGCAGGGGGAGCGGGAGAGGGAGAAGCAGGCTTCCTGCCGAGCAGGGAGCCCAATGCGGGGCTTGATACCAGGACCCTGGGATCATGGCCTGAGCCAAAGGCAGAAGCTTTACCTGAGCCAAAGGCAGACGCTTTAACGACTGAGCCACCCAGGCACCCTGACAATTATATTCTTTAAATGCATATGTGAACTGTGGAAAGAATCTTTCTTAAAACCTCAGTACAACTGAAAAAAAAAACAACAATAAAAATTTCATTTCTAAGTAATTGAAGATAATGCCTCATCTCCTTTACTTTTGTCCAGTCTCTCATATTACTAAAGCTAATCCTCATTTTGGTCACATCTAAGTTATTTACATCAGTCATTTCAAAGCTATCAATGAATTTTTAACAGTACAATTCTGGTAGCATCATTCCTGAAATAAAATTAAAGTATATCCTTATACTTGTATCACAGTAATGTTTTATGTTCAATTTTTAAAATGTTAATATTTTATTGATGCTTGTATCTAAAGAGTTAACTTTCTCACAAAAATTACAAGGGTGATACTGACATGGCTATGATATTCAAATGTGCAATTAATTATAAACTGCAGGCCTGCTTTTACTTCATGAAACAGACATCTGAGGCTGCAAAGAATCAACTTAAGAATTAAGATCATCCTATTCTTTGAAACAGCTGGTTGGCCCGGTCCTGCTTTCTCTCATCCTTCCCTTCCTCGGTCAGTGCAAGCGGCAGATGTGAAACAACTGCGCCATCTGGTGGCCCTTATAAAGAGCTTTGTGAGTGAACACCTTTTGTTCACTCTTCCCTCCTTATAAATGACTCTTCATGTAGTACCTCTAACCCTTATGCTTTGCTCCCATTTAAAATGTGTGAATTTTGGAGAGGTAATATGGCTGAGGAGTAGGTCGACCCTAAGCTTGCCTCCTCCCTGGAACACACCTTGCTAAATATCAAATCACTCTGAACACCCAAGAAATCGACTGGAAGTCTTAGAGAACAAAGCTGCACATCTACAAACCAAAAAAATGACCCATGGAACATAGAAGCTGCAGAGTTTGTGGGAGAAAAGAGCCATGGGCACTGCCCAGGGGAGGGCGCCCTGACAGTGGAGGGAGCATAAAGAGAGGAGGAGGAGAGAGAAAGCACAGGGGGAAAAAAAAAGAGTAAAAACACATGCGGGGGGCTGAACAAGAAAACTAGTCCCCAAACCATGGATGGGGAGAAAGGAGAGGGTTACAATACTGCCAGTTTTCTATAAACAGTGAAGTGCAGATTTTGAAGTTTCTGAAGTCTGAGACATTGCCAGGTTTGTGCCTGGGGAACGGAGCGGTGCTTCAATGGGAGAGCAGGGCTGAGCCCCAGCAGCAGACAGCCTGAGGATCCCCAGGGTCACACAGGGAGAAGCAGTACCCCTGCTTGGTGTGCATTTGGTAGAGGTGACACCGCGTCTCCACGGGCAAAGGGCCCTGCAGGCGCCATCAAGCTGTCCCACTCACCAGTATAGGAACAAAGACTCCGACTGAGGGCTGCAAACCCGGCACCAGCTGCGTGTTGTGATCTACAATAAACTCCAAACTGCTGAGAAATGGCGCAGCTGTCTCCTGCGACAAGCTGGCACTGGTCACAATTCAGGGAGACCCTCCCCCAGAGGATCAGTGCGGGTCTGTGCCCCCGGGGGGGTCTCTGAAGTGCGGGATTTCGAAACACAACCACACCCGAGATAAAACACAGGAGTGCTGCACCGTTTGGCAGGAGGACAGCGACGACACAGGGTGAAGGCGGGGATGTGACAGAAACCAGTAACAGAGTCAGGGTCATCACTGGGCATCTGTGAGGGCTTACTTTAGAGAGGCGGCACACATTTCCTGCTCTGGAGAGAAGAGGTCAAAGCCATTCCCCCTCTCCCCTAGGTTGATCCATCTCAGTGAGATAAACAGCGCCACCAAGTGGAGAATGGAGCCACTACATCAAGCCCCGCTCCCCTTCACCCTGCAGGAGCATCTCCACTAGGGCAATTCCACCTGAGAATCAGGGCAGCAGGCCCTCCACCAGGGAACCAGCACAAACCCCCTCACACACCAAGTCTACTGACCACAGAGTGCTGCAAAGCTTCAGCACTAAGGGAAACAGGACCTAGCATCCTTTGGGCTTTGTTTCTTTTGTTTTTATCTGTTTTTGTTTTGTTTGTTTTTTAGATACAGAATGCAATTTTTAATGTTTTATAATTGTATTATTTTATATACATTTCTTTAATTTTTTTTCTTTTCTTTCTACCTTTTTTCTTTTTTTTAATTAATTAATTAGTTTATTTATTTTTAAAGATTTTATTTATTTATTTGACAGAGAGAGACACAGCGAGAGAGGGACCACAAGCAGGGGGAGTGGGAGAGGGAGAAGCAAGCTTCCCGCCAAGAAGGGAGCCCGATGTGGGGCTCGATCCCAGGACCCTGGGATCATGACCTGAGCCAAAGGCAGGCACCCAACGACTGAGCCACCCAGGCGCCCCCCCCTTTTTTTAAAAGATGTATTTATTTGAGAGAGAGAGAGAAAGAGAGAGCATGAGTGGAGGAGGGGCAAAGGGAGGAGAGATAGAATCCTCAAGCAGACTCCTGCTGAGCACAAAGCCCAATGGGGAGCTGAGATCATGACCTGAGCCAAAATCAAGAGTTGTCCCTTCAACCAACTGAGCCACCCAGGCGCCCCTACCTTTTTCAATCAAGCTTTCCGTAACAAGCGGACCAAAACATACCTAGGATCTAGCTTCCTTTATGTACTTTTTTCCTTTTTCCTCGATTTTTAAATTTTTATTTTGTTTTATTTTCCTTTTTTTTGTCTCTCTCTAAAATAACAAGACAGAGGAATTCACCTCAAAAGAAAAGAACAGGAAGAAATGATGACCAGAGATTTAATCAATGTAGATATAAGTAAGATGTCTGAACTAGAATTTAAAACAATTATACGGGGCGCCTGGGTGGCTCAGTTGATTAAGCGACTGCCTTCGGCTCAGGTCATGATCCTGGAGTCCCGGGATCGGGTCCCGCATCGGGCTCCCTGCTCAGCAGGGAGTCTGCTTCTCCCTCTGACCCTCTTCCCTCTCCTGCTCTCTATCTCCCATTCTCTCTCTCAAATAAATAAATAAAATCTTTAAAAAAAAATAATCACTCTCAATATAAATGGACTAAATGCTCCAATCAAAAGACAGAGGGTATCAGAATGGATAAAAAAACAAGATCCATCTATATGCTGCCTACAAGAGACTCATTTTAAACCTAAAGACACCTACAGATTGTAAGTGAGGGGATGAAGGGGC
This sequence comes from Callorhinus ursinus, assembly GCF_003265705.2. Lineage (NCBI taxonomy): Eukaryota > Metazoa > Chordata > Mammalia > Carnivora > Otariidae > Callorhinus > Callorhinus ursinus. Next base: position 61,193,098 of record NW_027397063.1, read on the forward strand.
GTCTGGGGGGCTCAGTTGGTTAAAGGTCTGTGTTTGGCTCAGGTCATAATCCTGGGGTCCTGGGATCAAGCCCCTTGTCAGGCTCCCTGCTCATTGGGGAGTCTGCTTCTCCCTCTCCTTTTGCCCCCTACCCCCCTCCCCTGCTCATGTGCTCTCTCTGCTATCAAATAAATAAAATCTTAAAAAAAAAAAGAAAAGAAAAAAGAAGAAGTGAGGGGATGGAGAACCATCTATTATGCTAATGGATGTCAAAAGAAAGCTGGAATGGCCATCCTTAATATCAGACAAACTAGATTTTAAAACAGAGACTGTAATAAGAGATGAAGAAGGGCATTATATCATAATTAAAGAGTCTATCATTCAAGAAGATCTAACAATTGTAAATATTTATGCCCCCAACTTGGGAGCACCCAAATATATAAATCAATTAATAACAAACATAAAGAAACTCATTGATTACAATACAATAATAGTAGGGGACTTTAACACCCCACTTACAGCAATGGATAGATCATCTAAGCAGAAAATCAACAAGGAAACAATGACTTTGAATGACACACTGGACCAGATGGGCTGAACAGATATATTCAGAACATTTCATCCTAAAGCAGCAGAATACATACTCTTTTGGAGTGCACATGGAACATTCTCCAGAAGAGACCACATACTGGGTCACAAATCAGCCTTCAGAAGTACAAAAAGATCGAGATCATACCATGCATATTTTCAGACCAAAATGCTATGAAACTTGAAATCAACCACAAGAAAAAATTTGGAAAGACTTCAAATACATGGAAATTAAAGAACATCCTACTAGGGACGCCTGGGTGGCTCAGTTGGTTAAGCATCTGCCTTCGGCTCAGGTCATGATCCCAGGGTCCTGGGAATGAGTACCACAGCAGCTCCCTGCTCAGGGAGACTGCTTCTCCCTCTGCCTGCCGCTCCCCCTGCTTGTGCTCTTTCTCTCTCTCTCTGACAACTAAATAATAAAATCTTAAAAAAAAAAAAAAAAAGAATGACTGGGTTAACAGTAAATCAAAGAAAAAAAAATACAGGGAAGCAAATGAAAACGAAAACCCAGTATAGTCCAAAACCTTTGGGATGCAGCAAAGGCAGTCCTAAGAGGGAAGTATGTTGCAATACAGGCCTACCTCAAGAAGCAAGAAAAGTCTCAAATACACAACCTTTCCTTACACCTAACAGAGCTAGAAAGAGAACAACAAATAAAACCTAAAGCCAGCAGAAGAAGGGAAATAATAAAGATTAGAGCAGAAATAAATGATAAAGAAACAAAACAACAACAGAAACCAGTAGAACAGATTAACAAAACTAATTGCTGGTTCTTCGAAAGAATTAATAAAATTGATAAACCCCTAGCCAGACTTACCAAAAAGAAAAGAGAAAGGACCCAAATAGATAAAATCATGAAGGAAAGAAGAGAGATCACAAGCTAACACCACAGAAATGCAAACAATTATAAAAGAGTACTATGAAAAATTTTATAACAGTAAACTGGGCTATCTGGAAAAAATGGACAAATTCCTAGAAACTTACAAACTACCAAAACTGAAACAAGAATAGAAAAATTTGAACAGACCCATAACCAGCAAAGAAACTGAATCAGTTATCAAAAATCTCCCAACAAACAAAAGTCCTGAGCCAGATGGCTTCCCTGGGGAATTCTAACAGACATTTATTTTATTTATTTATTTTTTTAAAGATTTTATTCAGTTATTGGACACAGCGAGAGAGGGAACACAAGCAGGGGGAGTGGGAGAGGGAGAAGCAGGCTTCCCGCTGAGCAGGGAGCCCGATGTGGGGCTCGATCCCAGGACACTGAGATCATGACCTGAGCCGAAGGCAGACGCCCAACAACTGAGCCACTCAGGTGCCCTCTAACAGACATTTAAAGAAGAGTTAATACCTACTCTTCTCAAACTGCTCCAAAAAACAGAAATGGAAGGAAAACTTCCACACTCATTCTACGAAGCCAGCATTACCTTGATTCCAAAACCAGACAAAGACCCCACTAAAAGGAAAGTATAGGCCTGATGAACATGGATGCAAAAATTCTCAATAAAATACTAGCAAATTGAATTCAACAGTATATTAAAAGAATTATTCACCACAATCAAGCGGGATTTATTCTGGGACTGCAGGGGTGGTTCAATATTTGCAAATCAATCAACGTGATACACCACATTAATAAAAGAAAGGATAAGAACCATTTGATCCTGTCAATAGATACAGAAAAAGCATTTGACAAAACATAGCATCCATCCTTGATAAAAACCCTCAACAAAGGGAGAGTTGGAACATATCTCAACATCAGTAAAGGCCATATACAAAAGACCCACAGCTAATATCATTCCCAGGGAGAAACTGAGCTTTTCCTTTAGGACATCCTTGTCAGGAACAAGACAAGGATGTCCACTCTCACTATTACTATTTAACATAGTACCGGAAGCCTTAGCCTCAGCCATCAGGCAACAAAAAGAAATAAAAGGCATCCAAATCAGCAGGGAAGAAGTCAAACTTTCACTATCTGCAGATGACATAATATATGTAGAAAACCCAAAAGACTCCACCAAGAAACTGCTAGAACTAATAGATGAATTCAGCAAAGTTGCAGGATATAAAATCAATACGCAGAAATCAATAAAGCAGCAGAAAAAGAAATTGAGGAATCGATCCCATTTGCAATTGCACCAAAAACAATAAGATACCTAGGAATAAACCTAACTAAAGAGGTAAAAGATCTGTTTTCTGAAAACTACACACTTATGAAAGAAATTGAAGAGGACACAAAGAAGTGGAAAAGCACTCCATGCTCATGGTTTGTAAGAACATTGTTAAAATGTCTATACTACCCATGGGCGCCTGGGTGGCTCAGATGGTTGAACGTCTGCCTTCGGCTCAGGTCGTGATCCCAGGGTCCTGGGATCGAGTCCCGTGTCGGGCTCCCTGCTCCTTGGGAGCCTGCTTCTCCCTCTGCCTCTCTCTCTCTCTCTCTGTCTTTCATGAATAAATAAATAAAATCTTTAAAAAAAAATGTCTATACCACCCAAAGCAAGCTACACACTTAATGCAATCCCTATCAAAATATCACCAGCATTTTTCACAAAGCTAGAACAAACAAATCCTAAAATTTGTATGGAACCACAAAAGACCCCAAATAGTCAAAGCAATTTTGAAAAAAAAAACAAAAACAAAAAACCCGAAACTGGAGGCATCATGATTCCAGATTTCAAGACATCAAGACAGTACGGTACTGGCACAAAAACAGACTCACAGATCAATGGAACAGAATAGAGAACCCAGAAATGGACCCAAACAATATGGCCAACTAATCTTTGACAAAGCAGGAAAAAGTATCCAATGGAAAAAAGTCTCTTCAACAAATGGTGTTAGGAAAACTGGACAGTGACATGCAGAAGAATGAAACTGGACCACTTTCTTAAACCATACACAAAAAGAAATTCAAAATGGATGAAAGACCTAAATGTGAGACAGGAATCCATCAAAATCCTAGATGAGAACACAGGCAGCAACCTCTGACACTGGCTGTAGCAACTTCTTACACATCGCCGGAGGCAAGGGAAACAAAAGCAAAACTGAACTATTGGGACTTGAGATAAAAAGCTTCTGCACAGTAAAGGAAACAATCAACAAAACTAAAAGCGCAACCTACAGAATGGGAGAAGATATTTGTAAACGACATATGTGATAACAGGGTTAGTATTCAAAATCTATAAAAAATTTATCAAACTCGACACCCAAAAAATAAATAATCCAGTTAAGAAATGAGCAGAAGACATGAATAGACACTTTCCCAAAGAAGACAACCAGATGGCTTACACACATGAAACGATGCTCAACATCAATCATCATCAGGGAAATACAAATCAAAACCATGATGAGATACCACCTCACACCTGTCAGAATGGCTAAAATCAAAAGCACAAGAAAAAACAGCTGTTGGCGAGGATGTGGAGAAAGGGGAACCCTCTTGCACTGTTGGTGGGAATGCAATCTGGTGCCGTCACTCTGAAGAACAGTATGGAGGCTCCTTAAAAAGTAAAGAAAATAGAACTACCCTATGATCCAGCAATTGCACTACTAGGTATTTACCCAAAGGATACAAAAATATAGATTCAAAGGGGTACAAGCACCCCTATGTTTACAGCAGCACTATCAATAATAGCCAAACTATGGAGAGTCCAAATGTCCATCAACTGATGAATTGGATAAAGACGTGGTGTGTGTGTGTGTGTGTGTATATATATATATACACACACATATATATACAATGGAATATTACTTGCCCATCAAAAAGAATGAAATCTTGCCATTTGCATCCATGTGGATGGAGCTAGAGCACATTATGCTAAGTGACGTAAGTCAGAGAAGACAAATACCATACGATCTCACTCATTTGTGGAATTTGAGGAGGAAAACAGATGAACATATGGGAAGGGGGGAAAAAAGAGAGGGAAACAAACTGTAAGAGACTCTTAACAACCGAGAACAAACTGAGGGTTGATGGAGGGAGGTGGGGGGGGATGGGCTAGATGGGTGATGGGCTAAATGGGTTGCAATGATCACTGGGTGTTGTATGTAAGTGATGAATCACCGAATTCTACTCCAGAAACCAATACTGCATTGTATGTTAACTAAGGAAAATTTATTTATTTAAAGATTTTATTTATTTATTCATAAGAGACAGAGAGAGAGAGGCAGAGGGAGAAGCAGGCTCCCTACTGAGCAGGGAGCCCGATGCGGAACTCGATCCCAGGACCCTGGGATTGTGACCTCAGCCGAAGCAGACGCTTAACCATCTGAGCCATCCAGGCACCCACTAAGTACAACTTAAATAAAAAAATGAAAAAGGGGCACCTGGGTGGCTCAGTCGGTTAAGCGTCTGACTCTTGGTTTCAGCTCAGGTCATGATCTAAGTGTTAGGAGATCGAGTCCCATGTCGGGCTCCGCGCTCAGCATGGAGTCTGCTTGAGATTCTTTCCCTCTTCCTCTCCCTCCCCCTGCTCATGCACACTCTCTCTAAAATAAATAAATAAATAAAATCTTTGAAACAATAAAATAAAATGTGTGATGTTTTATAGGAGATTTTTAATGTACCTGTTAAAAGGAACAAAATCTAGTTGCTCAAGTGGGAACACACATATCTGATCATATCATACTACTATTTTGTGTTCTATGAGGTGGAAATGATGGTCCAAAAGACTAATACACTAAAAAATAAGCTATGAAAAAGTTAATTTCTTTTTCAGTCCTTCAGCAACTATACTGCTCAACAAATTGGGTATATTCTGATCTTCTAAACTTGTTAACATTCAATTGGGATTAGTACTAGAGGCTGACAGTCTATAAAAACAACCGATTAACTGAACTATGCCAGGTGGCATTATTAGAGTTAATGTGAGCCTCATTTTCTCTGAAATAAGTTAATGATGATTATTTCAATTCCTAAGTCTCCATTACTATAACATACTTATTTCTTACTCCTTCTTGATCAGACTTAGGGAAGATATATAGCTTTTAAAGTTAAGCTACTTTCGGGCGCCCGGGTGGCTCTCAGTTGGTTAAGCGACTGCCTTCGGCTCAGGTCATGATCCTGGAGTCCCGGGATCGAGTCCCGCATCGGGCTCCCTGCTCGGCAGGGAGTCTGCTTCTCCCTCGGACCCTCCCCCCATCTCATGTGCTTTCTCTCTCTCTCAAATAAATAAAATCTTTAAAAAAAATTAAAAAATAAAGTTAAGCTACTTTCTGAATAGTTTCCAATCCTTTCATCTCAGTTCAGCACAATTACTCAGTACCTTCTACATACAAAGCACTCTGGAAATCCACTGAAAAGGATGGGAAAATAAGGCAATTTCTCTCCATCCCCCAACCATAATCTAATATAAGAGAAATATATCTCCTTGAAGCAAAAGACAATGACAAGGGCTCCTCCTGGAGAGATACATTGGGACTGTGTTTTTAGCTGTCATACAAATGGGAAAGGTATTTCACTAAAGACATAGGATTCACTAAACAGACAGAGGAGTTGATAGTGACTGAGGCTGAAATGACTGGATGTTGACTGGATGTGAAGTGAGAAAGAGATCGACAGTGAGAATAAGGGGGAGACAGAAGGGACAGGGCCACCACTGGATTTCCAGCTGGAACAACTGCACAGACAGTAATACCTTCACTGGGAAGTTTGGGTTTGTTCCAATTTCACATGTTGAATTTCAGGGATCTGTGGGACTTACACGAGGAGATATACAATAAGGTAGCCTGATTTGGGTTGGACATATAATTAGCATGTAAGCATGTACTGGTTTTGAAGCCATGAGAGCAAATAAAAATCACCCAAGAAGGATTCTAAAACACCAAGAAGTAGAACAGAGTCTAAGAAAGAACCCTAAGGAAAAGTTTTAGAGGCAAGGGGAGTACAGAGAAAGGAGAAGAAGTAGCTAAGTAGTAGGAAGAAAACAAGGAGTATTTCAAATAAGTTTGTGGTCAAGCATGTTCAAAGCTACTGAGGGGTGAGATAAGATGAAGACAGAAGTTTCTAATAGATTTAACAACCAAGAGACAACAGATCAATGGAATGATGAAGGCACAGCCAGCTGGCAGTAATAATTAGGAAAGACTGGGAGAAACAGTACTGGTTTCAAGGATGTGGACTTAAGACAGGGTAATTCTAAGTACCCAAAGAGGAGACAGAAAGACTCAAGACTCAGGAGAAAGGAAAATGTAAGAGAGGTGGCTTCCGGAGCTCGGGAAGAGGAATTAGTCTCGGACACCTTAACACATTTAACTGCAGACAGGAATTCAAGCAAGCTGTCGTCAAGCCACAGACCAAAATTCCTATTTTCTACTAAGCAAAAACTGTCCTCCAAAATTAGCTTAGTTTTGCTTCACTCCCTTGATAGCATAAATAGCATGATGAAGGGAGACAGCAGCCAGCTTAGCTAAGCAAAAAGCATCTGACAACAGACGGGAGTGACTGCAACACATGTACCTCCTCCTGCTGTAAAAAGAAATTCTGCAGAGCAGAGACTGCTTCTTACTCATCCCAGTATTCATTGCAGCACCTAGTACATAGCCTGGGATATAACAGGTGTTCAAGAAATCTCTGCTGAATGATTTAAGCAATAGGAAGATAGAAGCAGAATGTTTCTATAAAACCACAAGACAATTCTGAGTAGCTGGCAAAAAAAATAAAATTAAAAAAATCAACTCACAGCCTATACTCAAATCAATCTCAGATAAAACAAATTCTAATTCCAACTGTGTTTTAGTCTATACCCAAAAGTATGAAGTCAAGTGAAAGGTACTCCCTTCCTGCTAAAAGCCTTAAAGATGTTAATGCTCTTTGCATTGAGTAATGTATAGAATTGTTGAATCACTATATTGTACACCTGAAACTCCTATAATACTGTATGTTAATTATATTGGAATTAAAATTTTTAAAAAATGTTAACACTCTTGGGCCCAAGAACTTTACTTCCAGGTATCTAATCTAAGAAAATGATTAGAAATGTAGACAAAGATAATATTCAACTGTGTCCACTGTAGCACTATTTATAATAATTAAAATAATAATCATAACCAAAGAAAGAAAAAAGGAAATGAATGGAGAGGAAGAAAACTAAAATAAGCTCAATGAAAGACATTAGGAGAATGATTAAGTAGTATCACAGATTACCCTATATGTTAAACCACTGGAATTTAATACTTAAAAAAAAAAGAAGTATCATAGAATAGTATTCGCCAAGTAAAATGTTTATGAGCTTCTAACAACATGGGAAAGTTTTTTAAGATCATTAAAACTTCAGGCTACCCAATTTTATATAGCCTATAAAGAATATGTACAGAACAAAACTACACAAAATAGTAACTATGGTTATCACTAAACGGGAAGAATTACGGATGGTTTTACTTCGCCCCTTTACTGTTTCACATTTTCCAATTTTAATATTGTATTATTTTCACAACCAAAACAGTTTTTAAATGTTCAGTTATATTGACTAGGTGGCATAATTCAGGCATAGAGCTATTTCTATCTGTTATTAGGTATAGATTACATTTTTTAAAACTTTCCAATGTGACCATATGACCATTGCTCTTTGAGGATGTAGAACTGTTTCCTATATGTACTTACTTCCCAAATTAAATTACACATACCCAAAACTGGGCTGGGTGGCTGGGAGAACGGCATAAAACCAGACTGCATTCTAGAGCAAATTCAGTTGACTGTGAGAAGTAAAAACATTTTTAATATCAAAACTCTCGTAAATGTTAAAAAAAAAAAAAAAAAAAAGAAAAGAAAAAGCAAAAACTTGCTCCCTCCTGACACATTTCCAGGTGGAGAACTTCTCCAGAGAGTTCCTGTCCTCCCCTCCCCATTCTTACCCTGACACCTTCCACAGCTGGGCATGAACGGTTCACCCTTTCTGAGCTCTTTCCCTTGGATCTGCCTCCTACCCAAAGAAGACATTCTTACCTGCTCTGACAGAGCAAAAGACCTGAGTATTCCAAACTGCCTGTGACTAGGTAAATAAAGTGTGCCTAATTCCAGGGTGGAGATAGCACACCTACTCTACCCTGTTAACTGCTGCGGCTTTCTTCAGTGAGTTTTCCCAGTAATAAAACTATTTCTTAACATCCATTAGGATGTCTATTATCAAAACCAAACAGACAGAAAATAACAAGGGTTGGCAAGGCAAGGATATGGAGAAACTGGAACCCTTCCTTCTACACTGTTGGTGGGAATGTAAAATGGTACAGCTGCTGTGGAAAACAGCAATGGTGGTTCCTCAAAAAGTTAAAGTGTCGAGAATTATTATATGATCCAACAATTCCAATTCTGGGTATAAGCAAAAGAATGAAAGCAGGGACTCGAACAGATATTTGTTATACCAATGTTCACTGCGGCAGTATTCATAATAGCCAGAAGATGGAACAACCCAAATGGACATCAACAGATGAATGGATAAACAAAATGTGGCAAATACATGCAATCAAGTATTATTCAGTCTTAAAAAGGGAGGAAATTGACACATGCTGCAACATGTATGAAATTTGAGGACATTATGCTAAGTGAAATAAGCCAAACACAAAATGACAAATATTGTATTATTTCACTTATATGAGGTACCTAGAGTAGTCAAAATCAGAGGGACAGAAGACAGAATATTGGTTGCCAGGGGCTGAAGGCTGGGGTGGGGGACGAGGTGTTATTATTTAATGGGTACAGAGTTTTAGTTTGGGAGGATGAAAAATTCTAAAGAATAGTAGTGACAGGGGCGCCTGGGTGGTTCGGTCGGTTCAGCGTCTGCCTTTGGCTCAGGTCATGATCTCAGGGTCCTGGGATCGAGCCCCGCATCAGGCTCCCTGCTCAGCAGGGAGTCCCCTTCTCCCTCTCCTTCTGCCCCTCCTGCTCATGTGCTCTCTCACTCTCTCTCTCAAATAAATAAAATCTTAAAAAAAAAAAGAATAGTAGTGATAGTTGCACAACAATGTGAATGTACTTAGTGACAACAGAACTGTACACCTAAAAAATAGATGGTAAATTTTACATGTCTATTTTACCACAGTTAAAAAAAAAACACCTGACAATTTAATTATGTCCTGTCTGACTCCTGTGTCCTCTTTCTCAACTGGTCCTGAATTCACGATATTATTTACTGACCTCTGGAAACAACAGATATAGAGTAGAATATAAAATCGTCATGAATTTCAAAGATAATACAGAAAACTCTCATGAAAGCTGTACCAGCCACGGACTACTCTATTCTTTTTTTTTTTTTTATGTTACATTAATCACCATACATTACATCATTAGCTTTTGATGTAGTGTTCCATGATTCATTGTTTGCATATAACACCCAGTGCTCCATGCAGAACGTGCCCTCTTTAATACCCATCCCCAGGCTAACCCCTCCCCTCTAGAACCCTCAGTTTGTTTCTCAAGAGTCCACAGTCTCTCATGGTTCGTCTCCCCCTCCAATGTCCCCCGCCCTTCATTTTTCCCTTCTTACTTTTTTTTTTTTTTAACATATAATGTATTATTTGTTTCAGAGGTACAGGTCTGTGATTCAACTCACAAACTAGATCCATTTAAGGTACCTACTATCAGGAAGAGGGGAACCCGGGTGGCTCACTTGGTTAAGCCTGTGACTCTTAATTTCAACTCAGGTCATGATCTCACAACCCTGAGATCATGACCTCAGCTGAAATCCAGAGTTGGGTTCCACACTCAGCAGGGAGTCTGCTTGAGATTCTTTCTCTCCCTCTCCTTCCACCTCTCCCCAGCCCCACTCAGGCTTATGTGCACACATGTTCTCTCTCCCTCTCTCTCAAAAAAAAAGAGAGATTATTCAGCAAGAAAGTTTGAGAAGTACAGCTGTAAAATGTTTTGCCTATAAACCACCCCCCCAAAAAATCCTATACATAATCTGATTGTTACAGACAACTAAGAAATCCCTCATGCAGATAACGGGCCAGAGCTTCAGTGATGATGGAACAGGAAAATTTCTACATGGAAAAGTAGAAAGTCACCTCTAACACCGCAAGAAAGTTAGAAAGCTGTTTATTATAATGGGAAGAATATGGCTTAGGGCCACACAGATACAGGTATGAACTCCAGTGTGACCTTGGGTAGGTAATGACATCTGGTCCTGAGTTTCCTCATCTGTAAATGGGGATAAGAGTACCTGTTGTGCAGATTTACAATGAGGAAAGAAAAAAAGAGATAATATATTTCAACCCATGTATTTTTGAAGTGTATTTCAATATGGTTAACACTCAACAAATATTGGTTCTCTCCCACTGCAGGAAGTCAATTCCTCCACAGGCAAATTCCTTTGATCTAGGCTCCTTTTCTACATCAGTTTTCTAGATCTGGTCTTATCTTCTTAACCTGACATTTCCAGGTCAGATATGGGACCTAAAAAGCCCTAAGACCTCCACTTCTTTTATTTTAAGAAATAATTCCTGTTATTTTCCAGTGGGTACTTTGTCAAAAACGATGAAGGGTCTGAGATGTTACCCCACTTGCAAGCTAGTAAGTTAGCCCAGTTTCATGGATGCGGGCAGAAGGCATGACACTCCTGAGTCAGAGACAAGAGACTTCAGTAGCCACAGCAATAGCTCCCATCACACAGGGCAATGCAAAGAGGCCGAGAGACGCCTGCACACGCAGGAGGCTGTGGTACCTCGTGTACAGGGAACCCAGATCTTTTAGTGAACAGTAAGCCCGCCTGCCTGACCTCTGTAGCAAGGAGACCTTATGTATATTATACTGGATGGTAAATAAACCTGACTTTTGCTTACAGGGAAGATAACTTTATCTTCCAAGACTGTTTGCTATATAAATTTTGGGGAAAAAAAACAGTAAGGAACAAAAGAATTGTCTCCCAACGAGCGTTACTGTGTATTACATTATCCAAGCCTGTCTTTGAGCCACCAGTTCCCCTCCTCAGACACAAGGACTTCTCTCAATTTCTTGTGTACTCTTCAGAGCTTTCTATGCACCTATAAGTGCACATGTACACACACAAACACACACACTTTATTTTTTAAACAAATGTTTGCAATTACACACACAGTTCCGTACCTTGCTTTTCTTTTTTTTATGGATTTTTTTTTGACTGAGAGAGAGAGTCCAAGCAGGGGGAGCAGTAGAGGGAGAGGAGAGGCAAACTCTCCGCTGAGTGGGGAGCCCAATGTGGGGTTCGATCCCAGGACCCCGGGGTCATGACCCGAGCCAAAGGCAGACACGTTATTGACTGACTAAGCCACCCATGCGGCCCTGTACTTTGCTTTTCTCAGTTTTTTTAGGGATGGTTTCATACTGACACATATGGCTCTAACTCATTCTTAACATCTGCATAGTCATCCATTTTATGGCAGTATCATATAGTTAACCAGTCCCCCTACGAACAGAGTTTTGTTTCTAGGCTTTTATTATTACAAATAATGCTGCAACAGAGTTATACATATCTTTGTATATATTTGCTAATAGTGAAACTGCTAAGTATATATTTTTTTTAGTTTTTTGGGTTTTTTTTTTTTTTTAAGAGAGAGAGAGAGAGGGAACAAGTGGGGGGGGGGAGAAGAGAGAGAGAATCTGAAGCAGTCTCCAAGCCCAGTGTGGAGCCCAACACAGGGCTTGATCTCACGACCCTGAGATCATGACCTGAGCTAAAATCAAGAGTTGGACACTTAACTGACTGAGACACCCAGGCACCCCTGTTTTTAGTTTTACAGATATAGATATCACCAACTTGCTCTCCAAAGAGGCTACAACCATCTTTTAATGTAGAACAAGGACCTATTTCCTCACACCAGCCGAAGGCAGCATTGTTTGCCAACAAAAATAGGGTGTAGCTCTTACCCAAAAACAGGACTTTCAGACATTACTAGTAGGCTTTTCCATACCCCTTATGTTCAAAATTAAGTTTCTAAAATGTAAATGTGAGGTAATGTTATACTGTGGAATGAGCCCATAAAAGATATGCAGTATCTAGTTCTGATTTTCCCACTGACTACTGCCATGAGTGACCTTGGCCATATCAATCTCTCTCAGCCTCGGTTTTCTCATGTGTTAGATAACCCTTAGCCTAAAATGTGTATACATCACTCATCGCTTGAAACTCTAAAGGTTTTCCTCAACAGAAAACTGTTATTTCAAAAGTAAAATTTACAAATAAAAGCAACATTATACTTATAATTAAAAATTTTTAAAGTAGAAACCTTTTCCTGGTATCGTATCTTACTCACATAGTGATATTTACTTATCCCTCATATACTTCCAAAAGGTCTTCACAATAGCCATTTCAGTAAGACCAAGACACCACAGACCAAGAGAGTATCGAGGTACTAGAGGTGTCACTGCCACCCTCCCTACCTACATCTATTCTCTCATTCCATTTTGGCATGTATCTCTCTCCGGTTTTAAACCACACTTAGTTCCCAAATACACTCAGAGTAACATTTTTGTCTGTGATAGCATAATCCAAGAAATGAGTATAAAGAAATGCATTCTTCCTTTAGACTAATTCTAAATTGAAAGTAAAAAGAAAAAACAGAAAAGCATTTTTCTTCCTTCATATTTGGATAAACAAAAAAAAAAAAAGGTGACAACCACACAAGATTCAACAAGCAATGTGTGCTTTCATACATTTATTACTGGACTAAAAGAGTTCATTCTTCTTTGGAAAATTTCACATTTATGATCCAAGTAATAACAAATTCAAACACTCAAGTTTTTTTCCCCCCTGAAAGTACCTATAAATATTAATTATTAAAAAAAACAATGTAGGGGAGCCTGGGGGGCTCAGTCGTTAAGCGTCTGCCTTCAGCTCAGGTCATGATCCCAGGGTCCTGGGATCGAGCCCCGCATCAGGCTCCTTGCTCAGCGGGAAGCCTGCTTCTCCCTCTCCCACTCCCTCTGCTTGTGTTCCCTCTTTCGCTGTGTCTCTGTCAAATAAATAAATAAAATCTTAAAAAAAAATGCTTTTCATTTATGTTATAAATATGTGAAACATCTGCAAAACTGATAAAGAAGGTTTTTTTGTAGAACTGATGGTACAGGCACGGGCAGCACTTTAAAAAGGCCTCTATCAAGGATAAGACAGCTGTTTCAGAAGCAACTACTGGTGGCATTTCATCTCACCATTTATACCATTCTCATTCCCTTCCTCCCCCCTTCTGCCTTTCCCCCATCTCTATCCTTTGCTCTGTCTGTCCTTTCTCTTTCCCTATTTTCCCTCTTGTTTCTTTTCTTTATCTCTCCCTCCCATCCTTTAGACTAGGGTTTCCAGCTGTGGCCAGCAGCAACCGCAGACTTCAGTTTCTCCCCTCCAGGGCCCTTCTGACCAACCTCAAGAACAGCAACAGAAGTAAATGGCAAAGGCAGACAAAACTCAAGTATAGGGAGACACTGAGTGGGAAATTATGCTTTGTTACAAGACCTAATAAACCCAAAAGAGAATCCTTTCTTTCGCCACCAAACTAAGTTGTTCTAAAACCCAGATGGTAATGCCAAAACAGTAATGTAACTATTTAATCAGGCAATTTGGTTTTAACTTAAACCTGAGTAAGTCTAGACACAAATCATTTTATTAAGCAAAATAAAGTACAAGGGAAGATTCTCAGAGATGTTCCCTAAGTATAATTTACATCAAGAATATTCTCCACTATTTTTAAAAGCAAAAACAGAAGAGTTTAAAAAGACATAATTTCCCACAGATCTATTTGATGGACAATTTCTTCTGGAACCTAAATTATGCAATTTATCCAAAAAGGACTACAAAGACTAATTTGCATGTTCTAACATTAACCTGTTTGTATAGTGTTGATACAGTATAACTTCTATGTAAAATATTAACTCAAATGGACTGTATTTAGACCTACAGAGCAAAAATATAAAACACTAAGAAATCAGAGTATACTATAATAAACCAAATCTTTTTCCTCAAGGTTTGGTATAGTTCTCACTAGATTTTTGGAACAATATTTTATAGTTTTCAGTTACGCGCCTCTAAGTCGCCTTTCCCTTATTTTTACTAGCATCAGCAGCAAACTGCAGATGAGGAAAACAAAAACTAGGGTACAGAAATATACATTCAACTTTCCTTTAACCCTTTCAGAGAAAAAAAGCAAACATTCATGACTTCTTCAAATCAAACTCAAAAGAAGTGGTCAAACCTTGAAGACAGTAAATGTTAGGTTATATTTAGGCAGATCTCCTTTCCCCATTTGCAAATAGGTACTTTTCCTTGTAACAGAGTATTCATAGTGCTAGATACCAGGTCTGATCATAAAAATTATTTTTATACCATACGTTTGTAGACTTATATCCATTTACTGAAACCCGTAAATATCTGCTAATGAGGAAAAGAGATCTGCCTGTTTGTTAATGGTGCTTGGCCGGCATGGAGCCCAAAATAAGAAAAGCAGACCTGTTATATACCCCAATTTGCTTTTCAGTTCCTCCTCTGGGTAGTTCTCTTCTGTCCATTTCAATAAACAAGTGGCATATTTGCAGATTTGTAAATTTTTCTAAAAGCTGACATGAAGAATATGAAAATAACGGAAAAAAGCACATTTTATAAACTTTAAACATTTATTATGAGGGACGCCTGGGTGGTTCAGATGGTTAAGCGCCTGCCCTCCGCTCAGGTCATGATCCCAGTCCCGCATCAGGCTCCCTGCTCAGTGCAGCGCCTGCTTCACCCTCTCCCTCTGCCATTCCCTCTGCTTGTGCTCTCTGGCTCTGTCAAATAAATAAATAAAATCTTAAAAAAAAAAAAAACTACTATTATGAAAAAGGAACAATTCAAAATTAAGAAATCTATTTTCCTTTTAAATGGTGAGCAAAGACCACAACATATGAATACAAATTACTTTGGAAAGAAGAAAATTTAAGGCTAATCTAATAAATTTACTTCTCAGTTTTGGTTTTAAAAAGGGTCATCATGATATATTTTGCAAATGCAGCTGAGGCTCTTCTCTCTTTTTTTTTCTTGAAAGATTTTATTTTTAAGTAATCTCTACACCTAGCGTGGGGCTTGAATTCACAACCCCAAGATCAAGAATGGCATGCTCTACAAACTGAGCTAGCCAGGCACCCCTCTTCTCTTTCTGATTCTTTTTCAGATTCCTCCCAAATAAGCCTTGGGAGTCCTTACTTTTCACTGTTATGAATGTATACATTAATTTGGAACTAACACATGGTAGAGGCTATTTGCTGCATGAGTTAGAACACTAGTAAATGATGAAACCACCATGTTCTAAACTATTTATCAGTAATTATTCATTCCTTGGGGCACCTGGGTGGCTCAGTCAGTTAAGCATCTGATTCTTGATTTCAGCTCAGGTCATGGTGTCAGGGTCCTGGGATCGAGCCCTACGTGGGCTCCACACTCAGCATGGAGTTGCTTGAATTTCTCTCTCTGCCCCTCCCCCACTTGCAAGCACATGCACTCACTCTCTCTCTCTCAATAAAATCTTTTAAAAATAATAATTATTATTAATGGAACACCTGGGTGGCTCAGTTGGTTAAGCGTCTGCCTTTGCTCAGGTCATGATCCAGGGTCCTGGGACTGAGCCCCGCATTGGGCTCTCTGCTCAGCGGGGAGTCTGCTTCTCCCTCCCCTTCTGCCCCCCCCCCAACAGCTCGTGCTCTCTCTTGCTCTATCTCAAATAAATAAAATCTTTAAAAAAATAATTATTATTACTCATTCCTTTAGAGAATTTATCTACCACTATGCAAATAACTACCTAGAAATAAAAGTTCTTCCACTTACCAGGTATGTAGCCCTGGCCAATTCATTCTGACTTCCGTTTTCTTCAACTGTAAAATGGGGATAACAATGTCCTACTTTCCTCTAAGAGCTGTTGTGAGGATTAAATGTGACAACAGAAGTGAAAACATTCTGGATACTATAAAGGCAATTATCTACCTTCCTAATGCCCCACATCTTTAAGGTCTAGCTGGATATGCAACTTAAACATTCTGGCAACTTTAGCTCAACATACCTAAAACCAAATCCATCATTTGCCTCCCCAAATCTGTTTCTTCTGTAGATTTCTCAAAGTTTCAAATCTGGATGACTGATGCCATTTTTTACTTCCTTCCTTCACTACAACCCTCCATCCAATCAATCACCAAGGTCTGTCAACCTTCCTCTAACAGTTTCCTTCTTTTCCAGCCTACTAACACCTTCCCTGTATTATCTCATGTGTAGGTCATTGCAACAGATCTCCTAGTAGCTCCTCTTATTCCCTGACAATCAGTTTCAGTCCCAAACTCTTAGCTTTAGAAACAACTTTCCAACTGCCTACTTGTCAAATCTATCTCAACAGAAGATGACAATCTAGACTCTATTTATACTGACATCTGTAATAGGCACCTTCTTGCATGGCTCCCAATGATCCCCACCTGCTGGTTTTCACACCCTTGTGTAGGCTGACCTTTATCACTTACTTCTAATGCATAGTGAAAAGTGATGGGACTTCACTTCCATGTTTAAGTTACAAAAGACTGTGACTTCCATCTTGATAGCATTCTCTTGCTCTCTCATTTCCTCACTCTGATGAAACATGTTGCCAAGTAGTAAGATGCTCTGTGGAGAGGCCCGGCAGCCAGGAACCAAAGGACACCACTGGCAGTCAGTTTATAAAGAACTGAGGTCTTTGTCCAACAGGTCAAAAGAACCGTATTGTGCCAAGAGCCACGAGTGAGCCAGGAAGTGAATTCTTCCCAGTTGAGCCTCAAGATGACTGTAGCCTTCTGAAAGACCCAAAACCAGTGGACCCACCTACACTTCACGACACTGTGGGATAAAAAATGTTGCTGTTTCAACACACTAAATTTTGGGGTAATTTGTAACACAAAAGTAGATAGTACACTATCTCACATATTTCAAAATAAATTCAAAATAAATATATAGTTACCAAATCATTTTAAAACTACCCGAAAATAAATATTTATTAAAAAAATAACTTTCGGACAGCTGGGTGGTTCAGTTGGTTAAGCATCTGCCTTTGGCTCAGGTCATGATCCCAGGGTCCTGGGATTGAGCCCTGTGTTGGGTTCCCTGCTCATCCAGGAGTCTGCTTCTCCCTCTCCCCCCTCTTTGCCCCTCCCCACACTCGCTTATGAACGCACGCGTGCGCTCTCTCTCTCTTAAATAAATAAAAATCTTAAAAAAAAAAACAACTTTCTAGGGGCGCCTGACGGGCTCAGGTGGTGGAACGTGCAACCTTTGATCTCGGGGTTGTGAGTACAAGCCCCACATTGGGCATGGAAAGTACTTTAAAAAATTTTTAAAAATAAATAACCTTCTATAATTTGAAGTGAGAGGAAAAAAAGGTATGAGAGTTCCGACTGATAAAAGTTTTCCATATGCCTGAAAACATGTAAAAATTAAAACACAGCTAGGGGGGCACCTGGGTGGCTCGGTTGGTTAGGCGACTGCCTTCGGCTCGGGTCATGATCCTGGAGTCCTGGGATGGAGTCCCACATCGGGCTCCCTGCTCTGCGGGGAGTCTGCTTCTCCCTCTGACCCTCCCCCATCATGCTCTATCTCATTCTCTCTCTCTCAAATAAATAAAATCTTAATAAAAAAAATAAAACACAGCTAGGAAAATCTTTTTACCAAGTTTAGCAAATAATTTAACTGTACAAAATTAAAATATGTTGTATATATTTATATAAAGAACTAATATAAATTTCTCTGGAACTACAGTGTAGAAATCAGTATTTAAAAAGATAAATTAAGGGCGCCTGGGTGGCTCCCTTAAGCGTCCTTAAGCGTCTGCCTTCGTCTCAGGTCATGATCCCAGAGTCCTGGGATCGAGTTCCACATCGGGCTCCCTGCTCAGCGGGAAGCCTGCTTCTCCCTCTCCCACTCCCCCTACTTGTATTCCTGCTCTCGCTGTGTCTCTCTGTCAAATAAATAAATAAAATCTTTAAAAATAAAAAAATAAAAAGATAAATTAAAGACAGTGACTCCAGGGAGGGAAACTGGGCAAGTGGGACAAGTATGTAAGGTAAGCATTTCTTATACTTCTTTTACCTGTTTAAAAAAAAAAAAAAAAGAGGCAACAAAATACCTTTAAAGTACTATTAATATTAAAAATTAAGATATTAACTGACATGTAATATTTTTAAAATATACTTCAAGTATATTAACAAGAAAAATACTAAGAAAAAATTAATAGAAAAATGAATAAAACATATAAGCAGACACTTCACACAAAAAATATACATATAATTAATCATAAAAAAAAGTAACTCAAAATGGATCAGAGACCTAAATTTAAGTGCTAATATAAACTCTTAGACAAAAACAAATGCATTAACCTTTGCAGTCCTGGACTTGGCAATGGCTTCTTAAATGTGACACCAAGTATAAGCAAAAAAATTAAAAAACTGATTGGGTTTCATGAAAATTAAAAGCTTTTGTGATGTAAACAATATCATCAAGAAAGTGAAAAGCTACTCCACAGAATAGAATATATTTGCAAATCATTTATCAAGGGAAATGTATCCAGAATACATAAAAACCTCTTACAACTCTATAATAAAAAGATAAATAATCCAACTTAAAAATAGGCAAAGGATCTGAATAGACATTTCTCCAAAGAAGATATACAAATGACCAGTAAGTACATGGAAAGACGCTCAATGTTATCAGACATCAGAAAAATGCAATTCAAAGCCACAATGAGATACCATTTCACAAACCACTAGGATAGTTAAAATCAAAAAGACCAGTGCTGACAAGGATGTGAAGAAATTAAAACCCTAATACACTACTGGCAAGAATGTAAAATGGTACAGCCGCTTTAAGAGAATAGTCTGGCAGTTCCTCAAAAAGTTAAACATAAAGTTACCATATGAACCAGCAATTCCATTCTAGATATACACCCAAGAGAAATGAAAACACATGTCCACAGAAAACCTGAATGCAAATGTTCAAAGTAGCATTATTCATAACGGCCACAAAATGGAAACAACCCAAAAGTCCATCAACTGATGAATGGATAAACAAAATGTGATACATTCATATAATGGAATATTATGCAGCCATAAAAAATGAAGTAATGATACGCGTTACAGCATTTATAAACCTTGAAAACATTACCCTAATTAATTTTCTAAGTTTGCAAAGCCAAAGCCCAGGGTCTGAATCATAGGGTCTTTACTGAATTTCAACTACTCAATAAGACATAACCAAAAATCCCCATTTTTTAATATGGGATAGTAGCAAATTAGAGGTAGACAGCTAGATGTATTGGCTCCCAAGTTCCAGAAATAGCTGAGGCCATGGAAGAGAATGAGACAGACAGAAAACATGCAGCTTAAGATGATGATGAAATATCACACCAGCTTTTTAAGGAAAAGAGCCAACCAAAGATACTGAGAAAGTAACAGTCAGAGGGATAAAGGAAAAACCAAAAGAAAGTAATAAAGTCAAGAAAAGAGGGGTGCCTGGCTGGCTCAGTTAAGTGAAGCATAACTCTTGATCTCAGGGGTTTTGAGTTATAGCCCAACGTTGGGTATAGAGATTGCTTAAAAATATCTTTAAAAAAAAAAAAGACAAACCCATCAAGAAAAGAGTTATAACAAATAGACTTACAGAGAAATAAATGGGAATATGAATCTAAAACAATTCATCCTTTTCACTCATATCCTTGGTGAGGATAGAGCCAGCTGTCTTGAGTTGAGCAATAAATAAGGATTAAGGAAAAGGAGGCAACTGAGTGTAAATGATTTTCAAGAGGAAAGGATTAGGTTGGGTTTTATTATTGTTGTTGTTTTTAAAGTCTAGAGACTGAGTCTCAAGGGAAGCAGCCAGCAGAGAGAGAGCAACACAGGACAATGGAGAAAACTGCTTGATCAATGTCCTAGAGGACAAAGGGACAAATTAGATTGGGGGCTAGATTGAAGGATTAGCCTTGGACAAACCTCATTAAAATAAAAATATGTCAGTATGTAAATGCAGTAATACATTATATAACTGCACCCATGGGGAAGAGTTCCACATAACTGCATTTTCCAGCTATTTAAGCATCTTTCTTTCAGCTATTTCCTTTGAAATCGTTCACCACTGTATCATACGGTATCTTTTTAAACATAGTGTGCTTTCCTGGATGACTTAGGTCATTGTGACTGATTACTAGGAAGTAATAAAGCTGAATCTGCATGTTAATTTTTCAAATCTTCTTGGACTGTCCTACATTGTCAATTGCCATTTTTGCTGGTACATTTCCCGTGATAACCTTTTTCACTTGTGCTTCCCAACAGATTCTAGTTTGAAAATTACATAACCATTAAATAATACCCTAAATAAGGGACAATACAATTCTGAATCAAAGTACAAGAGTAAAGTGATTGGTTTTATGACAACTTTCTTCAGGATTAAGAAACCTGTTTCACTTTTCAATTCATTTGAGACTGGGTTTCAAAAAGTTGAGGATATCAGAAGACTGACTTTTGACTTGGAATATTACTTTATTTTGCTTCCTTAAGTCATATCAAAATATCCCTACCAAGTAATTGATAATGTTATATGGTTAGTCTTAAGGCACCAAAAAAAAAAATCATGCTGATTCCAAAAGTGAGCCTAAACATCTCACAATAACTAAATATACTTTCTTGTTCTATTATCACTTACCAATAAAAAGTTATAATTTTCTACACTTCATTTCTCTATGCTAATATAGTCATGCATTTTTCACATATATGGATATCATTCATGATAAATGTATATCCTTCACAAAATCTTGGCTTTAATCCCTTTCAGATTTCACAACTACAAACAGCACAGGGCTGAAAAGGACTAGAATTAGGTACACAGGCAGTCAGTGAACCAAAACTTAACAATTCATTCCTTTAGTTTCAATACCATGAAATAGCCTGATTTCATTCATTCTTAAGATTCTGGTGATCTAGCCATTCTATTTCTGGGTATTTTATCTGGAAAAAAAAACAAAAAAAACCATTAACTTGAAAAGATTATCTGCACTCCCATGTTCAATGCATTATTTACAACAGCCAAGACGTGGAAGCTACCTAAGTGTCCATCAACAGATGAAGAAATAAAGAAAATGTGGTATATAAAACAGAATATTACTTTGCCACAAAAAAAGGGAAATCTTGCCATTTGCAACACGGATGGATCCTGAGGGCATTATGTTAAATGAAATAAGTTAGACACAGACAAGCAAATACTGTATGGTCTCACTTACAGTGGAATCTAAACAAAACAAAACAAAACAAAAACGAACTCATAGATACAGAGACAGATCCCTGGCTGCCAGAGAGGAAGTGTGGGGTGGAGTGTTGGGCTATGAACTAGGTGAAAGTGATCAAAAGGTACAAGCTTCCAGTTACAAAATAAGTCCTGGGGATGTAGTGCACAGCATGGTGACTATAATTAATGATACTATATTGTGTATTTTTAAGTTGCTTAGAGAGAAATCTTGGAAGTTCTCATCGCAATAAAAAAAAAATACTGTAACTACTGGGGTGCACCTCAGCTCACTTGGTTAGGTGACCGACTCTTGATTTCAGCTCTGGTTGGGATGTCAGGGTGGTGATATTGAGCCTTGAGTGGAACTTCACGCAGGGAGCCTACTTGAAATTCTCTCCCTCTCCCTCTGCCCCTGCCTTTGCATGCCTGGTGCTGGTGCACTCTTGCACAGGCACGCGTGCTCTTTCACCCTCTCGTGCGCTCTCTCTCTAAAATAAATAAATGAATAAATCCTTAAAAAATATATTGTAACTATATACAGTGATGGATGTTCACTAGATGTACTGTGATCATTTCCAAAACACACGCAAATATGGAATCATTATGTTGTAGGCGTGAATATAATTAAGTTACATGTCAAGTATATCTCAATTAAAAAGATTCTGGATGGTTATATAGCTCTCTACATATCAAAAACAAAAACAAAACTACCATTGCTTCTCCAGCACTCTCTTCCTATTCCTTAAATTTTTTCTTCGTATTAATAAAAATTAACAAATGTAGAATTTCTCAACAAGACAGAGCTTGTAAATGGCCTGACCAACTCAAACGGAAACATCTTCAGGCTCACTGGTCTAGAGTATGAGAGGCAGGAGCATCTGCACCTTTGCCCCCGTATTCCAATTACTTATGTGTATCTCCCCTTCTAAGTCACAAACTGAGGCAAGCATCTTCTTATGCAATGATTCCATTCAGTCCCTTGACAAATGTTTTGAGCACCTAGCATTTGCTAGTCTCTGGAGAGAGCTGAGTTAAGCAGTTCCTGCCCTCGGTCCAGCAGAGCAGGCAGGCCTGTAAACAAATTACAACGCGGGCAAAAACACGAGTACAGAAAAATTAAATCAGAGGAGGGATTAACTCTAGGGATGCTGGAGGAACTTCAGGGATACATTTATGTATTCTCCAAAAGGCCTTCAATAAATAACCTGTTGAATGGACGAATGAATGAATGAGTGAATGAATGAATGAATGAATGAATGAAAATCTTGCTAATTAAAGAGGAGATCCCGGGTCCAACTGAGAGGCTGCTTCTGGAAGTCAGTGGGTAACTTCACCTTTCAACAACTGCACAAATGCAGACTCCAGCATACTTACCCCCACCTGAGGAAATCACCCTGAAGAAAGTGCCGTACCTGTACTGCCAGCCTTTCGCACCGCCACCGCGGCCGCCGCCGCCGCCACCGCCGCCGCCGCCGCCGACTCCACCCCCACAGCTGCTGTTGCCGCTGTTCTTGTTCGGGGTCACCGCGGCGGCCAGGCCCTCCAGCTTGCCTTCGCTCTCAGACACTTTCATCGTTGACACTGGTTCACCCCCCTGCATCTTAACGCCAAAGTCCATTTGCCCTTCTTGCGCGGGAGAGAACTCCGCAGAGTAGTTTTGTAGGTGATTAATTCTTAAGATTTGATCGGAAGGTGATTCCGGTTACTGAATCAGGCCGCGGCTGGAGTGGGAATCATCAAATGGTCCAGGGAAGGAATACAAGCATTCCTACCGAAGGCAAACTTTTAAGAGGGCAGGGGTAGCAATGAGCACGGGGATCCTTTAAATATATATCTCCTTCCCGGCAAAAGCGAGGAGGAAAAAAGCTCACCCTGCCAGAGGGTTTGGTGGCATACTCAAAAGAGAAGCTGGAGCGGCGCGGGGAGGGCGCGGACTCTAGCCAAGACGGCTGGGCGAAGGACGGAGGACCACGGAGCGCGACCCGAGGCCTGACCTCTGAGCTGACGGCCTGACCCACCGCGCTCCCTCTTCTCCTCCAGCGGGTCCTCTGAGGGAGGGTTCCGTCCAGCCCGCTCGACGGTTCCCGCCGCAGCCCCCGAGACAGAGCTGCGGCCGCCCGCGCGCAGCCCAGGAGGAGGGACGGGGAAGGAGGCCGCCGGGGGCGGGACGCCGGCTCCCAGGGCCGTCTCTCGTTCGGCCCGTGGCGAGCCTCTCGGAGCGACTTCCTCCAACCCCCCCGGCCCTGGGGCCTCGACTGGGCTCCCAGGGGCCGGCGAGCCTCTCGCCCTCTCTCCAGCCCCAAACGCGAATGCCACAGCTGCGGCCGCCGCCCCACCCACAGCCCCACGGCGGGTCACCCACCCGCCCGCTCTTTCCCCGCCTTCCCTTCCGGAGTAGCGTGAGCTCACTTCCCCCAGAGCAGAAGCGCCTGGCGCCATGTTGGCGCAGGGCACGCGGCCCTGAAGGGGGCGGAGCCTCGGGGTAGCCCCGCCGGGGCGGTTGACCCGGAAGAAGGGAAAGGGCTGAGGGAGAAGGAGGTGGGACAGCCCAGGAGCAAGAAACCAAGAAGTGGTCCGATGTTATGCCCTTGCGAAATGTGACTTCCAGCCTTCCTCACCAGGTCCTGTCCATCCATTTGAGGGCCCATTCCAGGCATTTTAGAAAGCAAACTTAGAAAAATAATGTCATTTCTATAAGAAATTACAAAAAACCTCCTCTTCATTTTAGTAATTTTGGAAAAAATGCATGACAATGGAATAGGGCAAATCAGTGCGGAAATTAGAGCTCTCAAAATCAACTCCTGCTGACCCCAGACAACTCTTTCACACTCTTTAGACTTTGGTTTGGGATCTGTAAAGTAGGAGTAGTTGACAGGTGATTTTTTTTACGTCCCATCTAATTGTAAATTCTAGTTTCTCTAGTTTCTAACAACATGACTTATGAGCTGAATGTATACAATATGCAAAACACTATGGAAAATACAAAGAAGTATTACTCAAAAGTAAAGTAGTAAAACAAATGCAGATATATATAGAGATTGATAATTAAAGCTATGAAGAAAATTATAGGAGATGATACAAGAAATAAGTGGGATGGGAATCTACAAGAAAAGTTGAGAAAAGTCATCTATGAGGAGATGATATTTAAGGTGAGAAATGAAGAAAGATGAGGAAACTAAGGGAAAACTAAGCTTTATTTATTCTGAGAAATGAGAAACCTGGCAGCCTGGTGAGCAAGAGAGAAAGTGGCATAAAATGAGAGTGAAGGAGTAGGCAGAGAAATTTGGATTTTATTGTAAGTGCAATGGAAAGTTATTAAAAGTTTTAATCAGAGAAGGAGTATGATCTGATCTATTTTTTAAAAGATCTTTCTAGTCGTTTCAACAAATAGTGCTGGGTCATTCTATATAAAGAAGGAAACTGGATCCCTACCTCAATCATACACAAAAATTAATTCAAAATAGATCAAAGACATGTATACATTAATATGTAAAAGACACTTATAACTCATTAATAGAAAGATAAATAACCCTATTTTTAAAAAATGGGCAAAGGAGCTGAATAGACATTTCTTCAAAGATGATATACCAAAAGTCAGGGTGCCTGGGTGGCTCAGTCGGTTAAGCATCTGCCTTCAGCTCAGGGTCCTGGGATCAAGCCCCACATTGGGCTCCCTGCTCCTCTGTGTCTCCCTCTCTCGCTTCCCCAGTTTGTACTCTCTCTCTCTCTCTCTGTCAAATAAATAAATAAAATCTTAAAAAAAAAGATGATATACCAAAAGTTAGTAAGTACATTGAGAGATTCTCAACATTATTATTCATCAAGGAAACACAGATCAAAACCACAATGAGATGGTTCTTTGTAACCATTAGGATGGCTGTAATAAAAAAGATAGATAATAACCAATGTTGATGAGGGATGTGAAGAAACTAGGCCCCTCACACACTCCTGGTGGAAATGTAAAATGTGATATGTCCATACAATTGAATATTATTTGGTCATAAAATGGAATGAAGTGCTGATGCATGCTTCAACAAAGATAGACTTTGAAAGCATTACACTAAGTGTCAGAAGCAAGACACAAAAAATCACATATTCTGTGATTCCATTTACATGAAGTGTCCAGAATCAGCAAATCCACAGAGGCAGAAAGTAGATTAGTGGTTGCCAGGGGCTGGGAGGAAGGAGGAATGGGAAATGACTGCTAATAATACCTATTAGCAGGTATTAGGTATTTTCAAGGCATAATTAAAATGTTTTAAAATTAGACACTTTCGGGTGCCTGGCTGGCTTAGTCAGTAGAGCATGCAACTTTTGATCTCAGGGTTGTGAGTTCCAGCTCCATGTTGGGTGCAGAGATTACTTAAAAATAAATCTTTAAGGGGCACCTGGGTGGCTCAGTCAGTTAAGCGTCTGCCTTAGGCTCAGGTCATGATCCCAGGGTCCTCAGATTGAGCCCCACATTGGGCTCCCTGTTTGGCAGGGATCCTGCTCCTCCCTCCCTCTGCTAGCTCTTTTTCTCTATATCTCTCAAATAAAATAAATAAAATATTTAAAAGTAAATAAAATAAAATAAAATCTTTAAAAAACAAGACACTTGCAACGGTTGCATAATCTTGTGAATATACTAAAATCCATTTATTTATTTTTTTAAAGATTTTATTTATTTATTTGAGAGAGAATGAGAGACAGAGAGCACGAGAGGGAAGAGGGTCAGAGGGAGAAACAGACTCCCTGCTGAGCAGGGAGCCCGACATAGGACTCCATCCTGGGACTCGATCCTGGGACTCGATCTTGGGACTCGATCCTAGGACTCCAGGATCATGACCTGAGCCGAAGGCAGTCGCTTAACCAACTGAGCCACCCAGGCGCCCCTATACTAAAATCCATTTACTTATATACTTTAAGTGGGTGAATTCAGGGTGCATGAATTATATCAAAATGAAGTTATTATTTAAAAAAAAAAACAAATTCCCTAGTTACCATGTAGAAGATTGATTTTAATGGGAGAAAAAGAGGAAGCAGGGAGACTTGTTAGGAGACTTCATAGAAAATAAAGTGAGAAATGATAATGGCTTGGACTAGGGTGATGACAGTGGGGATAGGGAAGTAAATGGATCCAAACTGTATGGGTGTGGGATGGCTATAGCACTGAAAGTCAATTGAATTTGAAACAGCATAGTAATATTCTTACAGACCTCTCCAATGCCAGTCTGTTCTTCACAACTCCGACCGTGCCCTTTTGAAAATTGGAACCCTCCACAGACCTTTATTTTTGGAATAAATTCCAAACTCCTCTGTCCAAGAAAAAATGGTATTGTAATAGCTACAGGATTTAAAGTAGAAGTTTACTTCTTTGAAAGCCTTCAAAGAAGGATATGTTCATCTCTATGAAGAGTTTATTGTGCATTCCTCAGTGTTCTACCTGTATGATGGATAAGTGCATCCTTCCACGTGGAAAGAAGCTGCATAGCATAGTGGTCAAGAACATTTTTATTAACATTCAGTTTAAAAAGCTTTACACGCAGGGGTACCTGGGTGGCTTGTTGGTTAAGCATCCGACTCTTGATTTTTGGCTCAGGTCACGATCTCAGGGTTATGAGATCAAGCCCCATGTTGGAGCCTGTTTAAGATTCTCTCTCTCGCTCTCCCTTTGCCCACCCCCTCGTGTGCACTCTTTCTTTTTCTTAAAATAAAAAAGCTTTACACCCGTGGTATGCCAGGATATAGGACTTTTTAAAGAAGTTTCCCTTTAAGGTTTGTTCCTTGGTTTAGAAGTTGTAGGGCTTTGGTATTTTTTGTTGTTGTTGTTAAGCACTTTCAGAGTTCATGATTTGGGTTCAGAACCAGTAATATTGTGCCATTTTCTTCTTTCTCACAAAGATAGTTTTTGATATGTGTCAGACTGACAAGAACTCGATACTAATTCCACTGCATATGATGTTGGGCAAATTACCCGAGTTCATTGTACCTGTTTCCTTACCTGTAGAATGGCAGTAATAATGACATCTCTGCTATGGATTGAATTGTGTTCCCCTAAAGTTTGTATATTTAATTCCTAATCCCCAATGTGATGGCATTTGGAGATGGGGCCTTTGGGAGAATTAGGTTTCGACAGGCTCCATGATGAAATTAGTGCCCTTATAATAAGAGACATCATGCAGCTCCCATCCTCCCTCTCCCTCTCTTTCTCTCTACCATGTAAGGACACAGGGAGAAGGAGACTGTCCACAAGCCAGGAAGAGAGTTCTCAAGAGAACTCAACCATGCCGGCACCTTGATCTTGGACTTCTAGCCTCCAGGACTGTGAGAAAATTAATTCCTGTTGTTTAAGCCACCCAGTCTATGGTATTTGGTTATGGCAGCCAAAGCTCAGACAATCTCCCTTTCGAGTGATTGTCAGCATTAAACGAAATGACACATGTAAAGCACTTAGACCCACGTCTGACACATGACGTGGCAAGTGCTTGGCAACTGTTATCCATTGTTATTAGAAGAATAGGGTTCACCTGCCAAGTAAAATGAATGCTTTTGTTGAAAGGTGAGAGCACTTTTCTCTGGACAACTCTGAAGACACACCAACCAGCATATTGCTGAAGACATCGTCCAACCTATTTCTGTGGAAGAATGCCAGTTGTGTCTCCCCAGTGAAATAGAGTTCCCTAGAGGTACCCTGATCAAAAGAGACCTGTCAGGGTGTGTAAATATAGAGCCCCAGGAGCAGTAGCTGGAGTTGCCAGCATGCGGGTGTCCATGAGAAAATGCAGGAGCATAGGGTAATCCCATTCCAGCGGCATCTCACAGAGGCCTTCCCTGATCACTCACTCTGGGCACAGGAGCCGCCCCTCGCCCCTCCCCACTACTCTTGATCCTGTCACTCTGCTTAGCGAGTGAGTAGAGCCTGCAAACGCACTTTGCTGTGCGTTTTCTGTCTCCTCACTGGAGTGGAAGCTGCGTAAGGAAAGCCTTCATTCTTTGTGCCCACTCCTGTATCCCCACTACTTGAACGCTCCCTGATACGTTCGTCGAAGGAGTGAAGGAATTTACTACAGTGGCCAATCACATGAACTTTGGCATCAGCCTTCAAACCTAAGCTCTGTGCCACGTGGTGTGTTTGACTGTGGGCAAGTTACCTTGGTGAGTCTCAGTTTTCTCAACTGTAAAATAGAAATAGGATGAAATAAGAAAGTACGTAGAAAGTTTTTAGCACAGGGCTGGCATCTAGTCAGTGCTGAACTGACTATTTTCATTTTCTTGTTCTAACCCTGACCTGGGGGGGAGGGAGGGGTGATTTGTTCCCCTGAAGCACAAGAGACCGGCTTTCTCTGTGAGCCTGCCCCTATGGACAGGCCACAAAGAAACTGGGAGCAGGGCAGCAGGGAGCAGGGGAGTGGGGAGCAGTCCCGATCCCACTATCTGATCCCACGAGAGAGGCACTCTGAGAATAAGGAGGCAAACCCATCACTAAAACAAACCAACCAACCAAAAGGCAGGGGTTGGAGAGGAGGAAGGAAAAGGAAGAATTCTGGGAGGACAAAATATTCACAGTCACAACAGATGTTACTACTACTGTGGTGAAACAGAGTTTCAGTTAAGCAGCTTCCCGCTCAGGCACAAATCCTTTAGCGATTTCCCACTTCAGTGGGGGTGACCCTGCTAAGGGGTCCCAGAGAGCAAGCATTTTGCTGGACACACTTCCCTGCCCGGCTCAACGCTTGTAGTGGGAGTAAAAGAAACAGACATACTCAGTTTGAGAGCAAGAGGGAAGGGTGGGGAGGAGAGAATGGAGTAGCTGCTGTGCTCACATTGTGATAAAATGACATTTTTTTTTCTCCCATTCTTTGCATCTCTCCCCTGAATCCCTATTGAGCCTACAAGTTTTTCACTTAAATACCCAGCAGACAGCAAAATTAGCTCTTAAAACTGTATGATAAAATGAGAACACATGTTCCCTCAATGTGACATGTTCATCTTGTCCATTTTTAGACTCCTTTGGCTAGTGCAGGTAGTCTTTTGCTGACAGAAGCCCAGAAAAATGCAGAGTCCACCGGAGTCACATACCCTTCCCATCACCAAGTGGTGAGTGCCATAGGAAAGGAGAGAAAGAAAAGCCAACGAATGCTCTAGCACGAAGTCACCTGGGTGTGAATTCTGGGGAGCACTCATGTGGGTCAGCATACAAATTTATTGTTCCCATCAAATGAATCAGTTGACAGGAAAACAGTGATTTACTTGACAGGACATACACCAAATGTCTCTTTCGTAAAAACCATCCCATCACCAAAAGAAAGGAAAAACGAGGGTGGCACTTTTTAATTTGTGCTCCACACAATATTGCAGGATATTAATCAAGGTTACAAGATTTAAAATTTTCTTCCTGCGATTAGACACGTTTGAAAAACACTGATTTTTTTTTTTGAATTTAGACTAGTTCCTTTATTGCATAACTGCTTGGAAGATTTAATATGCTAATGTACATCGGGAATCTTCGAGATGGAGATAAAAGGTGCAGTATTTCCCAACATTATTTGACCACAGAAACCTTTTACATAAAATATCTCCCGGAAGTAGTGTCCACAAAGTTCATAGATGAGGATATCATGAGAAAGCAAGGGGCATCTTGTGAAGAAATCCATCCATATCAATTTCACCTTATTGTGCAGGTTGTAGCATCCTGTCCCTCCCCAGTTTCCCTGCTTCTGCGTGGCTTGGAATTCCTCCCGTGAGAATAATTCCCCTGGATGGTGATTTAGGTCCGGTGTGCCCATAAAGCCCCTGGCTGGGAAAGAGTTGCACCTTCAAGACCCTAAGCATTAAAAAGATGTTGATGTTTCTCATATCTAATTCCAAATTTAAAAACACCAACCTGGGGGCACGTGCCTGGCTCATTGGTAGAGCATGTGACTCTTGATCTCAAGGTCATGAGTTCAAGCCCCACACTGGGCATAGAACCTACTTTAAAATAAAATAATCAGGGGCGCCTGGGTGGCTCAGTCATTAAGCATCACCTTCGGCTCAGGTCATGATCCCAGGGTCCTGGGATAGATAGCCCTGCGTCGGGCTCCCTGCTCCGCGGGAAGCCTGCTTCTCCCTCTCCCACTCCTCCTGCTGGTGTTCCCTCTCTCGCTGTGTCTCTCTTTGTCAAATAAATAAATAAAATCTTTAAAAAATAAATAAATAAAATAATCAGTCAATCCTCATCTGTGGCTTTGCCCTTCCAAAAAATGCCAGCCTGTGAAACAAATGAAAAGGAGCCCCACAATGTTTGAATTTTCTCCATGAAAGACTGTTTTAAAATGTCCTATCAAACTTGAAATCTTTGGGAGAGCCAGTGCTTTCCTGGTGTGCTAAACCACCACCCAGTTTGCTCATCGGGCAGTCCAGCACTGGCCCTGGGAGGAAATGCCTTGCTGCCTGGGGGAAGGGGGTCCTAAGGATCCCTTGCTGCTCTATTCTGGTACAGATGGACTTAGTTCAATCTCTTTTTTCCACCTGTGGGAGGAGACTCAGGTTGGTGAAGTAGGAGAAAACTTGGAACACTCTCTCTGAGTTCTTCTTCTCTTCCTCCTACCGTGGCTACCATCTTTAAAGTGCTATGGCCAATCATATAGCCTTGTGAAAAGTTGCTCAATACAACGGACACGGCATAAAGGGACATTCTGCTCCTTCCTTCCATCTTTTGAGGAAATGTTGGCTTTGTCATAAGCTGTTCTTTTTACGACTGTTATAGTTGTTCAGAGCTCTTTCCCTTGCAACAAAACCTGTTTTAGCTCTTTGGAGCCATTCCAAATGTTTTAGAATTTAATCAGATCTTAAACCAATTTCTCCAGTGGTTTAGGAAGAGAACAGGTGTAGATATTTCATGCAGACTGTAGCTCAATAGCATCAGTACATCTCGAAGCACAACAAGAGACAGTGTGGTTGGCCATGCAGGTGTGATTCTGTGTGCTTTCAATCCTGGAGAGCTTGAAGCAAGAACAATTTCCTTGTTGTTCTTGGCAATTTAAATTATCCTTTGTGAATGCAATACTGTTGGCAGGCCAGAATGCTAATTACTTGGAGCATCTGATCAGGCTACCAGAGACCAAGGTCAGCTAGTCCTCCAATCTCCTGTCTTAAGTCTTCCCTAAGCCTGAGCTCTCCATGCTTCTACAACCTGTTCTCATGATAGCATGCTCCCAATTTCACACTCAACTTTTAGTCAGGATCCGAAGAGCCAAATGTGTTATAGACTTTGCTCATTGAACAAAAGGCAAAGAAAAGGGGCGCCTGGGTGGCTCACTCATTAAGCGTCTACTTTCGGCTCAGGTCATGATCCCAGGGTCCTGAGATCGAGCCCCACATCGGGGTCCCTGCTCAGCCAGGAGCCTGCTTCTCCCTCTCCCACTCCCCCTGCTTGTGTTCCCTCTCTTGCTGTGTCTCTCTCTGTCAAATAAATAAATAAATAAAATCTTTAAAAAAAAAGGCAAAGAAAATATGACACTTAATATATCTCTTGCTATTGAGGGGAAATTCTGTGATGACCTTCTGCAAGGTAAAGAGTAACAAATTTTTGGCCTTTTTAGCTGACAAGAGTCACAGATACAAATGCTGAACAGGGTCAGGTAAATGAATGCAGTAGTCCAGGGGGGACTGTAGTAAGTGGAGAATATATGGCCCATCTAAAGAGAGGACCACTACTTCACTCCAACAGACTATTGCAGGGAAGGCCCACTGATGCTGAGTCTCCTGGTTTTCTAAGAGAAGCAGAGATATGGGCTTTAATGTGAAAGCCCCTCAATTTTTAATTATTTGCCACTATATATAAAAGAAAATTTAATATGTGGGGACCAAAACAGACCATGTTTGTGACCACATTCAACTGGTTTGAGTCACCAATTTGGGATCTGTGGTGTAGAGTCCGTTCTAATTGCAAAAATCTGCAACTAAAGAAAAGGCTTCATATTTCTGAGAAGGATGGATGAAATCTAAGGATAAATCCAGGCAGTGTCCTTAAAATTGGACACTTTTTTTTTTCTTTTTTTGAGAGAGAACAAGGAAGTGGGGGCAGGGGGAGGGGCAGAGGAAGAGGAAGAGAGAGAATCTTAAGTAGGCTCCATGCCCAGCATGGAGCCTGATGCAGTGCTTGATCTCACAACCCTGAGATTGTGACCTGAGCCAAATCAAGAGTCAGATGCTTAACCAACTGAGCCACCCAGGCACCCCTATAGTTTGACACTTTTGGAAGAGGTTTTCATAAACAAAACATTCCACTCCTCTTCTCCCTACCCTGTGTGAGGAGATGTGAAAATAGCAGGTCTACAAGTCCGCTAGGACCGCTGTAACGGGGCACCATCGACTAGGTGGCCT
This sequence comes from Callorhinus ursinus, assembly GCF_003265705.2. Taxonomy (NCBI): domain Eukaryota; kingdom Metazoa; phylum Chordata; class Mammalia; order Carnivora; family Otariidae; genus Callorhinus; species Callorhinus ursinus. The sequence continues at coordinate 61,226,226 of NW_027397063.1, forward strand.
GAGTAACAGAAACCCATTTTCTCATAATTCTGGAGGCTAGCAGTTTGCGATCAAAGTGTTGGCAGGGTTGGTTTCTTCTGAGGCCTCTCTCCTTGGATTGTGGATGGCCATCCCCTTTCTGTGTCTTCACGGACCTGTCCATACCCTAATTTTCTCTTTTAATAAGGACACCATTCGTATTGGATTAGGCCCTCTCATATAACCTATTCTAACTTAGTTAGGGTCTTTTAAAAAAGACCCTATCTCCAAATACAGTCACATGCTGAGACATTCTGAGGTACTTTGGGGGTTAGGAATTCAACATATGAATTTTGGAGGGACACAATTCAATTGTAACAGCAGGTTCTCTCTCTTCACGTAGCCTTCCCTGGAGTTTCCCATTGCTCTCATTTAACGGAACGAGGTAAACTGGAAACAAGTCTGTATTAACTCCCATCTGTACCCAGCCTTGTGGGAAAATTCAAAGAAAAAGAGATACAGAAATACAGTCTGTTCAAGCAGAAAAAGAACTTGGAGATCAGAGTTCTGCTCAGAGATCATTTTATACATGAGGAAATAAGACACATAGGGGTCCTGTGATGTGCCAGAAGGACAAGGCCACAGCCTCTTTGAACTGGAAGCAACCTGGGTTATCATCTATTCTATCATTCTCTGAGGGATGCCTTCCTCCCAAAATGTCCCTGCCAAATGGCCCAACTTCATTCCAGATTGGCGTGTCAGAGCTCCTGATATTTCAAGACAGAAATCATTTCACCATCAATGTTTTTCTTTTAGATAAAAATCTTTGATTCTAGGTAAAATACTGAATTCTTTTGGCCATTCCTTTTAAGACATGATTTCAAGTGCTTTTACTGTCCTGTATATCTCTTAATATTTGTTTTCTTACAGGGTGTGCCTAGAATCTGAGAAGTAAATTTGTAGATGTGGCCACACTAGTATAAAGTGGATCAGGTCAATCACCTCCCTTAATGTTGACATTATGCTTCTATAATTATAGCCTTTAATCATCTTAGCACATCTCTCTGTTCTTGTACATTAACCTCGTCTTAAGTCCTTTACGTATATGCTACAAGATGCCCATCTTCTCACCTAGGACCTGTGTACTTGGCTTTTTTCCCTGTCAACTTTCATCTTGTCGGATTCTCCCCGTTGCTCCAGCCTGTTGAGCTCTCTTTGGATTCTGATTCTGATATCCTCTCTACTCACTGTCTCCTCTGGCTTCAGGTCAGCTACAGACTCATCAGGTTGTCACTGTTGTACTCATTCAAGTCATGGGCAAAATTTTGACCAGGACTGAGCCTGAGGAGAGTCTGCCCTCTGGATTCACATGGATCCAGTCAATCAGAACTCTGGTGTGGCAGATCATATCCATTCTCATCCAGTTTGTATTTCTCCACCTATTTCAGAAGGATGATTTAGCAATTTGGCTGAAATCCTGTGGCTGTAGTCTTTCCCTACCCTAGGGCCTAGCAGCCTTAATTTTAAATACTCATCCAACAAGCCAGTGACTGAGCTGAAACAGTATAGTCTCTGCTGTCCCAAATATCCCAAATATTTGGAGATATGAGAGACAGCCAACTGGAACACAGGCAAGAGGACTGGGCTCTTCTCTTCTCCATCAGTCAAGAGAAAAAGGGATATGAGAAGGGAGGGCTTTAGAGTAACCTGTCCATGAGAACATAGTTGCAGGTAGATTAAAATCTCTTTGGCTAAATCTGCTTTGAACATGCCATTGTCCTTTCCCACAATTTTTCTCTTCTGCGAATTAGAGAAAATGGTATCTTCTTCGGGCATCTGGCTGGCTCAGTCGGTGGAGCTTGCAACTCATCTCGGGATTGTGGGTTTGAGCCCCATGTTGGGTATACTTTAAAATAAATCTTATAAAAAAAAAAGAGATATCTTTCTTAAGTATGGGCTAGTAGTCATTTGAAACAGACAAACATGGACCCCCCCCCACTATGGTTTTAAGATATTTCTTAGGAGTCTTCTGTTTTCTCAGGTAAGAGAATTGTTTAATTATGTGACTAACTAGGAGAACATACTAAATCTGCACATACTAACCTGCTAGATTATGAAGCTTTGCAGACAGTTCTAGTCTAATCCAGTGCTCAAAAGCTTCTATGCCTGTCTTGAGTTCCATAGTCCGCGATGTCATAACTCTAATATCACAACTGACCTCCTGTCCTTATCCTTGTCTTTAACAGTTGAACCAAGAAAACTGAGCTCAGCTTTTAGGTGGGAGCTTTGCGGTATATTCCTGCCTATGAAAGTATGGGGAACCCTAAGATGAGTCTATAAGGAAGATACTGGGAACTCTTCATCTCTGTAGGGCTTAGGCAGAGAATAAACACCAATCTGTGAGAGATGGGGTTAATACAAAACCCAAGGAAGGTGTGACCCCAAACAAATCTGACCTCAGACCTTATAAGGATTTCAGTTTTTTCTTTTAAGATTTATTCATTTATTTTAGAGAAAGAGAACATGTGTGTGCTAGCCGGGGGAGGGGCAGAGGAACAGGAAGAGAATCCTCAAGCAGACTCCCTGCTGAGTGTGGGGACCAGTGGAGGGCTCAACATGAGGTTCCAGTCCCAGAACCCTGAAATCATGACCTGAGCTGAAATCAAGAGTCAGACACTTAACTGAGCCACCCAGGCATCCCTAGGGTTTCAGTTTTTTTGATGATTAAAAGACCATTAGTAAGAGAGTTGCCACAGAGGGGGGCAAGGGGAGGGCCTTGTTGTAAGTCAACGATCTTCTAGGACCAAGGCTTACAGCCAACCACCAGTAGCAGTGGTGGTCATTTGGTGGGACACCACCTCCTGAATGCTGCCTGGAGCATCGGCTTAGGTGCAAGCCTTCCTAGGAAAAATATATCACATTTCCACCCCTGTGCTGTCTCTTCCCAAGTGTATCCATGAGAGCTGTCTTAATCCATTTGGGCTGCTCTGATAAAATCATATAGACGGGGTGGCTTAAACAACACTGATTTCTCACAGTTCTGGAGCCTAGAAGTCCAAGGTCAAGGCACTGGCAGATTCAGTGTCCAGCGAGAGCCCGCATCCTGGTTCATAAACAACCATTTTCTTACTGTGCCGTCATTTGGCAGAAGGGGCAAGGGAGCTCTCTGGGGTCTCTTTTATCAGAACACTAACCCATGCATGAGGGCTATGACCTCAGGACCTCATCACCTCCCAAAGGCCCTATGTCCTGATACCATCACATTGGGAGTTAGGCTTTCAACATACGACTTTTGGGGGGACACAAACATTGAGTCCAGAGCAAGAGCTGTGAAGAGTCCCTCCCCATCTCTGACTGGATTCGGATAGACTAGTGTTGTTCTCCGTAGTCCTGGGTTCAGTCATATTTCGGCTGATATTAATTGGGCCTAAAGCAAAGTTAGAGTTATCTTACCATCTCATCCATCCTTTAATGCTCCAAAAATCGATTTAGCCATGCCAAGAAGGTGGGCATCTAGTTTTTTAAAAGACTATTTCGAGAAGTAATGTTTTTCATAAGCAATTTATTGAACACCTATACAAGCATAGTCATAGTTAATAATAAAAAACATTAGAAACAACCTAAATATCCATTAGGAGGATAATGTGTTGTTCCTGAAATAGCTTCTGTATTATTTAAATATCGGATAGTGAAAATGCTTTCATATTACTTTTGTCAAGTTATCACTATAGACTTCCAAGTAGTCCCTTTCCTTTGCTCTTGTCTTTTATAATTGTTCTCACTGCGTTCTCTGTGATTATCAAAAATGCAAACATGATCGTGGCACATTGGGAATTAAAGCTTTCTTGTGGTTTGTTCCACATTATTTATTCATTAAGTGCCAAGCTCCTTGGCCTGTGCAGTGGCCCTCATGATCTGTCCCTGTTCTCCTCGGCAGCCCTGGCTCCAGGGCCTGAATGCTGCCTGCCAGCCACACGTGACTTCTATCAATCCCCTGAACCTGGCGCGTTCCCCCACAGCTATGGGGCTTTGCACTTACTCTGCTCTCTGCTTTCAGTACCTCTGCCCTTTTCTCAAAATCAAATTTGAGCATCACCATCCCTCTTTACCCTCAGAAAAGTTAAGCCGGCTTGTTCCAACAGCCTCTCTGGGCTCTTAGGATGCTCTGCCCAAAGCTGTGTTCACACGTGTCTGCCCAAATAGAATGCATGCTCTTGAGAGCGGAGAGGTGTATTCATCTCATATTCCACTGACAGACCCTATCAGATGCTAAATATTGAACGGATGAATGAATAAAGTCCTGTATGAACAAGTGTACAATTCTTCTAATGCTTATATCTTTTAGTTCCTGAAGTTTATTTTAGGCTGTACTTGATCTTTTAAACCATATTCACATATATGAAAATATTGGGCTAGGGGAAGAGGGGTCCCATACCCAGTCTCAGGCTCAGACCCTCCTAAGGATGGCCCTGCTCACAATGATAAAGTCCACCTGTAGTCCTCAGTTCCACGAGATCTTCTGTGACATTTGGAACACATCTGGGTAATTCAGCTGGGATATCCTATGTCTCTGGGAGATCAGAATCATCTCAGGATTTGAGCCCAATCTCAGTCACTCCATTCTGATTTAGTTTTCACCCCAGGCTGGCACAGGTATGGGGGTCTCTATTGTATAAACCTGTTGCCAACATAATTTTGAAATATGAAAGTGTTCCAAGCATGATGAAAATTAGTTCCCCTAGAATGCCTTATCTGCATATGTGTGTAAATTTGCCTTAGGAATAATAGCTGATCGGGACGCCAAGGTGGCTCAGTAGGCTAAGCGTCTGCCTTTAGCTCAGGTCATGATCTCAGGGTCCTGGGATCGAGCCCCATATTGGGTTCCTTGCTCAGCAGGGAGCTTCTCCCTTCCCCTGCTTGTGCTCTCTCTCTCTCACACAAATAAATGAATAAAATCTTTAAAAAAAAAAAAAGAAAAAAGAAATGGTATTCTACTATCTTAAAAAAAAAAAAAAGGAATAATAGCTGATGCTGACCAAAGCGCTGATCTCTTGATGTCCTCCATGCTTCTAGTAGAGTACCTAAAGTGCACTTATAATTGGTCCCCTACAGCCCCACTGGAAAGTGAGCCCCACAGGGCAGCTAGGTATCTTTGATATATAGAAAATATAAATCTCATACATGTAAGTTATGAAGCGTAGCGCTATTTCTTGTCTTTCTATCCCTACTGCCCGAGAAATGTGTGACACAATAAATATATGTTGAATATATGAGTGATTCTTCTATGAATATATGGTGACTCTTCTATGAATAAGAGGACCAGAAAGACCAGCATCTCCCAGATAAAATGTCCATCAGTTGTCAGACAGGTGAAGGTATCATTCTCAGTTCTCCCCTATTAAATCTATGAGAACCAAATTCTATTCTACTTTCTAGACTGATTCTCTTCCGTTCTACCTTTTGCAAATTCAATAGCATGGCTCTTTCATAGAGCTGTGTGGTGGAGATGACATGGTGCTGTTGAAAGACCACGGACTAAAGTCAGACAATTCTGAGTCTGAATCCTTGCTCCACCATGCTGTATTTGCTCCACCATGAACAAACTACATACCATCTCTACAGATCAGTTCTCTAATCTGTTACGAGTTATGAATACTTACCTGCTAGAGTGATGAGGAATGAAAAGAAAATAACATCTGATGTCAATTAATTTCTCACATTAGGGGCACCTGGGGGGCTCAGTCGGTTAAGCATGTGACTCCATCTCAGCTCAGGTCTTGATTTCAGGGTCGTGGGTTTGAGCCCCATGTTGGGCTCCATGCTGGTGTGGAGCCTGCTTACAAAAAAAAAAAAAAAACAAAAACCAAAATTCACATTATTTCTGATAAAAAAATTTGGTCTAAATATTTCTAGACAGAAATCATCTGATCTTTTCTATTGATGGCATACTGGGAAGTTGATTAAAAGCTATATTTGTAAAGTGTCCCCATGAGCTGTAGGTTTCTGCTCCCCTCTTGAATTCATTTGCCTTATGAAACCTTTTTCCTTACTACCTTTTATTTTTTATTTTTGTAAAGATTTTATTTATTTGAGAGAGAGAATGAGAGAGAGAGAGAGAGACCACATGAAAGGGGGGAGGGTCAGAGGGAGAAGCAGACTCCTTGCCGAGCAGGGAGCCCCATGTGGGACTCGATCCCGGGACTCCAGGATCCTGACCTGAGCCGAAGGCAGTGGCTCAACCAACTGAGCCACCCAGGCGCCCCACTACCTTTTATTTATTTATTTTTTTTTTTAGGATTTTATTTATTTATTTATTTGACAGAGAGAGAGACACAGTGAGAGAGGGAACACAAGCAGGGGGAGTGGGAGAGGGAGAAGCAGGTTTCTTGCGGAGCAGGGAGCCCGATGCGGGGCTCGATCCCAGGACCCTGGGATCATGCCCTGAGCCGAAGGCAGACGCTTAACGACTGAGCCACCCAGGCGCCCCCTTTTATTTTTTAAAAACATTTTTATCTTTAAGTATTCTCTACACCCAACGTGAGACTCAAACTCGCAAGCTGAGATGAAGTTGCATTCTCTACTGACTGAGCCAGCCAGCCAGCCACTCCTCATCACCTTTTCGTTGTACGTTTCCTTGGTGGTTTTATATTGCTTTTTACTCCTTGTGGCAGCTGATTCCTACACACGGCATCCCTAGAATTGTTGAGTCACTTTGGTTTTCCCCATGAATTGAATCCTAGAGACAAATCAATAGGTAACTATGGCTCTCTCCCAAACAGTAAAAGAAAATGAAAACAAAAACAAACCAAAAAACAAGGAAAGGCAAAAAGAAAAAGAAAAGGGAATCCTCTTTGGGGTAATATCTCACAGTTTATAGTAATGCCATGTTTTTATATTCTTTTCAGAAGTATGCACCATAGTTCAAGCAGTTCCATTTGGTTCTATACAAGCAGTCCCCACTGTTAGAGCAGGCTCTGTATTCCAAAGTGTATTTATAAAGCCAATTGTGCAAAACTCACAATGCCAGTGCCCAGAGAAATGAGGTTACATTGGGTCATCAGGTTCTCAGGGCAGTCCCCAAAAGTCTATCTAACCCCGAATGCAGACAACCTGGCACACTAGATGTGCTGTTCACTTAACTCAAGAACTCTGTACAGCCTTGATTCTGTGAGCAAGGGAGAGAGAGCACTCTGTGTTCCAACTCTGGGTGCTGGGGACCCTCCTCTACTCCCTACTTGGCTGGGCCTGCGGATAGGGGTGGGTCTGTGCCAGGGAGGGGGCTGGGAGAAGGGCAGACAATCCTGGGCACCGGCACCAGAAATCTGATTCTCTGCCTCAGGACATCTCTCCAGTCCTTTTGCTTGTAATTCTGAACTGGGATATTAGAAATAGTAATGATGTTTTTATCGTGCTTTATAGCTTATAAATGACATATTTTCATCCCTAATATCTCACTGTCTCTTTGGTTCTTAAAACAATCCTCTTGAGTTAGTTATTGTTGTAATTTTTACTTAACAGACAGGAAAACGGAGGTTCAGAAATGAAATGGTTTTTCTAAGGCCAGTGCGGGGGGGTGGGGCGGGATGTGAAAAGAAGTTCAACTGGCACCCAGCATGGTTGCTTCTAACTAGGTCTCCTCCCACACCCACCTGGCTATATTTTCTTTATTTACGAAACATTTAAATTGTGTTTACTAGGTGCCAGGCACTGTGCTAAGGGTTCTACAAATATTAGCCCACTTACAATGGCTCAGTCTTAAGTTACAATTTACTTTCTTTTAACCTGTGTCTCAATCACTATGCAATCATCTTGGCAATGGATGGTGACTTTAGCAACATTCGCTCATGGTACATCTTTTATTCAGAGGAGTTTGGGCTACTTAGTCAAGTGATCTCTGACTCTTATATTTCCATTATCAGATGAGTCGCTTTTCAAGAGCCAGATTCTTGGCCAAATAGTTTGAATATGATGTGAGATTTTATACGCTCAAATCCAGCAGGTCTTTCCACTACAGCTTTTCTTATTTTAAGACAAACTGTCTCTAGCCAGAGCTAAAGTGTCAGCCAATGGAATATGTCTCTTAATCAACTCTCTATTAAATATGTCACCTAAGTCTGGCAGTTTTGTGCTTGTTAGCTCCTAGGCAGCATTTGATCAGCCTAAGAGGAGAGTAGCTTGACAGTTACTAGAATGGGCTCTGAAAAATAGACCTCTGGCTTTGAATTCTGGCTCTCCCTCTTTCTATTTCATGATCTTGGGCAAGTTGCTTGCCCTGTCTGTGCCTCAGTTTTTCTCATTTTTAAAATGGGGAAAATGGGGCACCTGGCTGGCTCATTCGGAAGAGTGTGCAACTCCTGACCTCAGGGTCATGAGTTCAAGCCCCATGTGGGGTGTAGAGATTACTTCAATATAAACAAACATGGGGCGCCTGGGTGGCTCAGTCATCAAGCGTCTACCTTTTGCTCAGGTCATGATCTCGGGGTCCTGGGATTGAGCCCTTCGTTGGGCCCCTGCTCAGCGGGAAGCCTGCTTCTCCCTCTGCCTGCCACTTCCCCGGCTTGTGCTCGCTCGCTCTCTCTCTCTCTCTCTCTCTGACAAATAAATAAATAAATAAAATCTTTTTAAAAAGCACACAAAAAAACACTTCATACTATAAAATGGGAATAGTAATAGTACCACCCTGGCAGTGTCATTGTGAAGATTGTCCCATTCTACAGATGAGGAAATGGAAGCTCAAGAGTACAAGCAGTACAAGGGATCTTCCCAAGACAACACAATTAGTACGCGCTGACGCTGAAGTTTGAATACAGAGCTGCCTGTTTCCAAAGCCCCCACACTACCAACTGCAGGGATAGGTTCCGCTCTTGGTCAGCTAATCCATCAGATGTGTTGTGTTGAGAACAATTTGTGACTGCATTGGTGCTGAGTGGGAAAGAGTATGGGCACGTAGGCAGGGGCTCCTGTGGGCACAGAAGGGGGTATGTCATCTGCACTCGGCACATCCACTGATACACCTGGACATCATTTAAGAAGAGGACTGCAGGTGTGCCTGGGTGGCTCAGTCAGTTAAGCGTCTGTCTTCGGCTCAGGTCATGATCCCAGGGTCCTGGGATTGGCCCTGCGTCGGGCTCCCTGCTCTACTGGAAGCCTGCTTCTCCCTCTCCTGCTCCCCCTGTGTTCCCTCTCTCGCTGTGTCTCTCTCTGTCAAATAAATAAATAAAATCTTTAAAAAAAAAAAAAGAAAGAAAGAACATCCTCTCCTTGAAATACAACCAGTCTGGGACCATTGATTCTGTTTCATTTTTCCTTCCTGATTTATTTATTTAATAAATTCTTTTTTCTTTTATTTTTTCAGTAGGCTCCACACCCAACATGGGGCTCAAACTCACAACCCTGAGATCAAGAGTCACCTGCTCTACTGACTGAGCCAGCCAGGTGCCCCCTCTTTCCTGATTTAGAGAGTGGTGCAAGTCTGGAGTGTTTATTATTTCATGAGAGTCTAAGTAAAAAAAGCATGTGACTTTCATATGCAAATTCTTCTCACCTACTAGGTGCAGCCCAGGAAGAGTGCACTCTGGGAGACCTTGCCCTTCAGAGGGTTGCTTCTTTGGACTGAAATCCCATCTAGTGTGCATCCCCAGAAAGAGGCGTGTCGCTATCATCTTCTTCCTTAAATCTAAAATGGTATTCAGATCCTGTGGCATGAGGAGACTGGCTTAATTGTTTTTGATGGTGAAAGCAGGGGGCTGGGACAGATAACTTCTTAAACCCTTTTTTAGCTCTGAAAAAAATTACTGATCACGTCCTATCAGCCAGGTGCTATGCTAAATGCTTTTACATACATTATCTCATTTAGCTCTCTTAACAGCCTTATGGAGGAGGTATCATTACCTTCTTGAGCAGATAAAAAAATCTTTTTTTTTGAAGATTTTATTTATTTATTTGAGGGGAATACAAGCAGGGGGAGTGGGAGAGGGAGAAGCAGGCTTCCCGCGGAGCAGGGAGCCCGATGCGGGGCTCGATCCCAGGACCCTGAGATCATGACCTGAGCCAAAGGCAGACACTTAACGACTGAGCCACCCAGGCACCCCCAGATAAAGAAATCTTAAGACTCTAGAAGATTAAGTGATTTGCCAAGGCTGCATAGCTCCCAAGTGGTTAAACCACATCTATTCAATAAATGGTTCAGTTGTTAAGCGTCTGCCTTCAGCTCAGGTCATGATCCCAGGGTCCTGGAATCGAGCCCCACATTGGGCTCCCTGCTTAGCAAGGAGTCTGCTTCTCCCTCTTCTTCTGCCCCTGTGCACGTGCTCTCTCATGCGTGCTCTCTCTCTCACATAAATAAAATCTTTAACAAAAGATAAATCAGGTGGTCTACTCAGAGGGAGGAAGGCCTGTTGCTGCAACTGGAAAATCATTTCACCTCTAATAGGTTCCTGGGCCATCTCCTGATGGATGAAGTATCTAACTAGATAAGCAGCTGAGAGCTAGGAACAGGGATTACAGTCAGTGTGTAATAGTGGGTGATCCTTCTGAAGCCCACACCCCCACTGAATGCAGCAGTTAACTTCAACTTCCTGAGTCCCCCCACCCCCTTCTCCCTTTCTGGCTTTCTCCCTGTCTCCAGCCTCCTACAAGCTATCTATGCATTTCTGCCCTTTACCTCTGTTTGTCTTTGCTGTTCCCTCTTCGAGTTTGCATGAGAGACTTGTCAACACTGAAATGAACGGAATGTATGAGTCCTGACCTCCAGAACAGTGTTTCCTAACTGAACTATAGCGCCATCGAATCAACAATTTAAATCCACTGCTGGGGACCCTGGATTAAGAGGGGATGAAATGAAAGCTCCTAAGTGGGAAACAGGCAGCTAGATCAGGGTTTCTTAAAATGTGGTCTGTGGACCACCTACATTGGAAGTGTTTATGATAAGCAGAGATTCAAGGATCCCAACCCAGCCCTATTGATTCCAAATGTATTGGGATGTAGTCAAGAGTTTTGTTTTTTTTTTTTAAACATTTTATTTATTTATTTTGATGGAGAGAGAGAGACAGCAAGAGAGCAAACACAAGCAGGAGGAGTGGGAGAGGGAGAAGCAGGCCTCCCGCTGAGCAGGGAGCTTGATGCGGGGCTTGATCCCAGGACCCTGGGATCATGACCTGAGCCGAAGGCAGCTGCCTAATGACTGAGCCACCCAGGTGCCCCAAGAGTTTTGTATTTTTAACAAGCCCCCTGGGAGATCTTTCAGCAATACAGTAAGAATAATTGCCTAGAATAGGAATCACAAAATAGAGGCAGTAAGTCAAATTCACTTGCAAATGTATTTCATTTGGGCCTTAGAGTATTTTATTTATTTATTTATTAAGGTTTTATTTATTTGAGATAGAGAGAGCGAGAGACCACAAGCAGGGGGAGTGGCAGAGGGAGAGGGAGAATCAGACTCCCTGCTGAGCGGAGAGACCAATGTAGGGCTCAATTCCAGGCCTCCAAGATCGTGACCTGAGCTACCCAGGCACCCTGGCCTTACAGTGTTTTAAAAATCAGAATGTTTTCCTCAAAAATCTAGTTTTCTGGCCTCTTGAAAAAATTCTTAAGGAAGAAACCTTGAGCCAATATTCAGACAACAATCAGCTAAAGTCATGGTCGGGACCATCCCATTTCACCCAGCATACTCTCAGTCACCAGAGCCACCAGAGTCTTCCATGGTGTCATGTCCTTATCTTTTGACTTGGGCTCCTCTAGGACAGATACCAGGTTTTGTCATCCACGAATCCTCAGTTCCTAAAGCCAAATTTATAGAAGAGAATGAACAAATGCATGCTGAATGAATAAATGGGCACAAACTTGATGATGTTTCTCATGGCTTGGGTAACTTAACTGCAAATTTTTAAAAATTCTGTTCCTGGGCATACGAGACATGGTGTTTCATCCTGGTTCTGCTGCTGATATGTTTTGCTATACCACCTCACTATTCAGAGACTAAGTTACCTTAACTACAAAAAAAAAATTATGAGGATGGATTGTCTCTAAATTCTTGCATCTCGAACAATGTGGCTTTTTTGGCTGCATGTGGGCATTATGGTTCCATTCTTAAATTGTATGTGGAGAAGAGGCTATTGTGAAATTCAGTCCCAGCCAGTCTCTCTCTCTGAAGCCCCATACCTCAAAATGCCATCTATTGACATGGCGGTTTGGAATCTTAGTTGACCTGAGGAGGTGGCTGACCCTCACATGCTCGCAGAATGGCAGGTATTTATGGAGGCAGACTGGGCCAACTCACAGATGAAGTTCAAACACCTCAGCCTAGTGCAGAAGGCTCGTCAGCCTCAGATCCCTGCTGATTAACCCTGTGACTCTCCCCTTCCCACCAATAATAATCTCAAAAACAAAACCAAAAAACCCCCAAAACAACCCAATTTCCTATGCCAACCCCAAGAACCATGTTGTTTTCCCCTTCTCTGCCCTTGTACATGCTGTTCTCTCTTCCTCAGCCCATTCTGCCATCTAGTAAATCCCTACTGAGCCTTAACACCCAATGAAAGGGATTCCTCTGGCAAGTGGTCCTAGCCACTGGCCCCGTCCCCTTCTGCAAGACCTAAGGTTTCACTCTGTCCCTCCTCTTCGCTTTACCTTTGCCTTGTACATGTTCCTGCCACTGCATCTACCGCAGCGCTCATTCCCTTATGTGCTTGTTGCCCTACCAAACTGTGATGTCCTTGAAGCCAAGAATCTAGGACACCTCACAGAAACACAATCATTGCATGTTGAATGAAGGCTGACCAGCCCTAAACCCCAGATATGCTGAGAGGAGTCAGAGAAGAGCTGACTATTAACCCTTGCACTGCCTATGTTCCTCCTTTCCCACCACATACACTTCTGTATTTTTTTTAAGATTTTATTTATTTATTCATGAGAGACAGAGAGAGAGAGAGCGAGAGAGAGAGGCAGAGGGAGAAGGAGGCTCCCAAAGAGCAGGGACCCCAATGCAGGACTCGATCCCAGGACCCTGGGATCATGACCCGAGCCGAAGGCAGACGCTTAACCATCTGAGCCACCCAGGTGCTCTACACTTCTGTATTTTGAGATGCAGAGCTCATTGCTGATATTTAGAACAACAGATGATGTTTGCCAGCAGCTCTACACTTCTGTATTTTGAGATGCAGAGCTCATTGCTGATATTTAGAACAACAGATGATGTTTGCCAGCAGCTGAGTATCCTGGGTCTCAACATCAGTGCTGCATTCCATGGGTTGTAGGGATTATGTATAGGTGATTTTTTGTGCGTAGCACTTAACAATAACAGCATGGTGTAGGGCAGTATTTCCTAAGCTGTTATGAAGAATCCTTTAATCTTCTTTTGGAGAATGTAAATAGACATTGTATTAAAAAAGTAATCTGGTCAAAAACGTCTGGGAATGTGTGAAAAATATATTCCCCTCTAAGAAAGAAATGTTAAATATGAGCATATTAAAGACTCAAAAGTCTGGTGATATGACCATATTGAAGACTAGAAGTCTGGTGATAAAGAACATGGTTTAATTTTGTTTCACCCAGCACTTCCAAAGCATGGTGTTGAGGAAGGAACACTGAATTAGAAGTGAGAAGGCCTGAGTTCTCATTTCCCCTCTTTCACTAAAGCAAATGTGTGTTCTCAAACCAGAAACTTCCCCTTTTGCAGCCTCAAATTCTTCATTTGTAAATTGAAAGAATTAAAAATGAAAATCTAAATGACATGGCTGGATTAGATTATTTCTAACAGCCTTTCTAATCCCCACTTTCTATCCTGCTCCAAGGGATGAACAACTCTGGCTCTGAAGCCTTCACTGGGGCTAAAAACCTCACAAAATGGGTATTTAGCAACCCACCCCAGGAACAGCTGGGCAAGAGCTTGGCCGTTCTCTCGGCGTGGCTGTTTCTGTCAGATGGCTAGATCTGAAGGGGAATTATCTGGCAATTCTGAGCTGATGTGCCAACTCCAGGATGACTTTTTTTTTTTTTTAAGATTTTATTTATTTGACAGAGAGAGACACAGCAAGAGAGGGAACACAAGTAGGGGGAGTGGGAGAGGGAGAAGCAGGCTCTCCGCCGAGCAGGGAGCCCGATGCAGGGCTCGATCCCAGGACCCTGGGACCATGACCTGAGCCAAAGGCAGACATTTAACGACTGAGCCACCCAGGCGCCCCTCCAGGATGACTTTTAACATTGTAAGAATCAGTCACCCACTTCTCCTCTCCTCCTTTGCAAGGCATTCACCATTGCAAAATCATTGCTCAGAATGTCCAAAAAACAATATTTGACATAAAGTGAAACTCTGAATTAAGGAAGAGCTTTGAGGGAGGAGAGATTTGATAGCAATCATCAGTCAGGACTATGAAAATGCCTAGTACCCGCAGGGAGACCAGATACCCAAGAACGTAAGGGGAGTAAGGCCCCAAGTTCTCCTGGTTTTGAGAGAAAATACAGCCAGGCCCATTCCCTTTAAAGTGCATCTGTGGAAAAGAAAGTACATCTGGCTCAAGTCGGAATTTGGTATCACGGAGTTCATGTGGACAGGGGTCAGCCCATTTCTGCTGATGGAGGCCCGATTAGCATGATGCCACATTCAGAGCAGACTTTCTGGGCCCACACTTTCTGGGCCAAAGGACAGCCTCCAAATGGCCACTGTTGAAGGCCCATATTACACATTTGCAGAGTGGTGTTTCCCTCTGAATAGCATCTCAGCCAAGTCAGAAATACCATTACTCAGCATAATCTGTAGCCAAGATTTGCTTCGCCTGTAAGGTCCACCCAGTCCAGGATCCTTCCTTCTTTCTTTTCCTCTGTCCTGAAACATTTCAGAAAGTTCCTACTGTTTGGTTTGTTTTTTTTTTTTTTTTAGGATTTTATTTATTTATTTGAGTGAGAGAGAGAGAGCACAAGCAGGGTAAGTGGGAGAGGGAGAAGCAGGCTCCCCGCTGGATAGGGAGCCCGATGGGGAGGAATCAATCTTAGTTTTTTTTAAGTGGGCTCCATGCCCAGTGTGGAACTCAAAAGTGGGGCTTAAACTAACAACCCTGAGATCAAGACCAGAGCTGAGATGTAGAGTCAGACGCTTAACCTGATACTAGCTGAGGACAAAGCACAAGCTGACACCCTGACACCCTCCCCCACACTCCTGGGTGAGACATCTGTAACATTCTTCCAGGAAACTTCCAACTATCTTAATGTTAATGCTTTTGCTAGAGCAAAAAAACAACCTTGGTTTGATAATAGCAAGGCCTCCAGTATCCTGAGGGTCTCCTTTAGCGTGTGAAAGTCTTTTTGACACCTCCCTTTTTCTTTACCTCCCCCAACCCCATAATATATAATCAACTGCTCCTCACAACCCTGGTGCAGCTCTTTCTGCCCATGGGTCCTGTCCCTGTGAGGAAGGATAGTTGGAAGGCAGGCCGGCAGGGACAAGCTATCCCCCACCCTAAGAGGAAACCACCCTTAAAAGGATTTTACACCACCCTGGAAGGAGCCCGCCACCCTCTCCCACGGGATAGATAGATGGCAAAAACCTGATCGGATGACGAGCTCATGAAGGGTTAATCAGAATGAAACAGCCCACCAACAAGCCCATAAAAACCCTTAAGACTTAGAAGTCTTAGAAACTCCAGTGGCAACCCTCTTGGGTCCTCTTCCTCCTCGGGAGCTTTGTACTATCACTTTGCTATTCCTCAATGAACCTCGTGAACCTTGTGAGAACCTTGCTTCGCTGCCCACCACCGTCTGGTGGATCTCTTCATTCTTCAAAGCAGCATGACCAAGAACTGCAGGGACTGATGGAGAAAAAATCCTGTAGCACCATGCTTTAATAAAACCACCATTTTGGGATGCCTGGGTGGCTCAGTCAGTTAGGCGGCTGCCTTCTGCTCGGGTGGTGATTCCAGGGTACTGGGATTGAGTCTCACATGGGGCTCCTTGCTCAGCGGGAAGCCTGCTTCTCCCTCTGCCTGCCACTCCCCCAGCTTGTGGTCTCTCTCTCAAATAAATACATAAAATCTTTAAATAGGGGAAAAAACCCCACCGCCCACCATTTTGCACCAAAGGAATCTCAAGAATTCTTTCTTGGCCGTGGGCTCCGGACCTCACTGTACCATACCTCACCTATATTTTACCTACATCAAACTGACTTGAGCACCCCCAGGCGCCCCTCAGAGCATTCCTATTGTTAAAATGACAGAACTAAATATAGTAATGAGTTTGTCCTTTCTTCAAGGGAAGGCAATCTGTGGATTGGGGGGGTACAGGGCCTCACAAGCAGGGAAGCACTCTTGCCAAGGGATTTCGGGCAAGAGCAAATTGTACAGGGTGTTAAAAGAGGCACCGAGAAAACAGGCTAGGAGGAGTTTGGGAATTTCTTTATAAGGCCAGCAGGTCCTATTTTCTAGTGTAAGATAAACTAGCTAAAGCTGAATTGGAAGATTGTGATTGGTATTAGGTTTTTTAAGCAGTGAAGTGTTTCCCTAATTGAAGGTTGACTCAGGTGTGCTGGGCCACGGGGCCAGCCTCCATTTTGTGGATCCCAATAGGTGAATTGACTTTGTCACTATATTTCAGGACTTGCTCTGGGCATCACGGTAATGTCATGGAGCCGGAGTGGGTATCTGCGGTACTTTTAATAGGAGTTGGGTTCAAAAGTTAGTGTCTATGGACTCCGAGAAACAAACTGAGGGTTTTAGAAGAGAGGGAGGTGGGGGGATGGGTTAGCCCTGTGGTGGGTATTAAGGAGGGCACGTACTGCGCGGAGCACTGGGTGTTATATGAAAACAATGAATCGTGGATCACTGCTTCAAAAACTGGTGATGTATTCTATGGTGACTAACATAACATAATAAAAAAATTTTTTAAATAAATAAATAAAGCTTGTTAAAGAAAAAAAAGGCTAGTGTTAAGTTAGTGTTTAGAGCAAAAATCAAATAATAGCAGAATTATCTTTGAAAATATTTTAAATCATCCCCGTGGATAGTGAAATGGTCCCATTCTCAGAAGCACAGGACAATTGAGGGACCTGGTTTTTCTTTTTTTTTTTTTTTTTAAGATTTTATTTATTTATTTGACAGAGAGAGAGAAAGCAAGAGCAGGAACACAAGCAGGGGGAGTGGGAGAGGGAGAAGCAGGCTTCCCGCTGAGCAGAGAGCCCAATGTGGGACTCAATCCCAGGGCCCTGGGATCATGACCTGAGCCGAAGGCAGACGCTTAACGACTGAGCCACCCAGGCGCCCGAGGGACCTGGTTTTTCACTGAGGGATTATTATGTCATTCACCCTACATTTCTCCAGGCCATTGACTGACTCAGTGTGTAGAATGGTACTATTTAAATTGCTATTTCGTGCTCAGAGTCTTGTTTTGTTCTGTTTTGGCTAAAACTGGATTTGTATGAGTTAAGTGTGTATACGACACCATTCAGTGAAATACACAGAAAAAGTATCTACGTTCATCCTACTGACAGAGGTTACCCCCCGGGTGTGGACTGGGATCGGAGGTGCTGGAACCGAAGGGGTCAAGGAGGCCTTCAGTCTCTTCTGGGATGTTTTTATTGTTATTTAACAAGAAAAAATGTGTTCGTATTTTTCTTCTGTAACAGGAGAGGATCCCTGACTACAAGTCACTTACATGCGGTCAGGGAAAGACAAGCATGAAAAGAAAAAAATGGTAAGACACTGATAGCAGTGTGCTGTGGGAGGCCACGGGCGGTGATGAATATTTCCCTGCTGCTTACTCTCATCCCTGTCCTTTTGTCTTGTGCTCAGGGAGCCGTGCTGGGATGAAGCTTTGCTTAGTCTGCTTCAAGGTGACCTAGATAAGACTTGGGCGGTTTGGCTTGTCTTGCCAGGTCCCTCCCCTGCCCCCAGGGAAGGGCAGTTCTTTTAGTATATAGGTAGGTGAGGAGGATTGACATCAGGAGGAGGCACCTGCCTGACTTTCCAATCTGCTATTTCTTTTTTGTCGTTGTTGTTAAGGTTTATTTACTTGAGAGAGAGAGTGTGCACGCACGAGAGGGGGAGGGTCAGAGGGAGAGGGAGAATCTCAAGCAGACTCCCGCCATAAGCACAGAGCTCCATGTGAGGCTTGATCTCATAACTCTGAGATCATGATCTGAGCCGAAATCAAGAGTCAGATGTCCAACCGAATGAGACACCCAGGTGCCCCCAAATCTGCTACTTATTTTGCCATCACAGGGTTGTTGCTAAGGGTGAGAGGGGCCTTTGGGTGGATCACTGCATGTGTTGGCTCACCTGCAGACTCACCTTTGGCAGAGAATTCACCTGCTCTTTGTCCTTTGTGAGGTGGAATGAACTGGAATTAGTATTCCCATGTTAGAGACTTGGAACAAAGGCATGAGAATCAGAAGCAGAGATGTATACCCAACATTGGGTTGTTGGCCCCCCAGTCTAAGGCCCTGTCCATCTAACTACCTTTCATGTTCCTTTCATGTTCTTACTGAACACCTCAGAAGGTGGTTATGGATCAACTGAGAGTGGAAACCTGAATCCATAGTAACAGAACCACAGAAAGCCTACTGGGTGAATATTCAGATCATTTTCCTGACACAGGCTGTACTGTGAATTCTGTCTCAGGCCTAGTGGGAAACTCTACAACTTTTTTTTTTAAGTTTTTTTTTAAGATTTTATTTATTTATTTGAGAGAGAGAGAGAATGAGAGAGAAAGAGCATGGCAGGGGATGGTCAGAGGGAGAAGCAGACTCTCCGCTGAGCAGGGAGCCCGATGCAGGACTCAATCCCGGGACTCCAGGATCATGACCTGAGCCGAAGGCAGTTGCTTAACCCACTGAGCCACCCGGGCGCCCTCTACAACTTTTTTTCCTGGGAATGAGGAACTTCTCAGTTAAAGGCTGTGCTTGGTATAGTAAAAAATTGCAGGCTCTGGACTGAGATGGAACCCATCGCATTTTACCTATAAGATACTGGACAAGTTACTTGTCCTCTCTGAACCCCAGCTCTTTATCTGTCGAATGGGAAAAATACTACCCACTTCATTGGATGACTATGAGGAATGAAGAGAAGCCAGATGCCTGGCCCAAAGCAGGTACTCGTCATTCATTAGTCCCTCCCATTCTCTGGGTCTTTCCTAGCAGGGTCCTGGCCACCAAAACATCTGGTAGGACCCACCTGCTTTGGTGAGTTGGCCTAGTGGGAACATGACAACCCACAAGTCATTTGGAACATTAATGTCCACATCCATCGAGAGAATCTTCACTCAAAAGTGCCTCTTTTCAGGCTAAGTTGGGCCTGTGAGAAAAGAAGAAGGAGGAGAGAAGGAAAGAAAGAAACCCTGAGGACATTGTTTTTACTGCCCTTTTTTCTTTTTCTTATACATGAAGAGAAATTAAGATTAGCTGGCCATGGCTATGGACGTCCTGTACTTATCTTTTCTTTGGATACATTTCAAGAAAGAAAGGATATGATGCTTCTTTCAGTGCTTGATGTTGGCCATGATCACGTGGTGTCGTTTTTCATAGACTTTCTCCTGGATGAAGGTGTTTGATGATAGAGGACTTTGGTCATCAAGATTTTCAGGCCTCTGGCTCAGCAATAAAATGAGATGAGCATAAGGCACCAGGCAGCATTTGTATTAAATGGTTTTCCTCTAGTCTTAATCCTGGATGGAGCTTGCTATTCTTAAAGATCTTTATTTATACATTGGCTGAAGCCCTTTGGTCACCATGACAAAATTCAATTAAAGTTGGCTGAGGGGAAAATTGAGAATTTTATGTATATCTATGTTAAAAATGATTAAAGAAGACAATTTAAGTGATATAAACAAACATTATTTCACACTTCATGAAACAAGCAGTCACCATTCCCAAGGGTCCAGAGAACTGAAAAATGGGAGGAAGGCAGGAAATTTTTATAAGATAAAGAAAAAGCAGAAACAAAATAGAAAGTATCTGACTGACTGGGGCCACATAGTCAACCTCACTCGGGGTAAGAAAAAACAAGGAAATAAGCATAAAGCCCAGAGTTGGCTTGGTGTTTGGAAATCAGCTGATTGGATATACCATATTTCTGGGCATGCAGAACATTTACAGAGACAGGAAAGTTACCTATATTCCTTTTGCTGACATGGCACCCTGGCCAGGAGCAGCTCCATCTTGGGCCTAGAAATTTATCTCAACACGTACATGTATATTCTACATACATATCCACGTATATGTGTATTCTATGTATGTAAATTATGTATAAGGATATGTATAGGGTTATCTCATAAAATTGGAATACAAGAATACAGTAGAGCTGCAGGAAAGGGCTAGAAGTGGGAACTGCAATGTCATTGGGACATCTCCCTACAAGTCTGTTGGGTTCTTCTCTCCTCTCCTCCCCCTCCCCTGGTGGAATATGGCTGTTAATCAGCCTCCTGAGAAAGTGATTGATGCTTATGGTTCTAACCATTTCTGAGTCAGGGTGGTCTAGATCACAAATCCCCATTCCTAACTTGGGCAATTGTCCATCCTGAGCCAATGAGTTATTAGAGCCAGCGGAAATGAGATACACAGTGCAGACACGGCTGCTGGAGCCTCTCCATTGTGAGCAAGGAAGACACAGTCATTACAATTTGTGACCAAGAACTGGAGACCCAATCTAGACTGGGTATCAGTGCTACATAAAGAAAGCAAAAATGACCAAATATGAGCAAATATAACCAAAATGACCGGCGTCAAGACTGAGAAGGATAACCAAAACAGTGGGTTGGCCTCTGGGTGAGATGAGATGGAGAAAAAGAATCATGGCTTGATGGGGATAAAGGAGATAGGCCAAGAGAAATCCTGAGTGTGAAACCTGGAGGTTGAAGAGCAGGATTGTGCCACTGAGAGTAGAAGGGAGAGAGAAAGGACAGCCAGGGCTGCTGCCTGGTTCTGTGGAATAGAACCTCCTTTAACTACTCCCACCTAAGCATTTTGTAATCCCTTCCCCCTTCCAACATCCTGCTTCTAAATGGGGTCTGTGTCTCTGGTCTCCTATCTCCTTGCCTAATTAAAGGAAAGCTGTAAAAACAAAATAGTGATGGAAAGAATAATAGCTTCCACTTACTAAGAGCCTCCTCTACCCCAGCTGTTTCACATAGTTTCTAATTTTCACAACTTTGTGAGTCAAACATTGCTATCCCCATTTTATTGACATGGAAAACGAGTCTCAGTGTGATAAAGTAACTTGTCCCAAGTCACATAGCTACAGGGCATGGAACACAGAGTCAGACCCAGGTCTGCTGATTGCTGCCCACCATGCCAGTGTCCTTGATGGGGGGATAAGGAATTGTGTTAGTTTCCTATTGCTGTTGTAACAAATTACCACAAACTTAGTGCCTACAACAATGCAAACCTATTATCTTAACAGTCTAGATAGGCCTATGAGCTGGAAAAGGTAAGGAAGCAGATTCTTCACTAGAGCTTCTGGGAGGAACGCATTCCTGCCAACCCCTTGACTTTAAGATTTCCGACTTCTAGACTGTATTCTTTGACTCATGGCCTCTTCCTCCATCTTGAAAGCCAGCCGTGTAGTGTGTTCAAATGTCTGTGTCACTCTGCTTCCATCTTCACATCTTTGCTCACTCTGATCCTCCTGCCTCCCTCTTGTAGGACCCTTGTAATTACATTGGGTTTACCAAATAATCCGGAATAATCTCTCCATCTCAAGACCCTTAATTCAGCCACATCTGCGAAGTCCCTTTTGGCATGTGATATAACATATTCACAGGCTCCAGGATTAGAGTGTGGATATCTTTGGGGACCATTATTCTACCCGTGTATGAACAGCATCCATCTCATTGACTGCTATATCCCCAGCACCTAACGCAGGGCTTGTTGCATATAAGTGCTCAAGAAATATTTTGTTAAACTGATGGGTAAGGAATAGTAAACTAGATTGACTCCAAATTTTATCCTCTGCTTTTGTTTTCTTTTTTTCTTTTTTTTTAAGATTTTATTTATTTATTTGACAGAGAGAGAAGGAACACAAGCAGGGGAGTGGAAGAGGGAGAAGCAGGCTTCCCTCTGAGCAGGCAGCCCGATGCTGGTCTCCATCCCAGGACCCTGGGATCATGACCTGAGCCGAAGGCAGACTCCTAACAACTGAGCCACCCAGGTGCCCCTGCTTTTGTTTTCATTTTTATTCTAGTTTTTGTTTCACCTACCTTAGGATCAGAGGGACTAACTCCATGGCCAAGCAATCTATTCTTCCAGTTGGTCCTGGATTTAAAAACAGACAGCTCTTGGGGTGCCTGGGTGGCTCAGTTGTTAAGCATCTGCCTTCAGCTCAGGTCTTGATCCCAGGGTCCTGGGATTGAGCCCCACATCGGGCTCCCAGCTCCACGGGAAGCCTGCTTCTCCCTCTCCCACTCCCCCTGCTTGTACTCCCTCTCTTGCTGTGTCTCTCTCTGTCAAATAAACAAATAAAATCTTAAAAAAAAAAAAAAAGCCCTCAACACCAGAGTCTGTCATCTAAGACTGAGTGGAGCTCTACGTTGTAAATAAAATCTTCAAAATTGCAGACTGACTGCCTGTGACCTCCAGTGGTGAGGGCTTCAAAACTTTAACAACACAAACCGTGAACAAATAGCCCAAAATTTAAAAAAATGGGCAAAGGACTTCTTTCTTCCAAAGAAGACAGACAAATGGCCAATAAACATATGAAAAGATGTTCAACATCATTAACCATCAGGGAAATACAATGAGATTACTTCTCCCATACTATGATTTTTATAATTAAAAAAAGAAAGAAAGAAAAGAAGTGTTGGCAGGGACGTGGAGAACCTGGAACCCACATATATTGCTAGTGGGAATATAAAATGGTAGAGCTGCTGTGGAAGACAGTTTGGTAATTATTCAAAAAGTTAAACACAGAATTCCCATATTACCCAGCAAATCCGTTCCTAAGTATATGATGTAGGAAAGACGTTAGGGTTTGAAGCCGACGGCCAAGAAAAAATTCCTGAGACGTCTTTGGTGCAAAAAGGTGGTTCTATTAAAGCCGGGGGACAGGACCTGTGGGCAGAAAGAGTTGCAATGGGGTCATTAGGGGTGGTGATTATATACCTTCAAGTTGAGAGGGGGTTAGGGATAGAGTAAGTCTCTAAGGAATTTTGGAAACAAGGTTTCCAGAACCTTGAGGGGGATAGCTATTATTAGGAAAAGGTCATTTATTACCATATAATAAAGTCATGAGACCCTTCAGATATATATTGGTGGGTCATATGCTTGGGGAACGATTGCCATATCTTGGGGGGTGGTTAGAGAGAAAGGAAATTTCCAAAGGAATTTTTTTAAAGATTTTATTTATTTATTTGACAGAGAGAGACACAGCGAGAGAGGGAACACAAGCAGGGGGAGTGGCAGGTAGAGGGAGAAGCAGGCTTCCCGCAGAGCAGGGAGCCCGATGTGGGGCTCTATCCCAGGACCCTGGGATCATGGCCTGAGCTGAAGGCAGACGCTTAACGACTGAGCCATCCGGCTGCCCCTCCAAAGGAATTTTTTAAAAATATTTTTAAAAAGGTTTTATTTATTTATTTGAGAGAGAGAAACAGAGATAGTGCCTGACGTGGGGCTCGATCCCAGAACCCTGGGATCATGACCTGAGCTGAAGGCAGATGCTTAACCGACTGAGCCACCCAGGTGCCCCCAAAGGAATTTTTATACGTTAAGGTAGACTTAGAGGATCCTGGGGGTGGGTGTCGGGCTAAGATTGCCTTTTGCCCTTAGCAAAGGGTCAACATCAAGGCAGTTGAGTCCCTAGAGGAATATCACTCTGCCTCTTTCAAGGACTTGACAGTAGGCTGTAAGTAGTAAGAAAATTTAATAATTTTTCTTCTGCCTTTGTTTCCCATATCATATATACCAAAAGAATTGAAATCAGGGCCTCAAACTGATG
Source organism: Callorhinus ursinus (assembly GCF_003265705.2). Taxonomy (NCBI): domain Eukaryota; kingdom Metazoa; phylum Chordata; class Mammalia; order Carnivora; family Otariidae; genus Callorhinus; species Callorhinus ursinus. The sequence continues at coordinate 61,250,090 of NW_027397063.1, forward strand.
TTTGTACACCCGTGTTCACGTCAGCATTGTTCACAACAGCCAAAATGTGGAAACACCTCAAGTGTCTACCAACAGATGGATAAACAAAATGTGAAATACACATGGTATTCAATATTATACAGCCATAAAAAGGAATAAAGTTCTGATATGTGGCACAATGTGGGTGAACTCTGAAAATATTATTTTAAGTGAAATAAGCTAGACACAAAAGGACAAATATTGTATGATTCCACTTATATGAATTATGTAGAATAGGCAAATTCATCCAGACACAAAGTAGATTAGAGTTTACCAGGGGCTGGGGGGAAGGGGGACTGGGGACTTATTGCTTAATGGGTATAGAATTTCTTTTGGGGGTGATAAAAAATTTTGGAAACAGGTAGTGATGATGGTTGCACAACATTGTGATATACTTAACACCACTGCACTGTATGGGTGAAAATGATTAAAATGACAGAATTGATGATGTTATATATATTTTACCACAATTTAAAAAAATAGTAAAAAAAATAATGAATAAATGAATAAATCATAAACCTTTTGTCAGGGAAAGAAGGGCTTTCAATGAATCAACACTGCCACAGGGTAAAAAGCATAGGTCCCGTGAATCCCTAGACTCATAAAGGACAGAATATTTAATTACAGGGACTTGGTGGAGAGAAATACTCTGAGGCCTTTGTTATGTAACATAGGGAGCAGCTAAACTAGTTTTATCAAACTTTATCAGCCCTGGGACTGATATACATGGAACTAACTGTTTCACAAAAAAACTGATTTTAGGGTTTAATGAAACCAAGCAGGAGAAACAAACATTAGGAGATGTTCTGTCTTCCATCTCACCAGGATTTAACACAACTGGGAATAGAGTGTGCTTGTGCTGATAGATCATAGTAGAAAGTACAAAGGGGGGACTTTCAAGGAGGACATGGTAAACAGAACTGCAAGCAAAGGTCTTTAAGGCAAATAATAGAACAAGTTCCATACAGAAAATTTTATTTTTTTTAAAGATTCTATTTATTCATGCAGAAAATTTTTTTATGGTTTTTTTTTAAAAGATTTTATTTATTTGAGGGCGCCTGGGTGGCTCAGTTGGTTAAGCAACTGCCTTCGGCTCAGGTCATGATCCTGGAGTCCCAGGATCGAGTCCCGCATCGGGCTCCCTGATCGGCAGGGAGTCTGCTTCTCCCTCTGACCCTCTTCCCTCTCATGCTCTCTCTCTCTCATTCTCTCTCTCTCAAATAAATAATAAAAAATAAAAAAATAAAAAAGATTTTATTTATTTGAGAGAGAGAGAGAGCACATGAGATGGGAGAGGGTCAGAGGGAGAAGCAGGATCCCCGCTGAGCAAGGAGCCTGATGCCGGACTCCATCCCGGGACTCCAGGATCATGACCTGAGCCGAAAGCAGTCGCCCAACCAACTGAGCCACCCAGGCGCCCCATACAGAAAATTTTAATATGTAATCATAGAAGAGAGTTCAAAGCCATATAACCAGAAGATATATTTGGTCTACACAGTGTTTAAATTAGTTGCTAATACTTAAAAATCAAAATATTTCACTTCAAATTCTGTTTGATAGCTCCTCTTGAAAAATCAGAAGACCTGGCAAAAGTGGGTCCACAGTCTTGCCTGGAAACCATCCCTGGCACTGAGAGGTGGTTGCCGCCTTGGAAGGGCTGGGTGGTCTGTAGGTTGTCCCTTGCCCAGCAAAACAGGCTTCATTCACCCATGGGTGTTGGAATACCACGGTACCACCAGGGCCAGTCCCCCCTGAAACATCTAGCTCTTTAAAATGGAAACTGTTGGGGCACCTGGGTGGCTCAGTTAAGCAACTGCCTTCAGCTCGGGTCATGATCCCAGGGTCCCGGGAGCAAGCCCCGCATCGGGCTCCCTGCTCTGTGGGAAGCCTGCTGCTCCCTCTCTCACTCCCCCTGCTTGTGTTCCCTCTCTTGCTGTCAATCTCTCTCTGTCAAATAAATAAATAAAAAATCTTTAAAAAAAAATGGAAACTGTTAAAACAAAACAACTTGGTAGGCAAATACATTTTCTCTGACCTGTGTAAGGAAAAATGTGTTTAATTAGTTTAAATTTTGGTATTGAAAGAGGACTTCGACTTCCTCCATTTTTAAAAAAGATTTTATTTATTAGTGCAAGGGGGGCAGCAGAGGGAGAGGGAGAAGCAGGCTCCCCCTGAGCAGGGAGCCTGATGTGGGGCTCAATCCTAGGACCCTGAGATCAAGATCTGAGCCAAAGGCAGACGCTTAACTGACGGAGCCACCCAAGCATCCCTCAACTTCCTCCATTTTTCTCCTCCAACTTTCTAATTCAGTTCTTCTTTCCAGCTTATTTCTCAATTCAGGCAAAAGACTGCAGGCAAAACATCTCCTGATGGGAACCAAAACTACCCCCTGGCAATAAGGACTGCCCTGAGCCAGCAAGACCCTGCCCTTCACTGCCCACCTGCACTACCCAGCAACCTTTATCGCACATTTTCCGTATATAAACTTGGAACAGTTTTCTGCATCTTGCAGTCTTTGAGACGCTAGTCAACAGTCTTACCAGTGTTGGCCTCAGTGAGATAAGCTAAGCTCCTTTCTTGTTTCACCACCACTTGTCTCTCTGCCTTTGGATTTTGTCAGTGGCAAGTGGCCAAACTAGTCTGTTTGGGACCCCCAGAGCAGATGCTCCTGTACCCAGGGCGCCCCAGCTACAGCACACCATATTGTTGTAGAAAATTTAGGCAAAACAAGGGCAGAACTGTAAGCTTGGGACTGGTCTGTTTATTTATAGCTGAGTCCCTCATGCTTAGAACATTACTGATGCCCATAAATACAGGAGGAGGGAATGAAGATGTCATGTGGTATGCAGTAACCAAAACATTCATAGGAAAACCAGAGCAAGCTTGCCCTAAGGGGACAGTGCATGAAGAAAAAAAAAACACCGAAGCACAAAACTTTCTGACAGATGTCACTGATTGGGGGGCAGGAGCCCAGAGAGATGAGAATCATGATAGAGAACTGAGCCGGACTTGAAACTCTGTGCTTACTAGGGCACTACAGCAAATGACAACATTTCCAAAAGATTTTTAGTTATGTGGGGAAAAAAAGGAATATAAGTAAGTAAGATGATTCCATAAACTTGTACGCTATATAAAATGTCCTTGGTAGTAAAATAAAAATGACTCTGAGGATCTCTGCTAATGGAGATGTCTCAATGTTTCTCTTGGAACATCCAAGATGGGCTGCTTTGCCGTAAAGATTATTTTGAATTAAAAACAATCAAGACGGGTCGCCTGTCTGGCTCAGCAGGGTTGTTTGAGTCCCAAGTTGGGTGTGGAGCCTACTTAAAAAACAACCAAGACCCAGCAGATTCAGGTAAAGTTCTTTATCTCCCCCTACAACTGCTTAAAAAGAATTTAGACAGGGGCGCCTGGGTGGCTCAGTCAGTTAAGCGGCTGCCTTCAGCTCAGGTCATGATCCTGGGGTCCCGGGATCGAGTATCGCGTCTGGCTCCCTGCTCAGTGGGAAGCCTCCTTCTCGCTCTGCCTGCCTCTCCCCCTGCTTGTGCTCTCTCTCTCTCTGATGAATAAATAAATAAAATCTTAAAAAAAAAAAGAATTTAGATAGAAGACCTGCTCCAGGAAGACAGCATAGATAACTACATTATGATATGAACTAGGTATAGTAGACAAGAGAGGAACCTAGCAAGGCCTTCTTGAGCAAAGTCCTCTCTGATGTGGAGAACAAAGGCAAAAGAAAAAAATTAAATTTCTTTACAGTTGGGCATTTCTTTACACTTTACAGCCCATTGACAAGTACTTGAGACAGGGAGAGTGACCTTCCTGAAGGATCTTAGCCATCTCAAAGTTAATACTTTGCTAGAGGCAAAAGGCAACCTTGGCTTGTTATTAGCCTGATCTCCAGGGTCCTGTAACAATCACTTTGGGAACTTCCTTTTTATCTACCGCTCCCCCTGCCAAATATGTTAGTAATCATCCTCTAAACATGTGGCCCACTGATATCCATCTGAAAGGTCTCATGACTAAGAGTTTGTTATGCTTCAGGATTTCTTTTCCTTAGTGTCCATGGTTCTTGGTCATGCAGCACCAGACGAAGAGTGGTAGGCAGCAAAGTTTACTAGGCAATAATACAAAGGTCCCACAGAGGAGGGACCTGAGAGGGTTGCCACTAGAGTTTTTAAGTCTAGGGGGTTTTATGAGAATGTTGGTGGGTGGTTTTAATCTGATTAACCCTCCACGTGCCTGTCACCCAATCAGGTTTTTGTCCATGCGCCCATCTACCTATCAGGTAGTTGTTCACGAGCGAAAGGGTGGAGGGCTCCTTCCAGTGTGGTGTAAAATCCTTTTTAAGGGTAGTTTCCTCTTAGGGTGGGGGCCCCTTGTCCCTGCCTGCCTTTTTTCAGAGGGTCCTTCATTAATATGATGGAGAAGGGCTACTGAGGGCTTCTGAGATTATGCAGAGGTTCAGTTGTCTAGTGAAACAGAGAAACTAAAGGAATCCCATGAAAAACTGCTTTCTTCACTCCTTTTCCTGCTTCTGTTCTTGCTAGGACCTACACCCCAGCCTTACACACGCCTTAGAGAACAGATAATGTTATGAACTTGTAAAGGTCAAGAGTTAATGATCTCTTTGGAGTCTTCCAGCACAAAAGATAGTATCTAAGGAGTGACTGGGTGGGGTTGTCATGAATGTTTTCCGAGACCACTGACTCATCAAGACCCCTGGCTCCAGGGCATAAGTGAATTATGAAGAACACTTAACACTCCTTTGTTCCTGGATGCCTGAGAAGATACATGCAGTGGACCACAATCCTCAATAAAAACCCCAGACCCCAAGAAAAGATGAGACTCACCTTTCCTTTCCAGGTCTCCCAGACACTGTACCTGCACTCTCTCCGTGTCTTCAATAAACTCTACTCTCACTTCCTCTCGCCTCACATTTGATTTTTATCCTGCGCAAAGCCAAAGACCCTCTTGGCTCATCCTGTGGTACCTCTTCCGGATCCTTGAACCTGGTCAACCTGCATCATCTAGCATCTTTTCTTTCTTTTCTTCCTTTCTTCCTTTCTCTCTCTCTCTCTCTTCTTTCTTTCTTTTCTCTCTTTCTCTTTCTCCTTCCTTCCTTCTTCTTTTTCTTTCTTTCTTTCTCTTTCTTTCTTTCTTTTCTTTCTTTCTTTCATTCATTCATTCATTCTTTCTTTCTTCTGCTTATTGCTCACACTATTTGAATAACACTGTCTCACCGAGACTGACAGAAGCTCCATTTTGACTGATGAGTTTAGGGTTTGAGGCCTCATATGGCCAACATTTTACAAGCCTATCGGCCAACCAACACTCCCAGACTTTTCTGGTCACCCTCCTTGCATTTGCAAAGATGAACCAAAAAATTAGCTTTGCATAGGGTCTGGCATGCCCCCCACACCTCCCCCTTGTAATGTAAACAGTTGCTGGAGGCTGCCCTGACAGGTTAGCTGCACAGTCCAGAGTGAAGACACAGACTTTAGGGAGCAGGGTTTGGTTAATTACTAAATTATTTCTTAAATTATTATTTATTAAGCACCCATGGTTTGGGTACTTGGGATGTAAGGGTGAAAATGGATAAAGGGTCTGTCCTCATGGAACTGATGTGCTATTGAGGGTGTGAGAAGGGAGAAAAAATAAACAATGATGCTTGTCAATGTCTTCTACAAATAGTAATTTTCAGATTCTAGTGTGCAGTCCAGTTGCTTGGTGAGCTCAGTGAAGTGGATTGCTGGACTCCATGCCCAGAAACTGATTCAGTAGGTTTGAGGTGGGGTCAAAGAATTTGCCTTTCTAACATTCTCAGGTGAGACTACTCAAAGTGGAGTTTGCACAAATCATAGAACTCCAAGATCACTACATGTAAGATGAAGGATTTCATACGTTGCTTGCTCCTCTGAGTGTGGTTCGCAGGACTACCTGGTGATCTTTATGAAAAGTACATAAAGAAGTGAATTCTTGGGTGCCTGGGTGGCTCAGTTGGTTAAGTGACTGCCTTCGGCTCAGGTCATGATCCTGGAGTCCCGGGATCGAGTCCCGCATTGGGCTCCCTGCTTAGCGGGGAGTCTGCTTCTCCCTCTGACCCTCTTCCCTCTCGTGTTCTCTCTCTCTCATTCTCTCTCAAATAAATAAATAAAATCTTTAAAAAATAAGCAAGCAGACTCTGCACCAAGGACAGAGCCCAACACGGGACTTAATCCCATGACCCCGAGATCGCGACCTGAGCTGAGTAGGACACCCAACTGCCTGAGGCACCCAGGTGCCCCACATAAATTTTGAGTGTATGGTTCAGTGGCATTAAATACATTTATGCTGTTCTGAAGCCATCACCACTCTCCATCTCTAGGACTTTTTCATCTTCCCATACAGAAACTCTGTACCCATTAAACAATAACTCTCCATTCCCCACTTCCTCTGGATCCTGTTAACAACTGTTCCAGTTTCTGTCTCTATGCATTTGGCTATTCTAGGTATCTCATAGAAGTGGAATCATATAATGTTGTCTTTTTGTGACTGGCTTACTTCACTTAACATAATGTCTTCAAGGTTCATCCATGTTGGAGCATGTACGGGATGCCACATTGATTATGAATCCATAGGCTACCACTAAATATAAAGTCACTTACAATAAGCTTCATATTTGTGAGATGTTTGCACGTTTGTAGCTGTGAATTGCAAAGCTAAAGGTAAGTCTGAAGTACCAAGGCTAAAGCATCTTTTGGACTGAATTTGGCGGGGGTGACCTGCTGGGAGGCAGGTTAGTTTAGGCTGGGGAAAATGACATTCATGAGGACAGAAAAGTGGAGACCCATGCAACACATGTGGTGACAAGAAGCCAACTCACCTGGCTATGCTCAGGAGCCTGAGTAGGGCAATACTGAGAAAAACATAGAAGATGCTATGGTTTGAATGTTTGTGTTATCCCCAAGTTAATTTGTTGAAAATCCTAATGCCTGAAGTGATGATATTAGGAGGTATCCTTTGCGAGATGCTTAAGTCATGAGGGTGGAGCCCTCATGACTGGGATTAGCACTCTTTTAAAAGAGATCCTGGAGAGAGGCCTCATCCCTTCTGCCCTTTGAGGTTACAAAGAGAAGTCTGTGACCTGGAAAAGGGCCCTCACCCTACCATGCCGGCACCCTGAGCTCAGACTTCCAGCCTCCAGAGCCATGAGAATAGCAGCCTGAATGGACTGAGATGGATGATAAAGGCAAAAATGGAGAGACAAAATGTACATATAAACAGTTTCAATGTAATCAGAGATGCCATTTCAAGCCAGAGGGAACTGAAGCTAAGATGGGACATATTCCAACTACTGTTTAGAGAAAGAGGTACTGCTGATTTGTGTAGTTTGAATGGCAGGAGCCTGGGACAGGCATGCAGGCAAGGCACAACCTCTCAAGTTGGGTTCAGATGGGCTCAAACTTGCCCCGTGAGGTTTGTTGATGCACCCACACTCTACCGTGCCAATCAGGATTTGTTGTGTAGACTGCATGCCTAGTTAAGAGAAGGAAATGGAATGCAACAAAAGGAAACCATCAGAAAATGGAGCAGTCAGGGGAGGTCAGGATGAAGTATGGTTTTGGAGGGCTGACCTAGAGGCAGGGTAGAGAGACCCCTTTCTCAAAATGTTTGTCCAGAGTTCTGGGGCTCCTGGATTTCACTCTGGTCTGAACCAAAAGATAAAACCTGGAGAACTTAGGAGAACCTTGCTTTTTATGGCCGTTGCTGGGGATGGAAGCAAAGGCAAAACCCAGGACAGATGCTGCACCAGCCACCCCAGCCTAGCTGGTGAGTCACACCCTGAATTTGGACAGGAGTCAAGGGCCTGGGGTGGGAGTTTACCTGCCTAATCTTGATTCGGTTCCTTGATATTTTCTTCATTGTTGTGCAGAACCACACAGTAAGAGAGTCGAAGGAGCTGAGAGTAGATGTGAAGAGGAAGGGCTGGTGGTTAAGGGATCCATGGGGACAATCAGAAGCTCTCCTTTTGTTTCAACCCAACCGGCGCAAGGATATAATCCTGGACTGGGGGATAGCTATTGAAATGGATAGGAAAAGGCAGACCCAGATGAAGGGGAAAAAATCACAAGATTAACAAAAACATCTCACAGTGTGAAGGACTTTGGAAGCCACCCAAGATCAACTTCCCCTCTAAAGAAAATGATTACTAACATTTTTGAGGACTTCCTTCACATTAGGGTGTTCTAACTGCTTTAAATGTAAGTCCTTTAATCCCCTCCAGAGTCCCGGGGCCATTAGAGTCCCTGTTTAGAGATGAGGCAACAGAGGTTAGGCAGCCTGCCTGAGGTGGCAGATGGTGAGTGGTGGAATCTGGATCAGAACGTGGGCATGCGCTCCAACACCTTCAGGCCAGCCATCAAGCAATTCTACTTTCTTTCTTTCTTTTTTGGTATGTGTACTTTCAGAGCCCAACATCCCTGTATACTTCTGCTCCCTCGTCTTTCCATTTGTGCACCCTAGTGAATACATTCAGAGTCTAAAGGACAGAGCAAAATATTTCTTTCTGTTCCTATGCAGTTTCCTTTTGGGTGATGAGGCACCTCCTTCTTGTTCTCTGCCCTTTTTCTACCCTTTTCCCCATGCCCATCCAGCTTCGTCCTCTCTGTATTCAGGCCAGCAGGGCCCATCTGCCCCTCCTGTCTGAGATTGCCAAATCCCTTTATCCTGGTCCTCAGATTCTTAAGAGCAGAAAGGCCATTTTAAAAGACAAGCCTCTGGGCGCCTGGGTGGCTCAGCTGGTTAAGCGTCTGCCTTCGGCTCAGGTCATGATCCCAGGGTCCTGGGATCCAGCCCCGCATCGGGCTCCCTGCTCAGCGGGAAGCCTGCTTCTCCCTCCCCCTCTGCCCCTTCCCACTTCTTATGTGGGTGAGTGCGCACAGGCTCTCCCTCTCTATCCCTCTCTCTCTCCCTCGAAAAAAAAGTAAACCTTAAAAAAAAAAAAAGACAATAAAAGATAACCCTCTGTCTTGCTAATATTGCTTACCTTGATCAGAAGGAAAGTAAATTAGGACCCAAATAGTCTGAAACAGGGGCTCTCAGGGCTCTCCAGGCTGAAAATGAAAGTGCTAGATACACCAAAGAAGTATACTATTATTTAAGGCAGTATTATGAGTTCAGGTCTCTGGTTGGCTCAAAGAGGAGTTATAAACTACTATTTGCCATCAGCAGCCTTCCGTTGTCATGTTACTGGTGCTGGGAAACCAGGTTTCAAACAGGTCCAAAATGGGTAGCATATGATTCCAGGGGGTTTAGGGTCATTCAACTGGTTGTACTGGTGTGTACATATTTGAAGCTTAGTAAAGCTGTTTCCCTAAGATTCTCACAGCAGTTGAGTATATCTTTTTGCTGACATCCTCATCCTCTTGGTGGGAATGAGAATGGAAAGAGCAAGTAGATGAGACAGGGACAGAGAACCCCAAATGACTGCACCCACCCCAATGGCCAAAACTCTAATCCTCAAAATGTCCTTATGTTCAGCAGAAATCCACTTCCTATGGATCAAGTCTGCACTTCGAAGCCCACAGAGAAAGGACCTTCTCTTCCCAATGACAACACTTAAGCTTCTGTTCTAAAGGAGAAAAATCCCTATTTCCCATATATATATATATACACACACACACTCATTCTACTCTGCCACTTTCCAGACCTCCATCATCCTGATCATTCTGCTCTGATTTACTCAAGTTTGCCAATATACTTTTAAATATAGCACCAGGAATTGAATGATTATTTCCTCAGGAAAGAGTAGTTATGTTGCACACACAATGTCTGAACAAGGCAGAAGGAGACAAGAAACGGAAGTGATTTTAAGGAAGTAAGCTTGAGGACTGGAAAGAGGGTATTGAAAAACTGCACATAGTGGTTCAGATGTAAGATAATTTGAGGGTGGCTGTGTTTCCTGGTGGGAAACAGGAAATATAGACCTGACGGGAGAAGAGATGAAGACCGAGGGTATAAAGAGTCTTCAGCCTAGGTGTAGGCAGTGGTAGAAAATCCAGTGAGGGAGGGGAAAACTCCCATTTGTGGAGGACAAGGATGATCAGGCTGTGCCGCTTTCCTGGTGTTAATATCGTCTGGTCTTCACAATTTTGTAAGGTAGGAGTCCCAGTCCTCATGAGGAGGGTGAGGCTGATAAAAGTTAAGTAACTTGCCCAGGGCCACTGAACCACTAAGTAAAAGGGCTGGGACTCCAATTCAGGTGAGTTCTCAGGGAGTGTGATGAGAGCCTCAAGAATTTTTCTCGGGGCGCCTGGGTGGCTCAGTCGTTAAGTATCTGTCTTCGGCTCAGGTCATGATCCCAGGGTCCTGGGATCGAGCCCCGCATCAGGTTCCCTGCTCCGCGGGAAGCCTGCTTCTCCCTCTCCCACTCCCACTGCTTGTTCCCTCTCTCGCTGTGTCTCTATCAAGTAAATAAATAAATAAAATCATTAAAAAAAAAAAAAGAATTTTTCTCAAATCTGTGGAGTCAAGTATGAATCACTGAGGAGCATTAGTACATGAAGGTTTCCCGAGTTGTCTGTAGATGGAGTGCAGATCTAGTGCTTATGAAATGAAGTTTACAGTTTGTTGGGAGGCTGGGAGAGCGCAGAGCTTAATGGTTAGGAACACCGGCTGTAAAGAGATCTGGCTTCAAATCATAGCTTTGCCCCTTGCATTGTTACGTGTTCTTGGAAAAATTTCTCCACCTTTCTACCTTTTCTTTGTCTATAAAATGGTATGAGTAATACCAACTTTGTAGCATTGTTACAAGGACTAAATGAGATCGTGTTTTTAATGGGGTATATTCATATATCTATATAAGTAAAATAGTTGTAAAGAGTATATATGAGAAATGCTTAACTGGTAAGCATTCAACAAAGGATAGCTATTTCTATATAAATTATTCATTTGTCTTTGGCACTCAACATTGAGCCTCTTTTTACTTCATTATTAAAAAATTTTGGGGGGCAACCCTCTCGGGTCTGCTCCCTCCTTGGGAGCTTTCTACTATCACTTCACTATAGCTTAATAACCTTGCTTTGCTGCCCACCTCTTCAAAAAAATAAATAAAAATAAATTAAAATAATTTTTTTAAAGATTTTGTACACCCAATGTTCAGCTCAAACTCACAACCCTGAGATCCAGAGTCACATGCTCTACTGACTGAGACAGCCAGGCGCCCACTGGGCCTCTTTTCAAAATGGAGAATAAATGTGGTAGATCATAATGTGTCATTTGGCTTAGGTTGAGCTACTTTTCCCGATTCCTTTCCATGTGTGTTTCCAGTTAGGATGATCCATGAGAGATTCTTGTGGCAGATCCTTGAGACTGAGGGCAGAAGTGAAGGAACCGCCATTTTGTAGCTTACACACATTGTCATTTATTATTGTGAGGAAGCAGCCAGGCTTACAACTGCTCCAGCTTCCTCTGTATCCTCCTCCGGCATCTCTGGCTTCTGGGCCGGATGTGTGTGGTTAGCACTCTGATGAAGGGTCACAGCTTCTGCAAGACATCCATACCCTCACGGTTGGAGGCAACAAGGACTGTCACCATTTCATCTTTTGGCTCCAGCATGTGCTTCCTGTCTTCCACCTTAGATCCAGCTTCTCTTCTCCACTGCCTGCCTGCTGACTATGTATACCTCCTAGTTAGGGTTGCCAGACTTAGCAAATAAAAATATAGGATGCTCGGTCGAATGTGAATTTCAGATAAACAACAAACAATTTTTTAGTGTATGTTCCTCTGTAATTCACATTTCACTGGGCATCCTGGTTTTTTTGTTTTTTATTTGCTAATTTTGGCAACACTAAGAGTGGAAGAGTAAGAGTAAGTGATTGGGGAAAGATGATTGCTGGGCAGAATCCCATTGAGGATAGTGACTGTGTGAGTTTACAATGACACCAATTAATACCCAGCTGAATGCTTTCCTCCGGCTGGGCTCAGCTGCTTGGGTGCAGGTAAGGCCTAGATAATTGGGTTCCTCCAGAGTTAGGATTTTACCAGGTAGATGCTGGTAAAAAGCACAGGAGAGTTTAGGGCAGAGGTTTGCAAACTTGAATTGGTCACAGCATCACTCAGAGGACTTTGTCAGAATGCAAACTGTGGGGCCCCACCCACCCCTGAAGTTTCTGATTCAGTGCAAGATCATAATGTGTCATTTGGCTTAGGTTGACCTACTTTTCCAGATTCCTTTCCATGTGTATTTCCAGTTAGGATGATCCATGAGAGATTCTTGTGGCGGATTCTTGAGACTGAGGGCAGAAGTGAAGGAACCGCTATTTTGTAGCTTACACACGTTGTCTTTTATTATTGTGAGGAAGCAGCCAGGCTTACAACTGCTCCAGCTTCCTCTGTATCCTCCTCCAGCACATCCAAGAATGTGCACTTCTAATGAGTGCAGCACTTCAAGACCCACTGGAGTAGAATGAAATGGGGGACCATGAGATTGAAAGTAGATAAGGGGAAGGAGTGACAATGGAGGAGCTGATGGGACAGAGTGTATTTCCTGCCTTCACAGTGAGCACCAGACTGTGATGGTGACTTCGGGGAGTGGGAGGGGGATTGTGTTCCTTCAATCTGTTCTTTGCTCTCTAATTTTGGGCTATGTATGTACTATCCCTGTCCTTTCCTAACACTGGCATCTGCCTCCCTTCTAACCAGGGAAGTTTTGAGAACTCTGGTGTCATGACACTAGTATCCACTGTGATCTATGGGAAGCTGGACATTAAAACAGATGCACTGATGGAGGCAACATCAACCACAGAAGTATGGAAGTGAAGGTCACAAGATCTCACACAGAGACCTATAGGAAGAGAGGATGAGAGAGGGGAGAGGCAAAGGAAGACATGCAAAGAGCACAATGCACAAAAAACCAGAATGCACAAAGAGAAAAGCAAAACCCAAACAAAGAAAACTGCACAGAGGTAAGAGAAGCACAAATATACAAAGGTGAGGACAGCAAAGAGGTTTCCCAGAGGGACTGAGTGATGAAGGAGAGTTTCCCAGAGGGACTGAGTGATGAAGGAGAGTTTCCCAGAGGGACTGAGTGATGAAGGAGAACAATAAGGCATCAGGAGTCATAGGGAAGATGTGTAGAATTTTGTCATCTAAATTGTGTGTTCTGAGAGTGTTTGATCATGTCTCATGTACTCATCCTGTATCCTACTGAAAAGTACACTACAGAGAACAAAACTGCCAAATTGAGGGGTTGTGAGTGTATGGGTGCGGGTGTGTCATTTTTGATTCTGTGCCTTATCACTCATGCTGTTTTTCCTTTTGCACGTCTCATTTACAATGGCCTGGCAAGATAGTGAGAACCATCACCAACATCAACATCATCATCATAATCATCATAGGAATAACACAATAGTCACAATAATAGCCAGCATATGCCAGACCCCAGGCCTTTACATATATATTATCTCAATCAGTCCTTATTTCCTTTCATCAGCCCACGAGATTGGTAAATCATCCTCCATTTTCAGATGGGGGTACTTGCCAGTGATGGGAGGTGAAGCAAAGTCTCCTCCCCACATCCTCCCACCTACCCAACACGAGCAGTCCAGGCCTAAGCTCTGCATTTGTCTCTGTTCTGATCACATTTCTGCAATCAGGAAGGGACCCTTCCGCTTGGGAGGTACAAGGGAAGGCTGCTTTGAAAAGCCAGGAAATGTGAGGTTGGGGAATGGGGAGGAGAAGGAGAAGTGGAAATTGTTAATCTTACCTCAAATTTACTCTGATTTTCCACATTTTTCTCTAGGGTGTATAAATGAGGAGCAAGGGAAGACCTTTAAGGGAGTGTTCAAACCCCCTGCTTTGAAATCACTGTGATAGAAGACTGGCACAGTGGAGAGAGCTCTATGAGGGTACAGAACACAGAGCAAGGGGATGTTGGGGTGACTGGGGTCAGGGCCGAGGAGGCTTCCTCCCAGACAAGGAAATCCCTAAAGGCAAATATCAATGATAGGCAAAGGGTTCCTATTCCTAATATGTTTAATGCACTTACTTGCAAATCAGTAAGGGAAAGGCAAACACCTCTAATGGAAAAATGGTAAAAATTGAACATGCATGTCAAAAGAAGAAATACAGGTGCCTAATCAGCATGTGAAAAAAAGGCCAACAAAAATTTTTTTAGATAACTTTCATTGTCAGTGGTTGTGTGGAGAAATGAGTAATTTACTCCAGTAAAGGGCAGTTTGCATGTATGTATTCACATTTACTTTTATTTTTGTACTGTGGTAAAATACACATAATATAAAACTAACCATTTAACTATTTTAAGTATACAGTTCAGTGGCATTAAGCACACTGACACTGCTGTGCAAACCGCCACCATCTCTAGAACGTTTTTCACCTTCTCAAACTGAAACTCTACCCATTAAACAATAACTCTCCATTCCCCCATATTCATTTTAAAAAATTTTATTTTATTATGCTCTGTCACCATACAGTACATCATTAGTTTTTGATGTAGTGTTCCATGATTCATTGTTTTCATATAAGACCCAGTGCTCCATGCAGTATGTGCCCTCCTTAATACTTATATTCACATTTTAATATGATTTATGATTTTATTTCAGTAATTGCTCTTCTAAGAATTTATTCTAAGGAGATAATCGAAGAAATGTGAAAAACATACACGTACAAGAATGTCCCCAGTAGAAACAACCTACATATCCATCAGTAAGGAATTGGTGAAATAAGTTATGCTGCTCAGGGACAAGGGAACACAGTGCAGTCATTAACAATTAGGATGTTGATTATGTACACCACCAAGGAAACATGTCCATGATCTACTTAATGAAGGACAAAGATGATAAAAATGGATATCATGGCTCTATTATATAAAACTATGTATGTGTGTGTCTGTGGTACTTCATTTCTTTCTTTTTTTTTTTTTTTAAAGATTTTATTTATTTATTCATGAGAGACAGAGAGAGAGAGAGAGAGAGGCAGAGGGAGAAGCAGGCTCCCAAGGAGCAGGGAGCCCGATGCGGGACTCGATCCCAGGACCCTGGGATCATGACCTGAGCCGAAGGCAGACGCTTAACCATCTGAGCCACCCAGGCGCCCTGTGGTACTTCATTTCTAGAGAAAAAGAAACACTCAGATCCCCAGTTGAGGCAATGTCTTGTTTCACTTGATTAGGAAATATACTGTCCCTTTGGCATAGATGAGTGAAATTTCTAAATGCATCTGGCTATGCAAAGTAGAATGTCTCTCACCTGTTTGTTGTCTGAAATACAGTCAGAAATAATACAGGAGCGCCTGGGTGGCTCATTTGGAAGAGTTTGTGACTCTTGATCTCAGGGTCATGGGTTCAAGCCCCATGTTGGGTGTAGAGATTACTAACAAATAAATTTAAAAAATCTACTTCTGAAGTAATATGTAGTGATTGTATCCTATTGGTGGACTAGAAATATCCTCCCCTCCTCTCCATCTAGTGCCACATATTAGAATTTGATTTTTTTTTAAGATTTTATTTATTTATTTGACAGAGAGATAGAGAGAGAGCACAAGCAGGCAGAGTGGCGGGCAGAGGGAGAGGGAGAAGCAGGCTCTCCGATGAGCAGGGAGCCCGATGCGGGGTTTGATCCCAGGACCTTGGGATCATGACCTGAGCCGAAGGCAGCCGCTTAACCGACGGAGCCACCCAGGCACCCCATGCTTCTCCCTCTGCCTGACGCTCCTCCCTGCTTGTGCTCTCTCTTTCTCTCTCTGACAAATAAATAAATAAAAAATCTAAAAATTAAAAAAAATGGATAAATAGAGGGGCATCTGGGTGGCTCAGTCAGTTGAGCTTCTACCTTTGGCTCAGGTCATGATCCCAGGGTTCTGGATTGAGCCCCACATTGGGCTCCTTGCTCAGTGGGGAGCCTGCTTCTCCCTCTCCCTCTGCCTATCCCCTCCATTTGTGCTCTCTCTCTCAAATAAATAAATAAAATATTTGAAAAAATGGATAAATACTCTGTTCAATAGAGGAGATATATACTGCTTTTTTTTTTTTAAGGATATATCAAGTTTTGTAAAATCTTGGGTCCATTTCTGACCACCTAAGACCAGTCTATTTCCCAAGCATATTCTGTGAATACTGTCTCACTTCTATACATTTTAGGAATAGTAGGCATACTTTTAAATCTATACTGTCAATGGAAATTTCCCTTTAAAGATGTTTTTGTTATATTTTAACCTGTAAGATAAAGTTCCAGTATATGTAAATGTAAATTGTATATAAATTTTATTAATGAATGAAGATAAATCAAATCATATACATTTGGAAATATTAGCATTTACTTTTTATTAAATGTAATAAAACTTTTAAACTACTCTGATGTCCCCTCTCTGAGCAAAACTATTAAACATAGTAAAATACAAATTAAAAGTAGTTGATAAAAATAAGATCCTGTGGGTTCCTGGATGGCTCAGTCGGTTAAGCGACTGCCTTTGGCTCAGGTCATGATCCTGGAGTCCCAGGATTGAATCCCACATCAGGCTCCCTGCTCAGCAGGGAGTCTGCTTCTCCCTCTGACCCTTCCCCCTCTCATGTGCTCTCTCTCTCTCTCTCTCTCTCATTCTCACTCTCTCAAATAAATAAATAATCTTTAAAAAAAAAAAGGATCTTGTGACCCCATTATAGAAAGTTGTGTGTATACGTGTATGTATATAAGTGTGTAGATTAAGAACAATATCTTAAGGGATGTTTGGCAAATTGAGTTGTTGGGTTTTTTTCAAAGACTTTATTTATTTATTTGACATGTATTTGTTCCCTCAAGAGAGGGAACATAAGCAGGGGGAGTGGGAGAGGGAGAAGCAGGCTTCCCGCGGAGCAGGGAGCCCGATGCGAGGCTCCATCCCAGGACCCTGGGATCATGACCTGAGCTGAAGGCAGACGCCCAGCGACTGAGCCACCCAGGCGCCCCAAATTGAGTTTTTTGAGTGGTGAAGTTTTTGTTTTCTTTATTCTTTCCCTTTTTTTTCTTTTTTTTTTTTTTAAAGCAGGATCCACACCCAATGTAGGGTTTGAATTCATGATCCTGAGATTAAGAGTCACATGCCCTGCCTACTGAGCCAGCTGGGTGTTCCTCTTTCCTTAATTATTTAATTTTTTACAACGAGCACTTTATTTTTATATTTGGGGGGAAATAATTTTCTTTTGCAGGGGAAAGTGTGACTCTGAGACTAAAATGCTTTTGAGTACTTCCCTGAAACCTCCAAAGCTGTAGAGTCATCACTCTATCCACTTGCCCCTTCTCTCCTGAGAAGAATCCACTGAGATTCTTACCCATAGCTCTTCCCTTGTTTGACTTAGTTTTGAAAGAACCATGTTATGTCTTCTATTTCTTCACCCTCCTGGTTTTTTCTCCTCTCTCCCTATTTATCTTTTCTGCCAGGGTAGATTCTAGAATATTGAGGCCCTGGGGGCTGGATTCACAGATACCCAATGCTGCCCTCTGTTGGGGACTCATTTTTGCCAATGTATTCTCCAGGGGTCCCGTGGTTCTTTCCACTTTCCTAGAGAGCTGTGGTATGACTGACCTCATTATCACTTCACACAGTCTGGGGGTGGTGGTAGTCCAGGGTGGTGTGCAACATAGGCTTCTGGCTGAATACTCTGTGTTCAAAAAGGATGAACACGTCCAGAGGAGAAAGGTCCTCATGGGAACAGAGTCTCTGGATAGGTTAAGAGGACCATAGTTGTGTCCCTTGGTGGGAGTGTTTGGCTTAGCTGTGAAATTCAGCCTGGGCTCTCAGCCAATTTAGAGAGGAGACTCACTTGGTAGAAAATTTAATGCACTCTCTAATCACTTTTTCATTTTTATGGAAATACTGGGGAGAGGTTTTGCCACCTGCAAATATTTGTGATCTGTTTCCATGATGCCATGGGGGTGCAGAACACTAGGGAGAGGTGTCTTTTAAATACTGAGTGATGAGAAAACCAATGCATATTTTATAGAATCAGTGGACAAAGTGCACCTTGATCAAAGATGGGTAATTTCAGCACCAGCACCAGATCTCCCCCAAGACCTGGGACCTACTGGTTCCACCTCTACGAGGGACCATAGATGGAAGGAAAAAACAAAGCTTTCTTTACAATCATAGGAATAAAGAAGAATTTTCTATTTTATGTTTATTAACCACCTTTCCATATGCTGGGGAAAAAATAACAAAAGCCACCTGCCTTCAGTGTTGCTCACAGCATAAAGAGGAAGACAAACTACCAAATATATAACTACCAACCAGCATGGGAGCAGAGAAGGAGAAGCCTCCATCCTATCCTAAGGTGTGGAGGTCAAAAGGCCAGGGAAAGGCTTTCTGCAACAGGTGATGCCTGGGCTGAGACTTGAGACAGAATTGAATTTGGCAAGTGTGGGCTTATAGGGGGGAGTAAGGGCCTGCTCCCTGCCCCTGTTCTAATAATGCCTCTAGGGGCACCTGGGTGACACAGTCGGTTAAGCATCTGACTCTTGATTTTGCTCAGGTCATGATCTCAGGGTCGTGAGATCAAGTCCCATGTCAGGCTCCGAGCTGGGTGTGGAGCCTGCTTAAGATTCTCTCTTTCCCTCTGCCCTTTTCTGCCCTCTAAAAAAAATAATAATGCTTCTAGGTATTTAACTATTAATCACTATGCCCTTATTTACATATGTGCATGTAGACAATATTTGCATACAAATTTCTGAATGCATAAAACCCTCACAAGGTTAATTTTGTGACTTGACTGGATGGAAAGCTGTTTTCTGTGGTTTTGACCTGAGTTCCTTTTATGATGGACATCCTTATAGTGAAGTTCTTTCTGCGTGTGGATTAGATTCATCATCAGATTCATTCCTGTAGAACTGGGAAGGCAGAGGTCACTTTGGATGCCTGGCGAGTTTTCTGCAAGAAGTTTATCATGGAGACGGCGGTGTGTGTGGGGGGGGGTTGTTCAGCAGTGCTCTAGGAACTTGCCACTAGCATTGTGAATGGCAAGTAGGACAAAGTCACTGCAGCTGCTGCAGGAGAAGCTTCCTGACTGTCTACCTTCCCTTTCTTGCAGAAGAGACAGCAGCTCCGATGGAGCCAAGTTCTCCAGGGTCGTTCTGGAAGACACTCTTACAGGACCACCACAGAGCCCCTTTCTCCAGCTCTTCCAAGTGTCCTGTAAACACCTCATTCCCGTATTCAATCACTCTCAGGCTAAAAATGTAGTTTCTTCTTCTTGTAATTGAACCTGGACTGATAAATCTTTAATGAACATCTTCCCTACTTTAGAACGGAGGCTATTAACTCCATTGAAAGAAAGATAAAATTTTTTTGAGCTATAATTTTTTTTAGGGGGGGTATGGAGGAGAGGGAGAGAGAGAATCTGAAGCAGGCTCCATGTCCAGTGCATGAGCCCCATGTGGGGCTTGATCTCACAACCCTGAGATCATGACCTGAGCCGAAATCAAGAGTTGGACACTTAACTGAGCCACCCAGGCACCCCTTGAGCTATAATTTATAGAGAAAGACTCCAAGTCACAAAAAACTAACTCAAGCCTTAAAGCCAGATCTCTCTGCTACCAAAGCTTTTGCTCTTATTTACCACCTGTTAAAAAACAAAATCCAAATGAGTAAATTTGAAGATCTAATTGGCTTTATTAAGCAATTCATAAATCTGGCAGCATCCCATCTAACAAGTAGAGGGGAGTTCATAGGAAGGAAAATTATTAGCAAAAGACAAGAAAGGACTGTTTTAGGCAAGATCACCTTCACTACGGAGAAGGGCAGGAGGTCTTACTATGCAGATTACCTCATCTTCCTTTGGGGAATGGAGAAGGCCTAGCCAACAGATTACCAAACTTAAATTTCTCAGGGAGGTTGGAACTGAAATTAAGTTAGGTATTAAGCTCTGGTTTGGTGACTTGGCCTGGCTCAAGAGGCACCTTTTTGGGCATGTGGTTTTCTTTTTAACACCCCTTATGTTGACTCCCAAAAATTCACATACACACTACTTCACACACAAAATCTTCTCTACATTGGTGGATAGTGTGTTCAAATTGTCCTTTTCAGGTTTCCTTTGTTTGTCTCTGTCTTCCAAATAGGTTGTGAGGAGAAGCCAGCTAGGGCAGAATATGCCTGAAGAATCATTCCAGTACATAGCAGTGGATAATTTGCAGGGTCAGCCCTTTAATCCGGTTTAACCACTAATGAAGGGAGCCAAGGCAGAGCTGAAGCACGCAGCCTCATGGGATGAGGCCCGCTTCAAAACCATGCTGCTTTACTAATGATGAGGAAGGTATAGATGAAGCTGGGAAAGAAGGGGGCTAATTTCTGGGAAGAAGTGAGTTTTGGATTTTTATGCTTGAATTCTTTTTGGCATTGGGCCATTTCACTTTCTTTTCCAGGGAAGTGTTTTCCATGACTCTTCAAAAATCTATTCCTCCTAGTTTAATAAATGACACTAGAATTGTACTTGGAAAAAACTAAGAATCTTTCCTCAGGTCAAATGTCAAAATTAATTCCTGTCAGGGCACCTGGGCGGCTCAGTCGGTTAAGTGTCTGACTTCTTGATTTCGGCTCAGGTCACGCTCTCAGGGTTGCGAGATCCAGCCCCACGTTGGGCTCCATGCTGGGTGTGGAGCCTGCTTCAGATACTCTCTCTCTCGCCCTCTGTCCCTTCCCCTCACCCCCAACACACATACTCTCTCTGTCTCTCAAAAAAAAAAAAAATTCCTGCCATATTAAGGAACAAAATGTAAAAATTAAGAGAAGCAGAATAAAATATAGGTGAATCGTTAAACTGGAAATAACATAAATGCCCATCAGTAGGGGCAGTAGGGAAATGGCTAAATAAATGAGGTCATATTCATAGTGAGCACCATAAATCATTACAAACTATGAGGTAAATCTCAGTTTACAGACCGAGGAAGATGCCTGTGTTGAACCTGTAGGCAATAAATACAAGATACCAAACACTGAGGAGAGGGATACCACTTTTATTTTTTAATAATTGTATACCTAATCTATATTTATGTATATATATAACAGTCCAGTTTGAAAAGTGTTAGAAAAGAAACAACCAGCCAAAAATGGAATACTTTGTGCTAAGCCCCACATCAGCAAACCAAGACTTAATACCAACCTAACCTAACTGCAGTTTCAACCTCTCCCAGGACTATAACCGACTAGTAAATCTGAATTACCTGGTCCGCACTAGTGAGGTAATCCACCTGATAGACTCCCACCTTTCCCCAAAGCATGGTGACCTTGCCTGAAACAATCCACTCTTTGCTAGAAACGTCCTTTTCCCACCCCCTCCTGCCTATAAAAGCCTTCCATTTTGCACAGCTTCTTGGAGCTCCTTTTTATTTGCTAGATGGGATATTGCCTGATTCATGAAACTTTGAATAAAGCCAATTAGATCTTTAAATTTACTCAGTTGACTTTTGTTTTGTTTTAGTTTTTTTTTAACGTAATCTCTACACCCAACATAGGGCTTGAACTTACAACCCTGAGATCAAGAGTTGCACGCTCCACTGACTAAGCCAGCCAGATGCCCCTTGAATTTTGTTATTTAACAGACTATGTACAAAACCGGGGCCCTCTAGGTTACCTCTGGAAGGATAGAAATGGAGGGGTCAGAAGAAGCAGAAGCACTTTTACTTCTTTCTCCATATAATATTTTAAAGAGTGGCAGAGCTATAAATTATTTCTATTATTTGTGTTCAGGAATTCTCTGAAGAAAAAATTAAAACGATCTTTGAAAAGTGAAAAAAATATATAGCAGGGTAAGGAAGTTTTTCTAAGCATAACACCAAAGATGAAAACCATGGAGGAAATTAGCTAAAACTCTCATCTCACAAACAATAAACTTGTAAAAGGTATTTGCAACAGAGAAGGTCGTGGTAGATCCTGTGAGTTGGCTCACTCAACCTCCATTCCTTCATCCTTCTGTGTATAGAGTGTATAAATCTTAGAACTACATTTCTGGGATTTCCTTGCAGCTAGGGTCCTGGCTGTAAATGAGATTCTGCCCATCAGATGCACGCACAATATTTAGAAGCAGATGTGAAACCGAGCCTGTCTTGCTGCTGCTATTAGAAACCAAGATTATGGAGACCTAAGTCTTTAGAGGCAGCTGCAACCATACCCAGAGTTCCAGCGTCCAGGCATCAGCTTTGGGGATACTGAAGGCAGCTGTGGGCTCAGGAAAGATACCATAGAAAAGTAAAACCACAGAAAAGAGAACAAAAATGAAAGGAGCATGAGGGACAAGAGACATTGTTGACAACACCATAAAAAACACAGTGGGCAGAAATGAGAAAAAGACAAGGAAATAAATAATTAAGTAGAGAAAAAGTGATAATAGTTGAAGACAAACATCTACATAATTGGCATTCCTAAAGAGGAAAACTGAGAACAGTAAATAAAGATGAAATTCAAAAAAAATTATGTAGGGTGCCTGGGTGGCTCAGTTGGTTAAGCGACTGCCTTCAGCTCGGGTCATGATCCTGGAGTCCCGGGATCGAGTCCCACATCGGGCTGCCTGCTCAGCAGGGAGTCTGCTTCTCCCTCTGACCCTCGTCCCTCTCGTGCTCTCTATCTCTCATTCTCTCTCTCTCAAATAAAAAAAAAATTATGTAAAATAAAAGACAATTTGAATCTATGGACTGAAAAGGCACATACTGTCTTCCAGGAAAAATGGACTCAGAACAGTCACCAAAAAAGAGTATCTCTTTGCAAAAGCTTAAACCTTCAATATTCTTCAAATCTCAAACCACGTTCATGGCAGACAATGATGACTTCCTTTCTAGAGCCAGGATCTTAGCTTCTAGCCACCAGATCCAACAAATGTGCTCCTGCTTCCTTCCATGTCCTATCTTACAGTAGATGGGGTGGTCCCTTCCCCATGCTCTGGTCCCAGCTCCCATCTGCTCAGAGCCTGACTTTATTGGGTGTCTCAGCCTCTTGTATCTTCAGCCTTGCTCTCTCCACTATTTACCATGCTATACATTTTATCTTACCCACTTCAAGTCTATACTTTACTGTAAATGCTTGTTCAATTGTCCCCATCCTTCACTGGCTCCAGGACAAAGACCATGTCTGTTGGTTTCTTGTGGACCATGGGAAGGCCCAGTAGAGTGCCTGATAGAGTTGATGCCAAATACGTGTTGAATATGGTAAGTACACAACAAAGACTATTCCAATCTTAAATCACTAGATTCAGTATCTCCACTGTGCTAAGTATCAGAAGGCACTCTCAGTGCACTTAAACCTGGGAGTCCAGAACAAAAGGCAGCCCCTCCCCAATCCAACAGAATGTAGTCTGGTCATTCTGCAGTCACTCTTGTTTCTCTGGTCCTGTCAGCCTAATCTTTGACTAATTCCAGGACTTCTTTTTTTTCCTGTATATAGATTCACCTTCACTGTTTCTGCCTCTGGACTAAATGATTTCTGCATCTATGCCTTTGGCTTATTTAGCATCTGACAGCCACACCCAGGTGGTACCTACCCACCCTGGAGTTGTGTTCCTCAGCTCAGTAGACTCCAGTCTGCTCATTTTCACTACCAATGCCTCCTGGGCCATGGTGCGTGGACAGCCACAGCAGATACTGTCATTTCTGACCTGGAAACTGAATGGTGGTATGGAAATTATAAATCAGCAGGAGCAGACTGAAGGGGCATGGGAGCTTCTGGTTTCTACCAGATTAGTAAATGAGTGAGGGCTGCTGGCTGCCTCCCTCTGTATGTGTTTGAGAAATGATGGTTGGAGAGGATCCCCTACACCACTCCCAGGCAATGAAGCCACCAAATAGATGTGTGCATACACGAGAAAACGGGGCTGTTTCGAACTGGTGATGGGGAAGCAGGAGGCATGAACACAGCCTGGGGTGGAGTGAGAGGATAAATGAGACAAAAATGGATAAAACCCCCCCACCTATGGAGATCCAGCATGGTACAGAGTGCTGGTGCAGGGGTTCTGGGGCAAAATCCCAGTGTGGCAAAGCCACTAACTCACCTCAGTCTGAGGACTGACTTGCTTCAGACATTTCACATCTTCATTTTTTTTTTCCACTGTGGAGATACTTATCCCTAAGGGTTATTTAACATCTATATAGCACTTACTGGCTCCCTCTTCACTCCTTTGTCAAACCTATTATAAGAAACGCAGATTTTACAGATTTTATTTACTTAATAGCAAGCATAAAACTTCACAACTAACCAAATCATTTCATTTATGTTTTTTAAGTAGGCTCCAAGCTGGGCCTCATGAGCCTGAGATTAAGTCTTGAGCTAAGATCAAGAATTGGATGCTTGGAGCACCTGGGTGGCTCAGTTGGTTAAGCATCCAACTCTTGATTTCAGCTCAGGTCTTGACCGCAGGGTTGTGAGTTTGAGCCCTATGCTGGACTCCCCGTTGGGTGTGGAGCCTACTTAAAAAAAAAAATTAAAATTAAAAAAAAAAGAGTCTGATGCTTAACTGACTGAGCTACCCAGCCCCCCCCCCCCCCCAAATAGTTTTGGAGTGTGATTGTTCTTCATAACCTGAATATAGTTTGAGAAAGGATATCCTAGACATGCCTTCACCATGTGCACTTGGAATAGTGGCATTTAAGATTTAAGACTCTGGAGACTGGGGTGGCAAACTGTGCTGAGGCGTGTGACAATAGAGCAAACTCTACGTGGTTATCTCACTTACATTAAATTTTCATGACCTCAGCCAAATACATCAAAACCTTCACTGTATACACATTCATGAACAACCATATGTGGGAACGCATGTGAAAATCTCTTCCAAGTTGATTGTAGCCTTCTTGAAATGTCACTAGGAAACCTAATGGGGTGAGGGAGAAGAAGCCAGGTGTTCAGATACTGTGATTTGAGTATTTCCAAATGTGAAATTGTCAGAAAGTTATTGAGTCACTGTTTCTGTCTAAACTGAAAAAATTAACTATTAGTGGCTCTGAGTGTTAAAGTGGCATTGAACCTAAGATATACTAATGTCCATAGGTAGAAAAAAACCCATTTCTATACATATAGAATGGGAAAGGTAGTGGCTATCTACTGGAACATCAGAGCACATATTTGGACTACCATCTCCAAATATGTCCAATTTAATTTAAACATTAAAGAATGAACTTCTGGGGGAACACTTAACAAAGCTGATTTAAATAAACCCCTCCATTCGGCAAATCTATCAGAGAGGTTATAGACAAAAGACAGCTTATGGATAATGCCTACTAAATAAGCCATACTTCATCAACACACCAAAAGGTAAACAGTGTAATATATAAGATATAGACAGCTTTATCTTCAGTACACTATGCAAATAATATTGGCTTAATTCAACTACTTGAAGTAATTTATTACATATAGTTTTAGCTACTTTTATGAAATATTTAAAACTTTAGAAATCTAAATATTATTATTAAAATTTCCCACAAAGATCTCAGCTCAGCAATTAGGTCACACACGCTATGTTCAGTCAATTTCACTAAGTGCATGGGTCCATGCCACAGGGCAGAATGGCTCCAATCCTGCACATGGTGAAGGCATGTCCAGGATATCCTTTCTCAAACTATATTCAGGTTACGAAGAACAATCACACTCCAAAACTACAGCCACAATCTACTTGCTGCTACTGCACAGAGCATGGCACATGAATGTGCAAGGGTGCTCATGCAGTGAGACTCGTGGCCCACAGCATAAAACAAAAGGGACTGGGATCATCTGCAGCCAGAGGAGCTTGCCCTGAATGTTTTAGACTGCTCTCTTTCCTACATAACTCTTTGAGGAGGGCTTCTCCCTATACCTTTACGTAAGATCTGTCCCCATTCTTTTTTTTTTCTTTAAATTTTTTATTGTTATGTTAATCACCATACATTACATCATCAGTATTTGATGTAGTGTTCCATGATTCATTGTTTGTGCATAACACCCAGTGCTCCATGCAGAACATGCCCTCTTTAATACCCATCACCAGGCTAACCCATCCCCCCACCCCCCTCCCCTCTAGAACCCTCAGTTTGTTTTTCAGAGTCCATCATCTCTCATGGTTCTTCTCCTCCTCCGATTTACCCCCCTTCATTCTTCCCCTCCTGCTATCTTTTTTTTTCCTTAACATATATTGCATTATTTGTTTCAGAGGTACAGATCTGTGATTCAACAGTCTTGCACAATTCACAGTGCTCACCATAGCACATACCCTCCCCAATGTCTATCACCCAGCCACCTGGGTGGCTCCCTCCCACCCCCCACCACTCCAGCAACCCTCAGTTTGTTTCCTGAGATTAAGAATTCCTCGTATCAGTGAGGTCATAGGATACATGTCTTTCTCTGATTGACTTATTTCACTCAGCATAACACCCTCCAGTTCCATCCACATTATTGCAAATGGCAAGATCTCATTCCTTTTGATGGCTGCATAATATTCCATTGTGTATATGTACCACATCTTCCTTATCCATTCATCTGTCGATGGACATCTTGGCTCTTTCCACAGTTTGGCTATTGTTGTCCCCATTCTTTAAGTAGGACAATTCTAGTCCAGTTAAAGTAGAAATTGAATTATTTCACAATTAACACCTTGTGTTCCCCAAATGGTGCACATGGCTTGTGTTCTTCATCAAGGTTTTAAAAATTGATGGTAGGGCGCCTGAGTGGCTCAGTTGGTTAAGCGACTGCCTTCGGCTCAGGTCATGATCCTGGAGTCCCGGGATTGAGTCCCGCATCGGACTCCCTGCTCAGCAGGGAGTCTGCTTCTCCCTCGGCCCCTCCCCCCTCTCATGCTCTCTATCTCATTCTCTCTCTCAAATAAATAAAATCTTTTAAAAAAAATAAAAAAAAATAAAAATTGATGGTAAGTAGGGCACCTGGGTGGCTCAGTTGGTTAAGCGACTGCCTTCGGCTTAGGTCATGATCATGGAGTCCAGGATTGAGTCCCGCATCAGGCTCTCTGCTCAGCAGGGAGTCTTCTTCTCCCTCTGACCCTCCCCTGTCTCATGTGCTCTCTCTCTCTCTCATTCTCTCTCTCAAATAAATAAAATCTTTAAAAAAATTGATGGTAAGTAAAGACAAGATACAGATTAGTTTCCATTTTTATTAAAGTTGTGTGTGTGTGTTTTTTTTTTTTTTTACTAAGGAATACATTACACTAAGAGTTCAATAACACAAATAAAGGTTAGTTCTTAAATCTTCTATTTCATTTACCAAAAATGTAAACATAAAAGAAAATAATTCATCACCTCCTTCCCTATCCTGACTGAATGTATCAACAAAAAAAGGAAGAAGGAGAAGGAGAAGAAAGAAGAAGAAAGAAGAAGGAGAAAAAGAAAGAAGAAAGAAGTCGTCATCCTTTCAGGTAAGTTCTTTCTTCAGAATGAGTAGCACAGACTTTAATATATTCGTCCTCCAGGGCTGCAAGGACATGGCATGAATGACTACTGCCCACTATGAAATGGGTCTGTGGAGCTATGACTAAAGTCCACCCCCTTTACCAGGATGGCTCAAATGCCCTCAGGGATGGCTCTTCTCTCTCCAGTCCAAGGACATGGACAGTGCCACGGCACTGAGCACAAGACACCGTGATGAACATGATGTGCAAGCTGGCATACTCGAGGGCACAGATCAGAGCCAGCAGTGACCTACCGAGTCTGAATGAGGGTTAGTCATAGAATATTAGAGGTAAAAGAATCTGAGAGAGCAGCTAGTTATAGTCATTTTACAGTTGCTATTCTAATATTGAGCAGAATATTGATAAAATTTTATGGAATACTCAGATATGTTTATTTATGTATTTTCCTAAAGCCATTTAAACTTCACTAATTTATGTTTCATCTTCAAATACTGATAAACTCTAAGCCAACATACTAGGCTGAAACTAATTTCAAGCATAATTTGTAACATTTTAAGAATGTCTATTTGTTCTTAACAAAAATAAATATCCTTGAGAAGTAAGTAAGGGAAAAGGATGTTCTTCAGGAGAATATTAGACAGGTCTACCTTAAGACTACCTAACAGCTTGCCAGTTTCTTTAAAGCTGTCAGCTCAAGTCTGCTGACATGGCTTTTGCTGCCTTCCTGTAAATTCTGTTCTTGAAAACCTGAGAGACAAATTCACTTGTTATTTTTGACTATTGGGACCTTAATACTATCAAAATGAACCTAAATCTGAACTGAAAACTGAGGTAGTCTAGTCCGTTTTTATATGCACTCCACACTTTTCGAGTCAGAAAGAGACTCCAGTCTACTGTCCCCAAATCGGCTACTCCTTATTCTCCTTCCGTGCCCTACCTCATTTCTACCATGGCTGCAGTCTGGTTTTGTTAACATAAAAGGCATCCTACCACAGGAGGCCATTTCGAATTCTTCATTTCAAAGCTGAATTCTAGCCCACGAATTCTGCACCGAAATTTCAGATTTTAAGTCTGCTTTTAGAATATGGTCATATTCTAAGTGACTCAAACGTTCCTCTTAACATTTCTTACAGGTTCAGTGTGGCCTTCTAAGTCTTCACGGAGTACACTGGGAAGAATAAGTGATAAGCAACCACTCTCAAGACTTGTTGAAGAGGAAGGAAGACACTAGAGCTGTTAGTTACCCTCAAGAGACTCAAGATTTCTTAGCCTCATACCTTATCAAGTTCCTTATTTGTGCAGAGAAAACACTAAGGTATCAGATTCCAAGCTTAATAAATATATATAGAAAAAATGTCATCTATAATATTTTCTCCAGAAAGTCATTAGTGCAAATATAATTATATCAATAAAAAACAAAGCAAAAATATATTTCAAGTATAAAAAGCACCATGCTTGGAAACAATACTACCTAAATGGCATTACTGCACAACAATCAAAATATAATTGAACCTACCACTGTGAATCTCAAATATATTATCCATCATATTTTTGGTGAAATTCTTTATACAACTTTGCAGGATGATTCATAATCACAGTTGATATATAAGTTTAGAGTTTTATAATCTTCTTTAAAAATATACTCTATACTTTTCCCTTTTAAAGTAATGTGTGACAAAGGCAGAAAACTGAGCACTGGCCTGACACCATTACTATTAACTTCTCTTTAGCTGAAGTCGGCTATGCTAGAGACCCCCACTTTCTTTACAATGACAAATACCTCCAATTTAAAATTGCATGCAAATACATATTTAAAATTTATGCATTAGAAAAAGGTGACTTTCCTCTATGCTGGGGTTGCGGTTTGGCTCCAATACCAAATAGTCAGTTGGAATTACTTTTTAATAATTATACTGCTTGCTCACTTAGCATCATCTCTTAATTGGAGTGCTCAATAACTATATGCTGAATTAAAAGGTGAATGAATGAATGAATGAATGAATGAGTGAATGAATGAATGAAAAAATCTTGTCCAGGAGTTATGTTTATAATGCCACAGGACTTCATTAGCTTTAGAGAGAACAACTGGGCATTACTCATCATTAAAAAATTTCAAATTGGAATTACTAAGAGGGGGTGATAAGCTCTAGTACCGGAGGAGAATTGCTTCTGAGGATGAGAATCTATGTGGTAACAGGAGAAGTGTCAAAAGCAGGAAGCAAAACATATCACCTCCTTTTATAGTTTGTTTCTGTTTTGTTTTGTTTTGTTTTTTGTCTGTTCCTTGGTCTGTGGTTTCTCTAGATAGTAGGTAGGGACAGTGGGAATCTCGTTCATCCATTCATATGCGTTACTAATTAGATGAGGCAGCTGGCTACCTTAAGAGAGTCATAGTTACTCCTGACGTTTACTTGTGCTTCATTGAACTTCTTCACTTTGACATTGAGACCACTGGGCAGAAATCACATTGCGTCAAGAACATCACCTTCTTTTAAAGCACAGGCAATCTTCTGACTTCTGTGGACTGAGGCTTATGTTGTGGGTAAAGGGAGTCCTACTGAATAGGCCCTACACCAAACCTACACTTTGCTATTAGTAAACAATTCAGACCACCTTGTTTTCACTTATATTTTTCTTCTTATTTATAATTTTCAGATAGTAGAAACTCTTCTGTAACAATGTCTTAGCCCACTTGAAAATAACTGCATATCTCTCTACGCAGTACCATAATTTCTTTTTATCTTCATTGGTCAAAAAGGAATAGTTCTATATTTGTTGGGTTACAGTTGTCAAAATTATTATCTGAAAAACATACAATTATGTTTTCTTCTGTTGCATGCCTTCAATGTTTTTACAGGGCAGAGTATTTTTCTCTGTGTCCACAGTTTTTCAAGTCATCATTAAACTACTGGAGATACAAGTGGAAGGGCTACCAACATGTAATCGTTCAGTAGTAAACTGCCACACAGCTGGTTTGAAAAAGGCAAGCATGGTTAAATCATAAGATTTAGCAAAACATAATAAAAAAAAAACCTTTTAGAACAATGAGAACAATGATTTAAGTATACCAGGCACAGCCATTAAATTCAATAAAGATATAATAGTGATATAGAAACCCAATTCAATTACTATCTGTAAGTCAAAGGACAATTTATACTTTTGAGGACAAGATCCACAATTTATAATCTTGTAATAGCCATTTTTAAAAGTTACTGCAGTATTGATGAACTTTCCCATCATTTTAGGTTAATGAAAATGCTGGGGTATGTAATCACTCTGAAAATTTCACCAATTATCCCATTTTCAAAGGCAAACTTCAGGCAGGTTATATATCCTGACAAATAAAGATGTGGTGACTTAGAATTCCTTCTCCTCCTCCAAGCTCTGAGGCTATTGGGCTGCTGCTGAAGAGCAACTGCTGTGAAGTTCTGCTTCAAGGTCTGATTGTGGTCAACGCTTCCAACCCAAAGTCAGGAATGACACTTCTGCCATCTGCCCAGGCTGGCACTCTCCCAGATTTTGTGCTTTGTTCAGAGGAACGTGACACAAAGGAATGTCTTGAGAATTCACTTTTCCATTTCTAGTGCCATACACACAGAAGAAATCCAGCCAGCAGAGGAAATAGATTGCCTAGCAGAAGCCAGAGGGTGACCACCAGGCTAGAGGAACGGGAACAGAGATCTAGGATTGAAAACAAAAAATTGACTTTCTGAAGACATTTCTGGAATAAATCATACCAACTAAAACTGACAGATGAGTAGAGGTGACTATTAAAAGATGAACAAGGACCACCCTGGAGAGCAAAATCAAGAATAACTTCCTGAGACCTAGATATGCAAAGTCATTTTTATACATTTATGGAAAAAGAACAAAATATTTCATGCAGGAAGAAAAGATGATGTACCCACCATACTGAGGTTAAAAGCAGCACCCCAAAAAAGAAAGAAGTGTCTTCAGGAAGCATCCCAACAAAGCTAAAGATGCTACACAGGAAAGTAAATTAATATATTGGCTATTCTAACATGGGATGCAGGACCTTCTTCCTCTATTCTTCCTTGTCCTTTTTAAGTAGGGTAACCTATAATTTATCATCCCAAATCAGGGCATTTTGAGACAAGTGTTGCAATAAATTTCCCAAGATGGAGCCACTCGTGCCTGTGGTGCCATGGCAGCAAACTGAAAATTAGATAACTTTTGTGTTCCTCCGCTTGACCAGAAACACAGTATAACTAGTAAACTAATCTTCAACTGCCAAGCCAACTCTGGGACTTGTACTTATTTCCTTGATCTTTCTATTTTTTTTTTAAGATTTTATTTATTTCACAGATAGAGACATAGAAGAGACGGAACACAAGCAGGGGGAGTGGGAGAGGGAAAAGGCTTCCCGCCAAGCTGGGAGCCCGATGCGGGGCTCGATCCCAGGACCCTGGGACCACGACCTGAGCCGAAGGCAGACACTTAACAACTGAGCCACCCAGGCACCCCTTCCTTGATCTTTCTAAATAAGGTCAGCTATGCCAGCCCAGCCAATCAACTTAACCTGAGTATTTCTTCCTTGTTCCCTGCCTGCAGTCCTTTTCCCTTATTTTGCAGTTCTTTGTACTCTTGAGATGGAGACTGCCTGCTTTATGAAGTGTGGAATAAAATTTCCTTAGATCAACTAATTTGTTCTTTTTGATTAACACAAGGGAATGCTATTAAGAATTATACCAAGACCACAGTATATGGACTGTCCCAGGTAAACCAGGACATGTGGTCCCTGATCTCTAAATATCTGCCCATCTATCCATATAACCCCAGGCAGATATGGAAATGGCAGAAGAGGGGCGCCTGGGTGGCTCAGTCTATTGAGCATCTGTCTTGAGCTCAGGTCATGATCTCAGGATCCTGGGATCCAGTCCTGAGTCGGGCTCCTACCACAGAGGGGAGCCTGCTTCTCCCTCCACCTGCTTGTGTTCTCTCTCTCTCTGTCAGATACATAAATAAAATCTAAAAAAAAAAAAAAAAAAAAAAAAAAGGAAATGGCAGAAGATTCTACGGGCTTTGGGAACTAGGAATATATTTTAATTTAGCCACGAGTTGTTCTCAGGGCTAAAATGCCTTCTCAAAACAATTCTCAGAATAGAAAACATTTTTATTGCAGTCAAGAGACCAGGTCAACCTGACTTTATTTTAGAATGAGTTGTCCTTTCTAATATTTTGATCAATAAAGAACCAACCAAGCTTCAAGTCTGACTTGCTTAAAAGTAAGAAAAATAGGACTGGTCTTCAGCTATAGGATGAACAGAATGATAATGTCAAGGCACTGGAGCTTGTACTTCTGAGCACTATGCAATGTGGAACAAGTATTTTAAAAAAATTATTTTTTAAAAATACTTGTGGCTGTAAGCCAGGTAAACCACAGGGAACTTCTATTCTTCCTCAATGGAATCATGCTGGTATTTGTTAAATCTTAAAAAAAAAAAATCCCACTTAGCTAAGAATGGTTCTTCTCAAAGTGTAGTCCTTGTGTCAACAATATCAGCATCACCTGGGAACTTGTTAAAAATGCAAATTCTCAGGCTCCGACCCAGATCTTCTGAACCCAAAACTCTGGATTTTAACATGATTCTGAGGTATAAAGTTTGAGAACTTTTGACCTAGGACTGCAATATCTAATATGGCAGCCACAGCTATATGTGCTATTTATTTTATTTATTTTTTTAAAAGATTTATTTATTTGAGAGAGCGAGAATGAGAGAGAGAGTACATGAGAGGAGGGAGGGTTAGAGGGAGAAGCAGGTTCCTTGCTGAGCAGGGAGCCCGATGCGGGACTCGATCCCGGGACTCCAGGATCATGACCTGAGCCGAAGGCAGTCGCTTAACCAACTGAGGCACCCAGGCGCCCCTATATGTGCTATTTAAATCTAAATTAGTTAAAATAGTTTCGGGGTGTCTGGGTGGCTCAGTTGGTTAAGCGTCTGCCTTTGACTCAGGTCGTGATCCCAGAGTACCGGGATCGAGCCCCCCGTCGGGCTCCCTGCTCAGCGGGGATCCTGCTTCTCCCTCTCCTGCTCCCCCTGCTTATGTTCTCTCTCTGTCAAATAAATAAATAAAATCTTTAAAAAATAAAATAAAATAGTTTCTCACATTAACCACATTTTACATGTTCAACAGTCATATGTGACTAATGACCATTGTACTGGATAGTGCAAACTACAGAACATTCCCATAAACCCAGAGTTGATGTGGTAGCGTGGTCTGGGCTGCATTAAGGAAGAGACCCTGAGGTGACTAATAACATAGACATATCCCTTTATCTCCTGATTTTCAATTTGGCCCAAAGGAAACAGGAGAAGTACTACTGTTTGTACTAATATTTAACAAGCTATTAAAACATTAATGGCAGTTCTGGAACATTTGTTCTTCAAAAACACTGCACTTTCAGTGCTAGTACTAATTAAAACGAAAAGATTCAAAAAGAGGGTTTCAAAATGAATTAGACACAATAAGATCTGGGTTTTTATCTGAACTTCATTATTTATTAGTTCATGAATAATACATTACTTAATCTCTTTATACCTTAGTTTTCTCATGTGTAAAACAGTAATTCCTACCTCATTAGGTTTTGTGATGATTAAATGCAATGATACAGACATAAAGCACTTGGCAAAGTGTCCAGCATTCAATAAATGGAAACAAAAACAACCCCTACAATCTGAAGAGACTTGAAAGAATTCAGAAATAAATCTTTCATAGTCTCTAATGGAAACTATTTTGGGCAATATAGAACTATCTAATCACACTCTAGCATTTAGAAGTGACAACTAGAAAAAAGGAGAGAGAAAAGAAAGTCAGTTTTGCATTCTTTTTTTTTTTTTTTTTAAGATTTTACCCACCCATTTGAGAGAGAGAGAGGAGAAGGAGAGGGGAGAGCACAAGCTGGGGGAGGGGCAGACAGAGGGAGAAGTGGGCTTCCTACTGAACAGGGAGCCCAATGAGGGGCTCCACTCCAGGACCCAGAGATCATGACCTGAGCTTAAGGTAGACGTTTAACCAACTGAGCCACCCAGGCACCCCAGAGTTTCACATTCTAAAAGAAATTACAAATGTAAGAAAAGGCTACGCAAACTAACACCTAAGAACAACAATAACAAAAATCAAAAGAATTTAGGGAGAATATCTTTTACACTTCCTCTGAATATTAGCATTTTTAATGTTTTAAAGGCATGCTTAAAAACCTAAAAAAAATAGTTTCCTAAGACAGATCAGGGGTGATAATTTGTTTAATAAGGTTCATCATAGGTTAATTCTAATTATTAGTATTTATCACACAGGTACATTTAAAGCATCAAAATATTTTTACATATTTAGTGGGTCATAAAAAAGTATTAACAGAAACAAACTATTTGCCTGAAAGAAACATTTGTCATAGTTTCTGGCACATAGTTCAATAAATATTCAGTAAAGGCTAGTATGCTCAATGAACACATTAACAAATACAGTAAGTCAGGATATTTTAGAATTTCAACAGTGATGTGTATGTTTAAAAAGCAATGCCTAAAATATATCTATTCTTGTAATATTTATACATTTTTCAAAATTGTAGTAGTGATTTGGTGCTTGCAACGCTCTTTTGAGCATGCTTCCTCATAGAAATGGGCAAGTTAACAGGGAAATCAATCACATTATAGTAGCACCATATCAGAAGGGTGACTGATAAAGCAGAAGTAGGATGAGCAGAGTTTAAGGTGCAGACTGTGCAGGTGGAGGGGGCAGGTGATTTGCAATCTCTACCCCCCACCTCCTTTTAATAGATTCACTTGTCTTTGTCATGCTCCAAGGACAGGAAATAATCATCTCATAGCCCCTTAACCTGGTTTGGATTTTCTCTCATTCCTAGATATTCTTCTACTCTACTCCCAAGATTCTTACCCCTGAACTAGCTGGAATTAACTATTTCAACTCTGCCAATGGCTCAATCCTTGCTCATGTCTTGGACAATGAGATGGTGACAGATTGTCACAGTTAACTGAGATTAGGCCTGAGGATGGGAACTCCATCAGAACACCTAACTTGTGGACTATCAGCCCTCTTATTCTAACCAAAGCAATTTAATAACAGTAACAACAAAATTAAGTCATCCTACCAGCTTCATATTAAAAGTAAAAGTTAACTAAGAATATTTAACACAATTTATATTATTTACCACACCAAAAGGACCTAAGATCCTTTTTTTTTTTAAAGATTTTATTTATTTGTCAGAGAGAGATAGAGAGCACAAGCAGGGGGAGTGGCAGGCAGGGGAGAAGCAAGCTCCCCGCTGAGCAGGTAGCCTGATGTGGGACTCGATCCCAGGACCCTGGGATCGTGACCTGAGCTGAAGGCAGATGCTTAACCGACTGAACCACCCAGGTGTCCCTAGGATTTTTTTAAGATTTTATTTATTTGAGAGAGAAACAGAAAACAAGCTGGGGGGGAGGGGCAGAGGGAGAGGGAGAAGCAGACTCCCTGCTGAGTGGGGAGCCCCACGTGGAGCTCAATCCCAGGACCCTTGGATCATGACCTGAGCAAAAGGCAGATGCCTAACCGACTGAGCCATCCAGGCGCCCCAGGACCTAAGATCTTATTCATTTCAAACAATTCATTGTGTCATTATTATTATAACTACAGAAAACAGCTGACTCCCTGAAGTTCTGCTCAGAAGAGAGTAACATAGCAGGCCTGAGATTGCCATCCTTTGAAAGTCCTGCTTGCAAGGATGGTTTAGCTGGTGTGTCCGAGAACAGGTTTCTGCCAGACTTCACCCTATTGCCAACCTTTGCTGATTCTGCTTTGTATCTCTTCACTTTAACAAATCTTAGCCATAAGTACAACTACAGGCTGAGTCCTTTGAGTCCTTGAGAATCACCAAACCTGGAGGTGGTCCCAGGCACCCCCACAAGTACCAGTCTTCTAAAACTCACACTCTACCTGACAGTTCATATCTGCAGAAAGCCCCCAGGATTTGGGAAATAAAGGAAACTAAATCTTAGAGGTGGAGAAACTGAGGTGTAAATGAATGCAGCCCTCCATTTTCAACCAGACCATGGAACAGGCAAAGGGGTTACCCAGTTCCATTTAAAAAAATACCTCCAAATGAGAAAATGAAACAGTGCATAAGATCTTTATTCATATTCTAAAATATCAAACTGTCATAAAATCACATAGGTCATTTAATTAAAATCTCATAGATCTTAGGTCGAAGTTTTAATTGAGAATTCATGAAATCTGCTTTTATAACTCTCAGAAATGGGTCATCAGGCTCAGTTCACACAGCTTCAGTAATGGGAAATGGCCTCTTCTCAAGGCAGTTCTTTCCATTCCTCTCCTGGACTAACGATCAAAGGGATTTAACTGGAATTTGTCTCCCTCCCAGAACTCTGTTCTGTTGTTCTCAATTCTACTCTCTGGAGTCTCACAGAATGAGAAAAACATACATCCGTGAAAACCACTTTGTCTTTACTAGCCCATCTTTCTATCTTGCTTTGTGCATATTTATGTGTCCTTGCACCTTTCTCTTTTTTGTGGGTACGTCAATCCCTTCTTTAAGCATCTTGTCCAGTGTCCTTCCTTTTCTTTTACCTCACCTACTCATAACACAGGCGTTCCTTGAAGATCGTGCAGGTTCAGTTCCAAACCACCAAATAGGCAAATATTGCAATAAAACAAGTCAAATGAATTTTTTTGTTTCTTGGTGCATTTAAAAGTTGTATTTACAGTGTACCGCAGTCTATTAACTGTGCAATAGTATATGTCTAAAAAATGTACAAACCTTAATTTAAAAGTACTTTGTTGTTCAAAAATGCTAACCATCATCTGAACTTTCTGCAAGTTATAATCTTTTTTGCCAGTGGAGGGTCTTGCCTCGATGTTGATGGTTGCTGACTAGTTATGGTAGTGGCTGTTGAAGGTCAGGGCTGGCTGTGGCAATTTCTTAAAATAAGACAAAAATGAAGTCTGTCACATCGATTGACTCTTCCTCTCACAAATGATTTCTCTGTAGCATGTGATGCTGTTTGATAGCATTTTACCCACAGTAAAACTTCTTTCAAAATTGGAATCAATTCTCTCAAACCCTGCTGCTGCTTTATCAACTAAGTTTAATGTCATACTCTAAATCCGTTGTTGTCCTTGCAACAGTCTTCACAGCATCTGCACCAGGAGTAGTTTCTATCTCAAGAAACCACTTTCTTTGCTCATCCATAAGAAGCAACTCCTCATCCATTCAAGTTTTATCAGGAGATTACAGCAATTCAGCCACATCTTCAGGCTCCACTTCCAGTTCTAGTTCTCTTGCTGTTTCCCCCACATCTGTACTCATTTCCTCTCCTGGATTCTTGGACCCTCAAAGTCATCCATGAGGGTTGGAATCAACTTCTTTCAAACTCCTGTGAATGTGGGTATTTTGACTTCTTCCCATGAAACACGATTTTTTTTTTAAAGATTTACTTATTTATCTATTTGAGAGAGAGTAAGAGATTGAGAAAGTACATGAGCACAGAGAGAGAGGGAGAAGCAGACTCCCCACTGAGCAGAGAGCTGGAAGCGGGACCTGATCCCAAGACCCTGAGATTACACCTGAGCAGAAGGCAGATGCTTAACTGACTGAGCCACCCAGGCATCCCCCCCCTTTTAAGATTTTATTTATTTATTTGAGAGAGAAAGAGAGAGAGCATGAGAGAGAGAGAGAGAGAGAGCACAAGCAGGGGGGAGGGGTAGAGGGAGGAGCAGATTCCCCACTGAGCAGGGAGTCCGATGCAGAACTTGATCCCAGGATCCTGGGATCATGACCTGAGCCAAAGGCAGACACTTAACTGACTGAGCCACTCAGGCTCCTGGAACAGGAATGTTCTTAATGACATCTAGAATGGTGAATCCTTGTGAGAACGT
This sequence comes from Callorhinus ursinus, assembly GCF_003265705.2. Classification (NCBI taxonomy): domain Eukaryota; kingdom Metazoa; phylum Chordata; class Mammalia; order Carnivora; family Otariidae; genus Callorhinus; species Callorhinus ursinus. Next base: position 61,288,356 of record NW_027397063.1, read on the forward strand.
TTTCAATTTACTTTGCTTGAATCCACCAGAGAGTCACTATCTATGGCAGCTACAGCCTTATGAAATAGAGTTCTTAAATAATAAGGCTCAAAAGTCAAAATTACTCCTTGATTTGTGGGCTGCAGAATGGATGCTGTATTAGCAGGTATGAAAACAATATGAATCTCATTGTTCATTTCTATTGGAGCTCTTGGATAACCAGATGGATTCACAATGAGCAGTAATTTTAAAAGGAATCATTTTTTTCCTGAGAAGTAAGTCTCAACGCTGGGCTTAAAATAGTAAACCATGCTGCAAACAGATATGCTGTCATCCAGGCTTTGTTGTTCCACCTACAGAATAAAGGCAGAGTAGATTTGGTGTAATTCTTAAGGGCCTTAGGATTTTCAGGATGGTAAATGAGTACAGGTTTCAACTTCAAGTCACCAGCTGCATTAGCCCCTAACAAGAGAGTTGGCCTGCCTTTGGAAGATTTGAAACCAGATATTGACTTTTCTCTAGCTAGCTCAATGGCATCTTCCAACAGAAGCTTCATCTACATTGCAAATCTGTTGTTTAGTGCAGCCACTTCCACTGTTTATCTGAGCTAGATCTTCTGGAGAACTTGCTGCAGCTAATACAACAGCACCTGCTGCTTCCCCTTACACTTGTACGTTGTGGAGACGTCTTCTTTCCCTAAACCTCATGAACCAACCTCTGCTAGCTTCTGACTTTTCTTCTGCAGCTTCTTTACCTCTCTCAGCCTTCACATAAATGAAGAGAGTTGGGGCCTTGCTCTGGATTAGGCTTTGGCTTAAGAGAATGTTGTGTCTGGTTTGAACTTCTATCCAGACCACGCAGACTTTCTCCATATCAGCAATAAAGATGTTTCAGTTTTTTTTTAATCATTTATGTATTCACTGTAATATCACTTTTCATTTTCTTCAAGAACTTTTCCTTTGCATTCACAACTTGGCTAACTGACACAACCAGCTTTTGATATGCTTTCTTCACAAAGTTGAATTGTTTCTAGCTTTCGATTTACAGTGACAGACGTGTGACTCTTTCTTCTACTCGAATGCTTAGAGGACATGGTAGGGTTATTAATTGGCCTAATTTCAATATTGTTGTGTCTCAGGGAATAGGGAGGCCCGAGGAAGAGGAGGGAAATGGGAATGGTTGGTTGGTGGAGCAGTCAGAACACAGACAATTATCAGTTAAGTTCACTTTCTAGTGAGTGTGGTTCCTGGTGCCCCAAAACAACAAAATTACAATAGTAAAATCAAAGATCACTGATCACAGATCACTGTAACAAATATAATAATAATTAAAAAGTTTAAAATATTGTGAGAATTATCAAAGTGTGACACAGAGACATGAACTGAGCCAGTGCTGTTGGAAAAGTGGTGCTGGCAGAGCGGCTGACAGTTGGCACAAGCTGTCCATTTGTAAAAAATGCAGTATCTGTGAAGTGCAATAGAGTAAAGCAGAATAAAATGAGGTATGTCTGTATAACTGAAATACATTTAACTGCTTTTTGTGTTTAATGAGCAAAAGTTTGTTTACACTTAATTTCTTTTTTTTTTTTTCCCCCAAATCAGAGGGTCTTTAGAAAGGTTTCTTACCCTTGCTCTTACTGAATGGAAGTATAATGTTTACTCACCTTCAGTTTCTAACAATGGTGGGAAGGAGGCTTTCCCATAAAATTGCAATTAGAAGAGAAGATGCTCCACCTGTTTTAGAGTTTCCTTGAAGGGAATTTCCAACATTATATAAGAAAAGTCCTTGTCTTTACTCCAACCACAGAGACTACTTACCTAGTGGTAGAGCTCGGGTCAAGTTAGTAGCTGGAGGATCGGTTTCTGGAGGACAGAGCTCACAGAAGTCCCAACATGATGGGCAGAGCAGGTTACCATCATGAATCCAGCCATTCATCTGAATACTGACAGGGAGGACCTGCCCAGCTCGACTACACAAATATGAAGTGTTCTGAACCCAAACTGTCAGACCTTGAGGAGAACAAGAAACCTTCAAATAGGAAGAAAAAAAATCAGATCAATAAGATTCTCATATATGATATATGAGCCATTTTAAACTACAGGAAAATACATTAGAATTTACTAAAAATACTGACCATAAAACACAATTTGGGATGTAGGCATATCTTTAATCTCATATATATATATATTTTAAAGATTTTATTTATTTATTTGAGAGAGAATGAGAGAGAGAGAACACGAGAGGGAAGAGGGTCAGAGGGAGAAGCAGATTCCCTGCTGAGCAGGGATCCCGATGTGGGACTCGATCCCAGGGCTCCAGGGTCATGACCTGAGCCGAAGGCAGTCGCTTAACCAACTGAGCCCCCCAGGCGCCCTCTTTAATCTCATATTATAAAGAAAGTTAAATTATTCAGGTTCTAAAAGAATTTTCACTCTGTGGTAGCAGTTCTCAAACTTTTAGTTTATCACTTTCAAAAAATCTGAGGAAAGCTACAGACACTTTTCTTTAAATATACAACACACAACTTTACACACAATGTGGATTTATAGACCCCAAAGCCAATTTGTCAAGAATAACATTTCTGTAGGGGTGCCTGGCTGGTTTACTCTGTGGAGCATGCAACTCTTGATTTCGGAGTTGTGAATTTAAGCCCCACATTGGGTGTACAGATTATTTAAAAAAAATCAAAGGGGCGGCTGGGTGGCTCAGTCATTAAGCATCTGCCTTCGGTTTAGGTCATGATCCCAGGGTCCTGGGATCGAGCCCTGCATCGGGCTCCCTGCTCAGCAGGAAGCCTGCTTCTCCCTCTCCCACTCCCCCTGCTTGTGGTCCTGCTCTCGCTCTCTGTCAAATAAATAAATAAAATCTTAAAAAAAAATAAAATAAAAAAATAAAAAAACAAAATATTAGGGGCACCTGGCTGGCTCAGTCAGAAGAGCACACAACTCTTGATCTCAGGGTCCTGAGTTCGAGCCCCACGTTGGGTGAAGAGATTACTTAAATAAATAAAACTTTAATAATAATAATAATAATAAAATCTTAAAAAAAAAAAAAAGAACAACACTTCTGTAGATTATAGTATCCTCATTATACTTCAGCTTAAACCTTTGTCAAAGAGCCATTACTCGTGGGGCACCTGGGTGGCTCAGTCGTTAAGTGTGCCTTTGGCTCGGGGCATGATCCCGGAGTCCTGGGATCGAGCCCCGCATTGGGCTCACTTCTCCGCGGGAAGCCTGCCTCTCCCTCTCCCGCTCCCCCTGCTTGTATTCCCTCTCTCGCTGTGTCTCTCTCTGTCAAATAAATAAAATCTTAAAAAAAAAAAAAGAGCCATTACTTGTGTCATTTTCTCAAGTTACAAATTTTATAAAACAAATTTTTATTAGTTATTTTAAATTATAAAAATAATATATGCTTATTGTAAAAAAAAGTATTACAGCACAGAAATGTACATAGTGAAAGTCTTTTCACTATGTACATTTTTTATGTACATCTTTTTAAAGATTTTATTTATTTATTTGACAGAGAGAAACACAGCGAGAGAGGGGACACAAGCAGGGGGAGTGGGAGAGGGAGAAGCAGACTCCCTGCTGAGCAGGGAGCCCGATGAGGGGCTCGATCCCAGGACCCTGGGATCATGACCCGAGCCAAAGGCATACGCTAAATGACTAAGCCACCCAGGCGCCCCCATAGTAAAAGTTTTTAATTCTTTTTCACTATCACAGATCCTCTGCTCAGGTATAAAAAAGGTCCTAGTGATTTCACATGGACTGGTAACATCTTTAAAGGTAGGACTCACATCTTAACTGCAAGGGGTAGCTAATCAAGTCCATTTTAAAAAGCAAACACATTAAAGCTAACTTTTTTAAAAAAGATTTTATTTATTTGGGGTGGGCAGACGCTTAAGTGACTGAGCCACGCAGGCATCCCTCAAAGTTATTTTCTAAAAAGACTTCACATTAATTTCAAATATGCTGTTTCACTTTATATATTTCTGGAACTTCTCTCCTGGGCCTAACTTCAAACCAAGTACATGGTTCTGAATATGTCTGATGGTGGCAAATTTTTACTTAGCAAGTTAATGTAATTTTTAGAAATAACCAAAAGTTGCCCAGAACCAAATCTAGTAAAGGTAGTTGACTAAATTGGCTAACATTAAGTTAATATAGGTAGGGGGATGTCCCTGAGTATAATACACAAAGTACTTGGGGAAGAGGGTGAAGCATGTCAACAATTTGCACTTAAATGACTCAAAAAAAATTTTGTACCATTCTTCTAGCCTTCCTATCAAAATAAATAAAACAAACAACAAAAAACATCCCTGTAAAGTGTTTGGAGATTACATACATTTTCCCACATAAATGGTGGTTAGTATTAAATTAACAAAATTAACTGACAACTCTAAGTACAGGGAAGCCAAGTACATTTATTCAATCTTTGTAGACGGCATTGCAAATCTGCATAATCCCTTTGTGTGCTGTGATGTTGAGAGACTTTTAAAATAGCCTGAAGATAGGATGCCTAGCTGGCTCAATCAGTAGAGCATTTGACTCCTGATCTAGAGATCATGAGTTCAAGCCCCACACTGAGTGTAGAGCTTACTTAATAAATAAAAAATATAATAAAATAAAATAGCCTGAAAAGGTCATCTTTGTATTATAGTTGCTACTATTCTAGCTTTATCCCTTTTAACATTTTCACTTAAGGGAATTTATTTCAAAAAATATTTTTTTTGTAAATGTGCTTATGTAAATGTGCTTTATACACATTTACATTTTACATCTTACATAAATGTGCTTATGAAAGCATATTTTTATCATGAAAAGTGAAAATTAAAGCAATATATAACAGGAAATGACTTCCTTAATTATGGTACTTTAAAAAGATGTAATGTCTGGGGCGCCTGGGTGGCTCAGTCATTAAGCATCTGCCTTCGGCTCAGGTCATGATCCCAGGGTCCTGGGATCGAGCCCCGCATTGGGCTCCCTGCTCGGCGGGAAGCCTGCTTCTCCCTCTCCCACTCCCCCTGCTTGTGTTCCCTCTCTCGCTGTCTCTCTCTGTGAAATAAATAAATAAAATCTTTTAAAAAAATAAAAATAAAAAATAAAAAGATGTAATGTCTTATGGCCATAAAAAATATTAAGTAATTATTGGGGTGCCTGGTTGGCTCAGTCAGTACAGCATGCAACTCTTGATTTCAGGGTTGTGAGTTCAAGCCCCACATTGTGGGTAGAGTTTACTTAAAAAACAAAACAAAAGAATAATTTTTATTATTGGAAAAGGTGTTTTGCTCCACACTAAGTGAAGGCAGTAAAACAAAATTTTGTATTATGATTACAACCAGGTCAAAACTATGAATTTAATAAATACATAAATCTGCAATGGAATTTATCAGAAAATGGTTGCTGGATTATAGCTGTCAGATTATAGCTGCAAAGTATTTATTTTGAATTGTCTTTGTAAGATTTCAAAGATAACTGAATTGGATAATATGTGAATTATATCTCAATAAAGCTGTTACCAAAAAAAGTTAATTTTATAAGTAACTTTAAAAGTAATAATTAAATTCCCAGCTACAGAAGTCCATTTAGACCTTGCAGCTGAAATGGTACAAAGAATTCTTATTTTTCCATTCTCAGGATCACACTTTCCTCCTGGATATCCATTAGTAGAGTACGTAATACTCTTTAAGTTGGATGCTCCTAAGTTACAGAATGCCTCTATCTTAAGTTTTTTCTTTTTAAGATATTATTTATTTATTTATTTGATGGGGAGAGAGAGTGACAGAGCGAGAGCACAGCAGGGGGAGCAGCAGTCAGAGGGAGAAGCAGTTTCCCTGCTCAGCAGGGTTCCTGCTGAGCAGGGAGCCCGATGCAGGTGCTTGATCATGACCTGAGCGGGGCAGACGCTTAATCAACTGAGTCACCCAGGTGCCCCTCTTAATAAGTTTTTAATAAGGTGATGCAGTCATTTAAAATCAGATGTGCAAATGAGACAATTAAGAAAAAAGTAGTTTGCTACCTTTGGATTTCAAATTATAAAGGAGAAAACCTATTATTAATCTGTAGTTGATCTATTAATTCTTAAATCCATGCTGCTTTCCTCAGATCTTATGAAATAAAATTGCAAATTTTTTCCATTACAAAGTAATATTTGTTCAAAAGCAAAATTACATATATTCCATTATTTCCTTGGGATATATGCCCAAAGTAAAATTACTATAAAATTTGCTGATACATAACAATTATATGATTTTTTAAACAAATGGAAAAAGGTAATTTCTCTCAAAGAAATGATATTTTCACAAAACATAAGCATCCAAATATTTACATAAATAAGTTAAAAGTATTAATCAGTATATTATATAAAAATATAAAACGTATTTTAAAATATAAAAACCATTGATAACAAGATAAAATTATATAATATTTGATAATAATTATTAACAATCTTATAGTTTACCTGATAACATCCACTCCCCCAGTCTGGGTAACTCAGCTTCCTCTCACACTTTTCCATGACAAATGCTGATTTCTGAATTAGACAAACTGAATGAGGTCCATACTTTTCAGCACCATAGTTTTTAAAACGATCTGAAGCAAACCAGAGAATTTCTCTTAAAAAAATTGACTTTTGCCTCAAAGAACAAGAAGCTGAAGCATTCCATTCTTATGGTTAAAAGTTGCTTTAAAGAAAGAAAATGTTTAATGGAAATTTTCCATTAAAAAAAAATCAAGAGAAATGGGCTCCAAAATCAAACTGGGTTCTCAATAAAGAACTTAGTTGGAGGAAATTATTGTATCAAAAACAGGAGATAAAACTGGGCCTGGGGGTGCCTGGGTGGCTCAGTCATTAAGTGTCTGCCTTCGGCTCAGGTCATGATCCCAGGGTCCTAGGATCAAGCCCCACATTGGGCTCCCTGCTTGGTGGGAAGCCTGCTTCTCCCTCTCCCACTCCCCCTGCTTGTGTTCCTGCTCTCCCTATCTCTCTCTCTGTCAAATAAATAAAATCTTTAAAAAAAAAAAAAACTGGGCCTAAAGTATCTAAATTAAATATATAGAGGAAATGGCATGAAGAATCATCTTTACTGGTAGTCTAAATAGGAGTCACCTCCCAGATGAAGCCAAGTGTCTTATCTAATGAAGGCTTTTTTGGGGTGCTGCAAAAAGTTTTTGCAAAGTTTTCTTGTACTTTCATCGTACGCTATCTCCTGGAGGTCCATACATAACATGCTGATCTAGTCTCAGACTGAGCACAAGCATGCGGAGGTATAAGGTGAATTAAATGACCTCTAAATAGCTAATGGACAAAGGAATGAGGCACTGAAGCCCTAGCAATAATTTGTTCTCTTTACACTTAATACAAGTAAGTTTCATCTTTTTTGAAAGCAGAGTTATTAAAGATAGGTATTTTATGTCAGTTTTGAAAAATCTTAATTATATAAGCAGAGAAAGAAAATGTAAAACAGAATAAAAGAGAACTTTTTTTATATTTATGAATACTTCAAAGTCCTTGAAAAACAAAGTGATCAGTGTCAAAAAAAGAAACGGGGGTGGTCAGTAAACTACAGCCCTCAGGCCAAATCCTGAAGGCTACCTGAAGGTTTTTATAAATAAAGTTTTATTGGAACATTGCCATTAATTTACACATTGTCTATAACTGCTTTCACACTGTAATGCAGAGTTCAGTAATTGCAACAGAGACCACATGACCCACCAAGTTTAAAATATTTACTATTTTTCTCAAAAAAAAATTACATTCTCTTTACAATAAACGTTTGTCAACTCCAGCTCTAAAACAATAAACTGTGATACTATATCGTTGGCAAACCCATAATTGACAGATCCCTGCATTTCTTGGCTTTAACATGGAACTGCTGAATAGTTATAAGTTTTTAGACATTTATTAAATAGGTGAGTGATGAAAGAAATGACTGTACAAATCCAGTTAAATCTACCAGGTTTAAAAACAAAAGGAAAAACCATTATGGAAATTTGAAATGTAAATAACAGAGTCTGTAATAAAGTATGGAATTGGGGCTAAAAAGGACCAGGTTTTGGGGTAACTGGAGGATGGACACTGGGGAGGGTATGTGTTGTAGTGAGCACTGGGTATTACATAAGGCTGACAAATCACAGACCTGTACCCCTGAAACAAATAATACATTATATGTTAATTAATTGAATTAAAAAAAAAAGACCAGGTTAGAAATTTTTATGACCACAGAGTGAAAAACTACCTATTGCTCTTTATTAACATATCAGATGTGATAAGTCTGTTTACAAAGGTGAATACCCATTATCATACTCTTTATGTGTATTAAAAGGGAATAAATAATATGGCACTATATCTTACTAGCCATGGGACAATAGTATTATTCTGATATCTGGAGAATGACATGTTACTTCTAAATTACATAAAATGCACACTCCTCAGAAGAGAAAAAAATAGGATACCTAATATGATTTAATAAAAAGAGCTCTACATTGGAGGATCTTACACTGGCACCAATTAATTGTATTACTAAGTGTCTCTTCGTTCACTTGTGAAATTCAATAATATGTTCTCTGTGTCTCTCATCAGGTTTTTAGAAGCATAAAATGAAATAAAAATGAAAACTGTTATGCAGATGCAAGGTACTACAAAAAAGTAGGGTGCACACATGTGCAAATGTATCTAAACAGCTAACAATCCTTGTCATGTGTCCTAGTTCTATGCATTTACTATGGGAATTTATTTAGTTCTCACAAGTACTCTATAAGATAGGTATTATTATCCCCTTGGCACAGAGGAGGAAATTGAGGCACAGAGAAGTTAAATTACCTCTAAAAAATGGATACCAGTGGAACCGTAATACAAATTCAGACAGTCTGGCTCCTGGGTCTGTGCCCTTAATCCCTATTTTATATTGCTGATATATAATTTTAATATACACAGAACATTTCATTTCACTAGACTACTAACCTGGTTGATTTTCCAATATTCTACAATCTGAGCTGCGCTGATATTCACCACTTAAATGCCAACTGAATTCCTGACTGAAAGGGCAGTAGTCAGCAATTTCTACTGAACCACCATAATAAGGCAAATCTTCTGTAGGTACTCCACTTAGTTCATCGAAGTACTACAAAAAAAAATTATTAGGAAGACAGGAAAGTAAGAAACATTCTATATAATAAAAACAAAGTCCACAAGCAATTTATAGCAACCCTCTAATGCTACGTAATATAAAAAAGATATCAGTGTACTTTTCTTCATATATAATAGAATATAAAGACAGTAATATACTACCTGAGGGCTATTTCAAGGTTGTTGTAGTTTTAGAAATAAGCAAGGTAAGTATATTCAAGCTTTTTACTAGATGACAAATTTGACTAGTGTTTTAAAAAGATGAATAGGAAGAGTTTTAAGAGTTGACAAAACATAAAACTGATCCAGAGAATTAAGATATTTTAAATATAATGTACTTCAAGTGTTTTAGAAGACTTAATTTACGTGTTGTTTTGACAAACTTGAAAAAAATAAAACTGTGATAATATGAATGAGATCGTATATATAAAATACTTTGAGGGGTACCTGGGTGGCTCAGTCGGTTAAGTGTCTACCTTCGGCTCGGGTCATGATTTTGGGGTTCTGCACAAGAGGGATGTGCTTCTCCCTCTCTCTTCCCCCTCTTTGCCTCCCCCTGCCCACACTCCCTCTGCCTCCCCCCGCCCCTGCTCATGCACACTCTCTCTAATAAATAAATAAAATCTTTAAAAAAATACTTTGAATACCAAAGGAATAAGGCACCAGATAAATTTTAAAGATTTCACATTTATACCAACTCCCTGAATTATATTACTATGCCTAGAAATATAGTTGCCATCTTATGGTATCTGAAGCATTCAGTGGGATCATAAACATAATGCAGGAAGTTCAAAATTCAGCAGCAATCATTTTATTTTTATTTATTTATTTAAAGATTTTATTTGTTTGACAGAGAGAGATAGAACGAGAGAGGGAACACAAGCAGGGGTAGCGGGAGAGGGAAAAGCAGGCTTCCCATGGAGAAGGGAGCCCGATGCGGGGCTCGATCCCAAGACCTGGGATCATGACCTGAGCCGAAGGCAGACGCTTAACGACTGAGCCACCCAGGTGCCCCAGCAGCAATCATTTTAAATTATCTTCTGAGATCACACTTCTGATTACAGAATCCTTTGTAAATGGCAGGCAGAACTGAGGCGTTTTAGAGATGGTTACTGCAACAACAAACTTAAAGTTCCAATCAGAGACTCAGACTGAATGTGTGGGACCATTTCCTTCACCTTTTTTTTTTTTTTTTTTTTTTTAGAGAGAGAGAGAAGAGGGGCAGATAGAGACGGAGAGAGAGACTCTTAAGCAGGCTCCATGCCCAGTGTGGAGCGCAATGCTGGGCTGTATCTCAGGACTCTGAGATCATGACCTGAGCTGAAATTGAGTCTGATGCTTAACTGACTGAGCCACACAGGCGCCCCTCCTTCACCTTTTAGATCCCATGTGTCAAACCTTTATAAAGTAGAACTTCCAAGACTTTTAATTAATTGGATTAGAGTAGCTCAGTTATTTTCTTTGAAGAACCTTGTTCTTCTGTGTAAATTAGAGGAAATTAAACATGAAGACTTTGGAAACGATTAGAAAAAAAATACAAACCACTTAAAAATAGATCCAATAAATATTCTAAATGCTTTTTACCATTACTACAAGGCATTGCTAGATATTAATTGTTGTTGATTAGCACACTGGCTTTAAAGAATTGTAAGAATTCTTCATTTTTTTCTAACTTATGGAAAACGTAAGTTTCATAAGTTGAAAAACTTAAGAGAATTCACTCTTCTAATTCAAAATGGAGACTTCTCTTTAAAAAGTTGAGTTGATTTCTACAATTGCCCAAAACAAGTGTTACCTGGTACTCTTGAGGTAAAGGTTTTGAAAACTTCTGCAAATTACACACTGCAACTGCTCTCTGGTCCTGTCTGCAAGTTAACTGCAATGGATTACTTCTGAGTGTGTCACAGAAAGGGCTCAGCATCTGCCTCCTGCACACAAAGATAAACACCATGGTATCAAACTCTAAAGAAAATATAACAAATCCATTTTAGGGCTTGTCTTTTCTATTATCATTTCAGTATACTTAAATAGCTTAATACTAAATGTTGAATCAGGTTATGAAGTTATTTTTTTAAATTAATTAATTTTTAAAAAGATTTTATTTATCTGACAGAGAGAGAGAGAGAGCACAAGCAGGGGGAGTGGCAGGCAGAGGGAGAGGGAGAAGCAGACTCCCCGCCGAACAGAGAGCCTGATGCGGGGCTCGATCCCAGGACCTCAGGATCATGACCCAAGCCAAAGGCAGACACTTAACCAACTGAGCCACCCAGGCGCCCCTGAAGTTATTTTTAAAAGTGTAGAAAGAAATGCTTAACATAGATATGAACGATTAATGCTACGTGCACTGTAACTTTATTCCACCATTATTAAACACAATTCTATTTATCTCTTTCTCTCCACTTTTGCCAGTAAAATGGAGTTCTGCAGGCCTGATGTGCATGATAAAGACAAATAATGAAATTCCTGATACTGCTTGGAAATGCAAATCTTCATAATCAATATAATGGAGTCTCAGAAAGAGATGGAGATGATACCCTTCTCTCCTAAAGCTACAAAGAGTGAATTTTTTCTATGCCATAATATAATTCAAAGACTCTTGTTTGACACTTTGTTAAACTGAACACATTCACAAGACATCCTGCTTTCATGTGCAAAATGAAGATTGTGTGAATACTCCTAATTATTACAAGTTGTTCTGTTCTGTTAAACTTAATCTTGAAAGTACAATTTGGAAAAAGATGTCTTGTAATTTTCCAAAGACGTTGGAATCTATTGCATTGTTCCGTAAAAATAATCTTCAAATTAGTTGCCTTATTGGTAATTATAATACAAATTATATTAATGTCATAACAGTAATGTTATAAATGAAATTTCAGTATTCTTAAACAATATAAATCCTGTTAAGATTGGTTACCAAATCGTAATAGGATTACTGCTATTTTTCCTCTTCTCCCACATGCTTTTTGGGGAAAAAAGCCTAGGTTAGATTTCTTATTTTAAGGAAAATTGATACTTGCTTCATTTAAGTTAACAAATATAGCAATAAAACATTTTTAGGGGAATTATAGCTTCTTGAGATAAAATGTGTAAAAGACCTACCACAGTCTTTGGTAAATGTGAAGCAGCACAGTGTAATAGGAAAGCAAAGGTCTATAAATCTTCACACAGGCTTGGTTTCAAATACCAGCTTATTTGATATTTGATATTGACTTAATTTTCCTGAGCTTCAACTATAAAGCACTCGGTGTCTAGCACATACAAGTTACTCAATAAATGTTATTTCACTTTTATAAAATCTTTATATAAGGCAATTTTATAACTTTCTATGATAAAGTTTCCAATGTATATGACCAGTAGTTCTTATTAAGTCACTTTCTTGATACCATGAAATTCATTTCCTTTTTCTTTAAAATAAAACAATACATAATATTTACCTTAAATTAATTAAAATGAGTTTTGCCTAAATGGATAAAGAGGAGTAAGGAACTTAAAAAGTACCAATTTAAAAAGTTCCAAAGTTAGAGCTGTTCAAGATTCATGGCATATAATTCTACAGCAGTTTGGCCTAATAGAACTTTCTGCAATGTGCTGTCCAATATGTGTAATCATATAGTGGCTCTTAACCACTTGAAATGTGACTAGTGCAACTGAGGAACTGAATTTTAAATTTCATTTAACTTTAATTAATTTAAATATAAATTTATATAGCCACAGGTGGCTAGTGGTACCATAGAAAGAACCTTATTTTGTGTGTACATAGATTCAAATGATTCCAGTGAGTAAGGCTCTGCCTTCGCTCAACTGTTCTCTCCTCACACCAGTCACCCAACAATGAAGAAAGGAGAGGTGTCACACCTGAAGTTAAGCACCGGCCCCTGAGCTCAATAATGGTCATACTGGAATCTAAGATAACTCAGGGATATAGCCAGACTGGGCCTATGGTACTAGAAGTTGGCTTCTGTGCTATAAGGACTTTTGGACGTCGATGTTTCAAAAGTGGGACATTTGAATGCTTATGACAGGGATTAACAAACTTCAATTTTTGAGTCAAATCCTGCCCATAACTGCTTTTTTGGTTTCTATGTTTCTCCTACAACTGTTTTTATAAATAAAGTATTACTGGAACATGGCCATGCCCATTCATCTTGTCTAGAGCTGCTCATGATGTATGAAAGCAGAGTTGAGTAGTTGTAACAGAGACTATTATGACTGAAAAACTAGGAAGAGGAGTTAGGTAATAATGCACCACTTGTCTCAAAACATAGAACCTTATTTTGTGTACACAAAATATTTGCTAATTGGCCCTTTACAGAAAAGTTTGCCAACCTCTGGCTTATGGCTAAAAGGAGAGAATTCAGGAGACCAACAGTTTTAGTTTTGAAGAATGGAGAAGAGGAAATTCCCTTCTGTTTTTGGTTTTAGGTGATCCTATAATCAGGACCTAAAGCAGAAGAGAGTTGCAGCTGTTAAAAGAAAAAAATCTCTAAGCTCTTGCAGCTGCAATGTTAATTACATACTTCCTTTAACACAGTGCAACAGCAGTTCCCAAACTCTGCAGCAAAGTGAATTTTAGGGATCCCTAAAAACAATACCAATGTCTGGTTCCCACTTCCAGACATTCTGATTTAATTGGGATGGGCTGTAATGTGGGTATGGAGATTTTAAAAAATCTCTAAATGATTCTAATGCACAGCAAAATTTGGGAAGTACTATGCTAGCAGACCAAGTTGTAGTGCTGGATAGAACTAGCTGCCCCCAAAGTGGCTGCAGGTGCTTCCTGATACTGTTTATTAGCAGCTCTTTTGGCAGGATTATAACTCAGATGTCAGACTCCTTAGTAGAAACTGACTTAAACTGCTTCGAGACCTAACCCAGGGGAGAAAAGATATGAATAACATCTTCACAAGAAGTACCTGTGATTTAGTGGACAAGGCACTGGACTTGGAAAGAGAGAAGCTAAAGTCCCTCATCAGTTATATGACTCTAGGCAAGTCACTTGTCTCAAACTTCTTAATTATCAGTAAAATGAACCACATACTGAAATTTGTGGGACACAGCTAAAGAAATGCTGAGAGGGAAATTTATAGTGTTAAATACATCTGTTAGAAAGATATAACATCTCAAATCAATAATCAAGAACCTAGAGAGAGAAAAATAAAACAAATACAAGCATAAGGAAGGCTATAATAAATAGAAATTAATAAATTAGAAAACAGAAAAAGACATCAATGAAACAAAAAGCTAGCTCTTTAAAAAGATCAATGATGCTGACAAACTCTGCTAGAGAGCAAAACTGAAAAAGAAATGGAGAAGATGCAAATTACCAAGATCAGGAATGGTACGGGATCTCACTACACACTTTACAGACATTAAAACAATAGTAAGGAACTACTACAAACTATTCTGTACACATAAATCTAGTAACTTAGACAAAATGGACAAATACCTCAATGACACAAATTACCACAATTCATCCAATATGAAATATCAATAGCTCTGTAAATATTAAGGAAGTTGAATTAATACTTTAGAAATTCCTGAAAGAGAAATCTACATTCCTAGACAGTTTCACTGGAGAATTCTACCAAATACTTAAAGAAGAATCAACACCAATTGTACACAAATTCCTCCAGAAAATAGAAGAGGTGCAAATACTTCCCAATTCATTTTATGAAGTTAATATTACCCTGATACAAAAAACCAAGACAGTACAAAAAAGAAACAAAGGGAGTACCATATTCTTCATGAATATGTACAGAAAAATCCATAATAAAGTATTAGTACATGGATTTCAGCAATATGTAGAAATAATTATATACCATGACTAAGTGGGGCTTATTCTAGCAGTGCAGGGCTGGTTTAATATTTGAAAACCAATCAGTGTAATCCATCATATTAACAGGCTAAAAAAAAAAAAAAATCACATGATTTTATCAACCAAAGCTGAAAAAGCATTTGGCAAAAGTCAACATCCATTCATGATAAAAACTCTCAAAAAAATAGTAAAAGAGGGGAACTTCAACTTGAAAAGGAGCATCTACAAAATACCTACAACTAACATTATACTTAGCGGTGAAAAACTAAATGTTCCCCCCTCCATTGTGCCCATGGATTAAAAAACTCAACAGAGCTAAGATGTCAATTCTCCTAAAATTGATATATAGGTTTAACACAGTTCATAGAAAAATCCCAGCAAAATTTTTTTGTAGGGCAGCTGCTGCGAGGGTGAAGCCGGAGTGGACTTTCTGGAGCACTTAGTTCCTCACTTCTCAGGTGTCACCGAGAGCTCAGCACCAAGGCTGAACTACACCATTTAGAAGAATGGAAGCTAATGCATCTGTTGACATGTTTTCAAAAGTTCTGGAAAATCAGTTGCTTCAGACTACCAAACTAGTAGAAGAACATTTGGATTCTGAAATTCAGAAACTGGACCAGATGGATGAGGATGAATTGGAACGCCTCAAAGAAAAGAGACTTGAGGCACTAAGAAGAGCGCAACAGCAGAAACAAGAATGGCTTTCAAAAGGACATGGGGAATACAGAGAAATCCCTAGTGAGAGAGACTTTTTTCAAGAAGTCAAGGAGAGTAAAAAAGTGGTTTGCCATTTCTACAGAGACTCCACATTCAGGTGTAAAATATTAGACCGACATTTGGTGATATTGTCTAAGAAACATCTTGAGACCAAATTTCTGAAGCTGAATGTGGAAAAAGCACCTTTCCTTTGTGAGAGACTGCGTATCAAAGTCATTCTCACACTAGCACTGGTAAAAGATGGAAAAACACAAGATTATGTGGTTGGATTTACTGACCTAGGAAATACAGATGACTTCACCACAGAAACTTTAGAATGGAGGCTGGGTTGTTCCGATATTCTCAGTTACAGTGGAAATTTAATGGAGCCACCATTTCAGAGCCAAAAGAAATTTGGAACAAACTTCACAAAGCTGGAAAAGAAAACTATCCGAGGGAAGAAATATGATTCAGACTCTGATGATGATTAGAAATTAGTTACAATTCTTTGTAAATTGTCTTTTTATTTCTGCTTACTTCAGAATTAGATGTGTTTTCTAAATCCTGTTGGTTTTTATACATTGGTCATCTAATGGTCATGTTCTAGAGTTTTGTACAGTTTCATCACACTGAAAGACATCTTCAATATTTTCTGTGTGGCACTCATGTTTAAGTTGAGGAAAACTTCTGAGTTCTTAAATTATCCAGCAAGGGTCTGGATTCTCTATTTTTGAGATTGATTTTTATCACAATATGATTCCTACGTCTTTATACCATTCACAGTTGTGTTTTTAATCTACTGGATTGAAAATAGGAATTCAGCAAACTATTCCAGGACTAATTCTTACACAGCATTATTTACTTTATACAGCAGGTCAAACAACATTTACTGGTGTAACAGACTCACTTGTAAATGAATTATAAACAGTCTTTACTTCTGGAATATATTTAACTATTAAAGAACTGCCTATTCTGTAAAAAAAAAAAATTTTTTTTTGTAGACAAGGTTATTCTGAAATTTGTATGAAAGGCAAAGGAACTAGAAGAGCTAAGATGATTTTGAAAAAAGAATAAAGTGGGAAGAATCAGTTTACCCACTTTTAACACATAGTATAGCTACAGTAATCAAGGACTGTGTAGTATTAGTGGAGTGACACACACATAGATCAATGGAGCAGAGGAACACAGAAACAGACCCATATAAATACACCCAACTGATTCTTTGATAAATATAAGAAAGCAAGTCAATAAAAGAAAGACAGCCTTTTCAGTAAACAGTGCTGGAGCAACTGGACATCCATACACACAAAAAATGAACCTTGACCTAAGTCTCCCACTTTATACAAAAATTAATTCAAAATGGATCCCAGACTGCAATATAGAACCTAAAGCAATTAAATTTTTGAAAAAAAAATACAAGAATATCTTTGAGATTTAGGACTTCGCCATTCACTTGACATTGAAAGTATGTCTCAGAAAAGGACATACTGATAGTTTCGACTTCACCAAAGTTAAAAACTTTTGCTCTACAAAAGACCCTATTAAGAGAATAAAAAGAAAAGTTATGGATTAGGAGAAAATGTGTGCAAACCACATATCCGACAAAGGACTAGTATTTAGAATATATATAAAGAACTTTCAAAAATCAACAGTAAAAAAAAAAAGCAAACAATGCAATTAGAAAACTGGCATAAGACATGAAGAGATATCAAAGAGGATATATAGACATCAAATAAGCACATGAAAAGATATTCAACATCATTAGCCATTAGGGAAATGCAAAGTAAAACCACAGTGAGATATCACCTTATCTTTCAGAATAACTAAAATAAAAAATAGTGACAACATCAAATGCTGACAAGGATGTGGAGAAACTGTCATCACTCATACATTGCCGGTAGAATATAAAATGGTATAGCCATTCTGGAAGAGGTCAGCAGTTTCTTAGAGAACTAAACTTGCAACTACCATATGACCCAGCAATTGCACTCCTTGGCATTTATCTTGGAGAAATGAAGATTTATGTTCACACAAAAACCTGTACACAAATGTTTACAGCAGCTTTATTCATAATAGCCCCAAACTGGAAACAACCTAGATATCCTCCAACATGTGAATGCTTAGGGTGCCTGGGTGGCTCAGTCCATTAAGCAGCTGCCTTCAGCTCAGGTCATGATCCCAGGGTCTTGGGATGAGTCCTGCATCAGGCTCCCTGTTCAGCGGGGAGTCTGTTTCTCCCTCTACCCCTGCCCCCTGCTTGTGATCTTTCTCTCTCACTCTTTCAAATAAATAAAATCTTTACAACAACACAAAACATGTGAATGCTTAAACAAACTGCTACATTCATATCATGGAATATTATTCAGCCATTAACTTGAGCAAACTACTGATATACATGACCCAGAAAATTATTTGGAGTGAAAAAAGCCAATCACAAAAGGTTATATACAGAATGAATCAATTTATATAACATTCTTTAAATGGCAAAATTATAGAAATGAAAAACGGATTAGTGCTTTCCAGGGGCTTAAGAGGGGCTGGAGTGGGAGGGAAGTGGGTATGTTATAAAATGGCAACATGAAGGATTCTTGTGGTAACTGAAATGTTCTGTATCTGATCATATCAATGTCAATATCCTGGCTGTGTTATTGTACAGTTTTTACAAGATGTTACCAATCAAGAAAACTGGATAAAGTATACATGGAATCTGTATATTTCTTCAAACCTGCATGTGAATCTATAATTATCTCAAAATAAGCAGGGGGGAGTGGCAGGCAGAGGGAGAAGCAGGCTCCCTGCTGAGCAAAGAGCCCAATGCAGGACTCGATCCCAGGACCCTAGGATCACGACCTGAGCCAAAGGCAGCTGCTTAACTAAATGAGCCACCCAGGCATCCTAAAGTGTGAGGCTCTTGATCCCAGGGTTATGAGTTCGAGCTCCACATTGGGCATAGAGCTTACTTAAAAAAAAAAGAAAAAAAATATGCATAAACATATGAATGTGTGGGTATGTGTATCCCCCAAACTTGAAGAATGTATTTTTAAAAAGTTTGCTAGGTGATTCTGATATTCATCCAGATTTGAGAACCATTATTCAAAAGCATCTTCATGTTTTTAGATACTCAATCAACAGGTGTATCTATGTTTATGGGTGTATTCTCTGAAGAAAACAGTAAGAATGACAGAATATGCAAAAATTTTATAGTATACAATTTATTAATTATAAACTGAACAGAAATGCTTAGGGCTCTGGCTCCCACATTGTAGATTTGTTTCGTATATCATTTAAAACAATATGTAGCTACTTATTATATTACCATACATTACTGTACATTACTGTACATTTTGAAATTGAACTGTTCAGACCATATTTTCAAAATAGTGACATTTTAGGTTCAGGAATAAAGAACAATAGCAGAAATCAACTGTGTTATCAAAGATATAATGAGGAAATGTGTTCTTACTTTTGTTTCTGCTGGTCAATCCAGAATTTACAGCTCTTCCTGACGAAGTCACAGCCCATTCCTCGGCCCCAGTCTAACTTCTCGGCCATACTATAATTAGCCTTATACCAGCTGTGGAAATAATTCAAATAAAGCACGTATTACTGTCATTTTAAAAACAATTCCAGCATACCAATTACAAATCTCAACAATGAGCAAACTAGGACCTCAAGATAGAGGAGCATTTACAAGCAAAGCCCTCGTACATGGGAACTGCTGCACATAATCACCGTAGCAAGGACTGGGAAACTTGTCTTATGCTGAGGGTACTTTCATATTTGAAAAAAAAAAAAATCAAAACCAAAATATGTTGTCACTGTAATTTTCAAACATGACAGAAGTCACAGAGTAGAAAGTGGTTAAGGTGTGAGATAAAGGGATTAAGGGCCAAAGAAACAAAAAGAGAATGAAAGAAAAAGACAAGGTAGTAAACTGAGGAAGAAATAGTGGAATTACTAGTTGGATAAATGTTACCTAATCTTGATTCAGTTGGCCCTAGTTTCTTGCTTCTCTGGCCTTGAATTTGTGATATTCCATCAACACAGGTTCTGTTTGTGACTAAAAATTACACCATTATAATAAGACATATGAATACTATGTCTAATACTTTAAAGATGTTCTAATTTCAGAAAAAAAACACATTTATTTGGTTTCCTGGCAAATTTAATCAAAGCCTAGGAGCCTACTTTTATTAGTTTTTCTTCTTTTTTTTTTTTAAGATTTTATTTATTTATTTGAGAGCAAGAGAACAGAAGCAGGGGGAGTGGCAGAGGGAAAGGGAGAAGCTGGCTCCCCACTGAGTGGGGAGCCAGATGCAGCACTCAATCCCAGGACCCTGGGATCATGACCTAAGCTGAAGGCACATGCTTAACCCACTGAGGCAGGTGCCCCTTTCTTCTTTATTCTTAATAACAAGATTAGTTTACAAAAACTGTAAAATTATAAAAAATAGTTTCTTACCTTTTAAAAAAAGTATTTTATTTACTTATTTATGTATTTGAGAGAGAGCAAGTGAGTGCACACATGCACACCAGGGGTTGGAGTGGGGGGGGAGAATCTCAAGCGGACTTGGTGTGAGCCCGATGTGGGGCTCAATCTCATGCCCCTGAGATCATAACCTAGTTGAAACCAAGAGTCGATGCTTAACTGACTGAGCCACCCAGGCACCCCAGTTTCTAACCTTTTCGTATTGTATCTTATCCCTTTAACATTACCAAAACAGTAAATAAAAACATAGGCTCAAACGCCAAGGGAATGATGAGAATTATTTCCTCCATTCCAGCCACCCTCCCACAAAATCAAACACAAATAGAAATATGATACATCTTCAAAACCTTTTTTAATTTTTATTTTTTTTTCAAGATTTTATTTATTTATTTCAAAGAGAGAGATCAGGAGCAGGGGGAGAAGGAGAAGGAGAGGCAGACGCTCCCTGAGCAGGGAGTCCGACGCAGGGCTCCATCCCAGGACCCTGGGATCATGACCTGAGCCAAAGACGGATGTTTAACTGACTGAGCCACCCAGGCGCCCCCTCAAAACCTTCTCCTTTTTTTTTTTTTTAAAGGATAGAACTCTCTGAGAAACTGAAGACATAATCTCAGCACTCCAATAACCAAAATGCCAGCAACCTCTGCAGCTATAACGTGACTTATGTTAATCAGCTAACATAGTTATCACAGCAGGTCAAGTTGTCCAGATAGTAACAGATGCCCTCAGTATTGCACATCAGCAGTCATTTTAGTGGTGCCTAGGTTAGGCAGTCCTTCTCCCTATGGATGAAATGTAAAGTAGTTAAGATTCCCTTGGGAATTACCATATCTAGAATGGGTTGAGTGCAGAGCATAGTATCAGCACTATATCACTCAGTCACCAGCTAGGCACTCCAGCTACATTTCTTGAAACCTTCCCAATACCTTCTTTGCAGCTCTTCCTATGCTATGAGTCAATAGTTATTAAGCACTTCTTATTTGGTAGGCACTTTAATGATAAGGCTACACCAGTGAATAAACAGACACAGTTCCTTCCCTCATGAAGATTATAATCTAGTGGGGAAGACAGATGTTTAAAAAAAAATTACAACGGGGATGAATGCTACAGAGGTTAAGTATAAGGTGCTAATAGCAGCACATTAATAGGAAAATCTAAGTTAGTCTGGGGAATTAGGAAAGATTTGTTTGAGGAAGTAACTCTAAGCTAAACCCGAAGGATGAGCAGGAGTTGGCTGAGGGAGCAGGGAAAGCACTGGAAACAGAGTTTTCTTAGTGGCATTAGAGGGTTGTGAAATCAATTTACTGTATCTTAACATTTATCTCTCTTTCTTTTAAAATCAATACAATCGAAAAAAAAACTGCATTGTTGGTAGTAAGATAAATATATTTCTGTGAACTTTGGTTCAGTTTCGTATACAAAAGCTAATACCTGAGTTGGCACCTACATGTGCCTAACAGTTTACTACGGACTTTACATGTATTAACTCATTAAAGGCTCACAAAACTCTATGAGGTAGGTTTCACATTTTACCCTTATTTTACAGATGAGAG
Organism: Callorhinus ursinus; assembly: GCF_003265705.2. Taxonomy (NCBI): domain Eukaryota; kingdom Metazoa; phylum Chordata; class Mammalia; order Carnivora; family Otariidae; genus Callorhinus; species Callorhinus ursinus. The sequence continues at coordinate 61,310,014 of NW_027397063.1, forward strand.
AACTCAGGGAAAGATATAGCAAGTAGCAAAGATGGGATTTAAATCTAGGGTTCTGGCTTCAATGTCAGTGTGCTTTATAAAAAAATTGAGATACAATTTATATCCTATAAAATTCACCCTTATAATGTGTATAATTCAATGTTTTTAGTATATTCACAGGGTTGTACAACCATTACCACTACAGGCATATCTCATTTTCTTGCATTCCACTTTATTACACTTTCCAGATACTGCCTTTTTTGGTTACAAATTGAAGGTTTGTGGCAACCCTGTGTCGAGCAAGTCTATTGGCACCATTTTTCCCAACAGCATTTGCTAACTTCCTGTCTTTCTATCACACACTGGTAATTTTCACAATATTTTGAACGTTTTCATGATTATTATATTTGAAATGGTGATCTGTGATCAGCGATATTTCATGTTACTATTATAATTGTTTTGGGGCACCAGGAACCACACCTATACAATAAATGTTGTGTGTATTCTGACTGCTCCACTGACTGTTCCCCATCTCTCTCCCTTTCCTCAGGCCTCCCCTATTACCTGAGACACAACAATATTGAAATTAGGCCAATTAATACCCTACGAGTAATTGACTTTTGAGTCTTATTACTTAAGAAATACATCTGATAGGCTGTAGCAGCCATAGACAGCGATTCCGCAGATGGATCCTGGCAAAGGAAGTTGAAAACCTTTTGGAAAGGATTCACCATTCTAGATGCCGCCATTAAGAACATTTGTGATTCATGGGAAGAAGTCAAAAATAGCAACATCAGCAGGAGTCTGGTAGATGTTGATTCCAACCTTCGTGGATGACTTTGAGGGTCCAAGACTCCAGGGGAGGAAGTAAGTACAGATATGGGGGAAACAGCAAGAAAACTAGAATTAGAAGTGGAGCCTAAAGATGTGACTGAATTGCTGCAATCTCATGATAAAACTTGAACGGATGAGGAGTTGCTTCTTATGGATGAAGACAGAAAGTAGTTTATTGAGATGGAAACTACTCCTGGTACAGATGCTGTGAAGACTGTTGAAAGGACAACAAAGGATTTAGAGTATGACATAAACTAGGTTGATGAAGCAGTGGCAGGGTTTGAGAGGATTAGTTCCAATTCTGAAAAAAAAAATCCTACTGTGGGTAAAATGCTACCAAACAGCATTGCATGCTACAGAGAAGTCATTCATGAAAGGAAGAGTCAAATAGTGTGACAAACTTCATTGTCTTCTTTTAAGAAATTATAACAACCACCCCAACCTTTACCTCCCACCACCCTCATCAGCCAGCAGCAATCAACATCAAGGCAAGACCCTCCACCAGGAAAAAGGTTATGACTTGCAGAAAGTTCAGTTAATAGTTAGCATTTTTGAGTAATAAAGTATTTTTTTTTAAGATTTTTAGTAATCTTTACATCCAAGGTGGAGCTCGAACTTATAACCCAGAGATCAAGTGTCTCATGCTCTACTAACTGAATCAGCCAGGCGCCCAAGCAATAAAGTATTTTTAAAGATTTGATTTATTTTATCTTATTTTATTTTTTTAATTTTGAGAGAGAGAGAATAGCATGAGCAGGGAGGAGAAGCAGAGGAAGAGGGAGAGAGAATCCAAAGCTGACTCTGCGCTGAGCATGGAGCCTGAGTGGGACTTGATCCCACCACCGCAAGATCATGACCTGAGCCTAAATCAAGAGTCAGATGCTTAACCAACCAAGCCACCTAGGCAACCCATATTTTAAAATTATGGTATGTACATTGTAGGGTGCCTGGCTGGTTCAGTCAGTACAGCATGCTACTCTTTATCTCAGGGTCATGAGTTCAAGCCCTACACTGGGTGTAGAGATTATTTAAAAAAAAAAGAAAAGGTATATACATTGTTTTTTTAGACATAATGCTATTGCACACTTAACAGACTACAATATAGTATAATGATAACTTTTATATGCCCTGGGAAACAAAAAAAAATTCATTTGATATGCTTTAGTCCAGTGGTCCGGAGCCAAACCTAATATTTCTCTAAGGCATACCTATATCTAATTTCAGAATATTTTCATCACCCCTCAAAAAACTATGTCCCCACTAGTAATCACTAATCATTACTCGTGATCTCAGGGTCGTGAGATCAAGCCCCATGTCAGGTTCTCTGCCCAACGTGGAGTCTGCTTCAGATTCTCTCTCCCTTTCCCTTTGCCCCTCCTGCTCATGCTCTCTCTCTCTAAAATAAATAAATTAAAAAAAAGAGAGAGAGATACTAAACTGTCTCCCAAAGTGGCTGTACCATTTTGCATTCCCACCAACAATGAATGAGAGTTCCTGTTGCTCCACGTCTTTAGCAGCATTTGGTGTTGTCTGTGTTCTAGATTTCGGCCATTCTAATGGGTGTGTAGTAGTATCTCATTGTTATTTTAATTTGCATTTCCCTGATGACATTTTTCTCCCTGCTTTTTCTTTAATACGGTTGCCATCTTCCATGATATATTATTAGATGCCTTCTTAATAGCATCTAATCTACTTTTTTGTTGCACCAGAGAGTATCCTAGGATAGAACTCTTATTACCACTCATGTTCACAAAGTACTGTTCTTAAGTACAATACAGCTAACTCATGGTTTGGCCATAATTAATGGGTAGTGTTTTTTTGTAAAAATGGATTAATGCACACATCCAAACCACATTAAATTTTCAACTTAAGAGTTCACACATAGTCTATTTCCTTCCTACAGTTGCTATCACTCCAAACCGTAGTTTTGAAATCCAAGAAGTGGGAAGAATGTCTTTCTGTTGCTGATGCTTCTTTCTTTTTTCCTTCCTTCCTATCTCTTTCCTCTCCCCATTTTATTCCTTCCTCCCTTCCTTTTTTCTTTCTAAATAAGAAGATGAAAAGAAATGGTTTATTGAGGAAATCAAAATCTAGTAAACATCAAAAACTTAAGAGTAGTCACAAGCTCTTTTTTTTTTTTTAAAGATTTTATTTATTTATTTACTTATTTGACAGAGAGAGGGAGAAAGAGAGAGTACAACCAGGGGGGAGCAGCAGAAGGAGGGGGAGAAGCAGCCCCCCCTCCCCCACTGAGCAAAGAGCCTGATGCAGGACTCAATCCCAGGACTGTGGAATCATAACCTGAGCCAAAGGCAGACGCTTAACCAACTGAGCCATCCAGGTGCCCTATAAACTCTTTTTGTAATGATGTTAAAATTACTGACAAAATGTTTTTGTCATTAAATAAAACATGGAGCATCTTTTTTTTTTTTTTGGAAGATTTTATTTATTTATTTGTTAGAGAGAGAGAGAGCACAAGCAGGGGGAGCGGCAGGCAGAGGGAGAGGGAGAAGCAGGCTCCCTGCTGAGCAGGGAGCCCGATGTGGGACTCGATCCTAGGACCCTGGGATCATGACCTGAATCGAAGGCAGTCGCTTAATCCACTGAGCCACCCAGGTGCCCTGAGCATCTTTTCATATGCTTATCTATATACCTTTTTCGGTGAAGGGTCTGTACAGATCTTTGCTAATGTTTAATTGGGTTGTTCATTTTCCTATTGTTGAGTTTTAAGACTTTTGTTTTAAAAAAGATTTTATTTATTTGTCAGAGAGAGAGAGAGAGAGAGGGAGCACAAGCAGGGAGAATGCAGGCAGAGGGAGAAGCAGGCTCCCCTCTGAGCAAGGAGCCCGATGTGGGACTCAATCCCAGGACTCTGGGATCATGATCTAAGCTGAAGGCAGACGCTCAACTGACCGAGCCACCCAGGCATCCCTTTAGTTTTAAGATTTTTTTAAATATATATTTGGGTAATAGTCTTTTATCAGATGTGCCTTTTACAAATATATTCTCCCTGTCTGTAGCATGTCTCTTCATTCTCTTGACTTCGTTCCTTTTTGTGGCTGAATAATATTCCTTTGTATGTATATACCACATTTCGTTTATCCATTCATCAGCTGATGAACATTTGGGCTATTCCTACTTTTTGATTATGAGTAAAGTTTCTGTGAATATTCATGTACAGGTTTTTGTGTGGACATGTTTTCAATTCTTTTAGATAGACAACTGGGAGTAAACTTGCTAGATCATATGGTAAATCTGCTTAACTATTTGAGGAACTACCAATCTGTTTTCCAAAGTGGCTGGATCATTTTACATTCCCCCTAGCAGTATATGAGTTCCAATTTTCCCACATCCTCATCAGTATATGCAACTGTCTTTTTTATTACAGCCATCCTAGTGGGTGTGAAATTAGTATCTCATTGTAATTTTGATTTGCATTTCCCTAAGGACTAATGATGCTGAGAATCATTTCATGTGCTTACTAGCCATTTTTCTGTATCTTCTTTGGAGAAATATCTATTCAAATCCTTCACCTATTTTTAAATCAGGTTGCTTTTTTTATTGTTGAGTTATAAGAGTTCTTTATATTTTCTGGGTACTAGATGTTTATCACATAGATGATTTGCAAATATTTTCTCACATTTTGTGAGTTGTCTTTTCATTTTCTTGATAGTAAACTTTGAAGCACAAAAGTTTTTAATTTTGATGAAGTCTAATCTATCTAATATTTCTTTGGTTCCTTATGCTTTCATTATCATATTTAAGAAATCACTGCTGGGCGCCTGGGTAGCTCAGTTGGTTAAGCGACTGCCTTCGGCTCAGGTCATGATCCTGGAGTCCCTGGATCAAGTCCCGCATCGGGCTCCCTGCTCAGCGGGGAGTCTGCTTCTCCCTCTGACCCTCCCCCCTCTCATGTGCTCTCTCTCTCATTCTCTCTGTCTCAAATAAATAAATAAAATCTTTAAAAAAAAAAAAGAAATCACTGCTGGGGCACCTTGGTAACTCAGTTGGTTAAGTGTCTGCCTTTGGCTCAGGTCATGATCTCAGAGTCCTGGTATTGAGCCCTGTGTCAGGGAGCTCAGCAGGGAGTCTCCTGGTACCTCTCCCTCTGCCTCTCCCCACCCCTTGCATGCGCTCTCTCTCTCTCTCAAATAAATAAATAAAATCTTTTAAAAAGAATCACTGCTGGGGCACCTGGGTGGCTCAATAGGTTAAGTGTCTGCCTTTGGCTCAGGTCATGATCCCAGGGTCCTGGGATCAAGCCCCGCATCAGGCTCCCTACTCAGTGGGGAATCTGCTTCTCCTCCCTCTGCCACTCCCTCTGCTTGAGCTCTCTCTCTCTCAAATAAATAAAATCTTAAAAAAAAATCACTGCTTACCCCAATATCATGAAGATTAACACCTAGGATTCTAAGAATTTTTAAATTTAAATTCAATTATTTAATATATACTGTATTTTTAGTTTCAAAGGTAGGATTCAGTGATTCATTAGTCTTATATAATACCCAGTGCTCATTACATCACATACCCTCCTTAATGTCCATCACCCAGTTGCCCCATCCTGCCCCCCTCCATTCCAGCAACGCTGTTTGTTTCCTATGATTAAGAGTCTCTTACGGTTTGTCTCCCTCTCTGATTTCATCTTGTTTTATTTCTTCCTCTCTTCCCCTATGATCCTTTGTTTTGTTTCTTAAATTTCACATATCAGTGAGATCATATGATAATTGTCTTTCTCGGATTGACTTATTTTCCTTAGCATAATAACCTTTAGTTCTACCCATGTCATTGCCAATGGCAAGATTTCATTTTTTGATGGCTGAGTAGTATTCCATTGTATATATACACCACATGTTCTTTATCCATTCATCCGATGATGGACATCTGGGCTCTTCCCATAGTTTGGCTATTATGGACACTGCTGCTAAAAATATTGTGGTGCAGGTGCCCCTTCAGGTCACTACATGTGTACCTTTGGGGTAAATACCTAGTAGTGCAATTGCTGGGTCATAGGGTAGCTCTATTTTCAACTTTTTTGAGGAACCTCCATACTGAGTTCCAGAGTGGCTGCACCAGCTTGCATTCCCACCAGCAGTGTAAGAGGGTTTCCCTTTCTCTGCATCCTTGCCAACATCTGTTGTTTCCTGACTTGTTAATTTTAGCCATTCTAACTGGTGTGAGGTGGTATCCCATTGTGGTTTTGATTTGTATTTTCCTTATGCTGAGTGATATTGAGCACTGTTTCATGTGTCTGTCGGCCATTTGTAGGTCTTCTTTTTTTTTTAATTTTTTCATTTGTATGTCTTCTGCCCATTTCTTGATTGGATTATTTGCTCTTTGTGATCCATTCATTCTTGAGTAGGATGCTCTTTAGCCTCCATGTATTTGAGTTCTTTCCAAATTTCCTCTTGTGATTGAATTCAAGTTTCAAAACAATGTGGTCTGAAAATATGCAGGGAATGATCCCAATCTTTTGGTACAGGCTAAGACATGATTTGTGACCCAGTAAGTGATCTATTCTGGAGAATGTTCCATGTGCACTCAAGAAGAATGTATATTCTGTTGCTTTAGGATGGAATGCTCTGAATATATCTGTGAAGTCCATCTGGTCCAGTATGTTATTCAAAGCCTTTATTTCCTTGTTGACCTTCTGCTTAGATGATCTGTCCATTGCAGTGAGTGTGGTGTTGAAGTCCCCTACTATTATTGTATTACTATCAATGTGTTTCTTTAATTTTGTTATTAATTGGTTTATATAATTGGCTGCTCCCATGTTAGGGGCATAAATATTTATAACTGTTAGATTTTCTTGTTGGACAGCCCCTTTAATTCTGATAATAGTGTCCTTCCTCTCTTATTACAATCTTTGGTTTAAAATCTAATTTGTCTGATATAAGGATTGCTACCCCAGCTTTCTTTTGATGTCCATTAGCATGATGGTTTTCCATCCCCCTCACTTTCAATCTGGATGTGTCTTTAGGTTTAAAAAGAGTCTCCTGCAGACAGCATACTGATGGGTCTTGCTTTTTTATTCAATCTGATATCCTGTGTCTTTTGATTGGGGTATTTAGCCCATTTACATTCAGAGTAACTACTGAAAGATACGAATTTAGTGTCACTGTATTACCTGTAAAGTCACTGTTTCTGTATATCGTCTCTGTTCCTTTCTGGTCTATGTTACTTTTCGGCTCACTCCTCACTTAAAGGATCCCTCTTAATATTTTTTGCAGGGCTGGCTTAGTGATCACAAATTCTTTTAGTTTCTGTTTGTCCTGGAAGCTTTTTATCTCTCCTTCCATTTTCAATGACAGCCTTGCTGAATAAAGTATCCTTGATTGCATATTTTTCTCATATAGCACCCTGAATATATCATGCCAGTCCTTTCTGGCCTGCCAGGTCTCTGTAGATAGGTCTGCTGCCAGTCTAATGTGTCTACCCTGGTAGGTTATGGACCTCTTAATTTGAGCTGCTTTCAGGATATTCCCTTTTCTCTGAGATTTGCAAGTTTCACTATTATATGTCAAGGTGTTAACCTATTTTTACTGATTTTGAGTGGATTCTCTGTACCTCCTGGACTTGAATGCCTGTTTCCTTCCCTAGATTAGGGAAGTTCTCAGCTATAATTTGCTCCAATATACCTTCTGCGCCCCCCCCTTTCCTCTTCTTCTGGGATCCCAATTATTTTAATATTGTTTTGCTTTATGGTATCACTTCTCTCTCAAATTCTCCCCTTGTTATCCAGTAGTTGTTTATCTCTCTTTTTCTCAGCTTCTTTATTCTCCATCATTTTGTCTTCTGTATCACTAATTCTCTCTTCTGCCTCATTTATCCTAGCAGAGACTCCATTTTTTATTGCATCTCATTAATAGCCTTTTTTATTTCGACTTGATTAGATTTTAGTTCTTTTATTTCTCCAGAAAGGGATTTTCTAGTGTCTTCTATCCTTTTTTCAAGCCCATCTAGTATCTTTATAATTGTTATTCTGAACTCTAGTTTCGACATCTTATTTATGTCCATACTGATTAGGTCCCTGGCAGTCAGTACTGCCTCTTGTTTGCTTTTTTTTTTTAAGGTGAATTTTTCCATCTTGTCATTCTTGCAGAAAGTGGTCACTTTTCGGGCGCCTGGGTGGCTCAGTTGGTTAAGCGACTGCCTTCGGCTCAGGTCATGATCCTGGAGTCCCGGGATCGAGTCCCACATTGGGCTCCCTGCTCAGCAGGGAGTCTGCTTCTCCCTCTGACCCTCTTCCCTCTTGTGCTCTCTATCTCTCATTCTCTCTCAAATAAATAAATAAAAAATCTTTAAAAAAAAAGAAAGTGGTCACTTTTCTATTTGTAGAATTGCAGCAATTCTTTTCTTAGATCTCCAGCTGAGTTCGTAGGTGTTCAGAATGATTTGATAGCTATCTAGCTGAACTCCTGGAACAAAACTAAGGTCTCTTACTCCTCTGCCATCTTGGACTCTTTGATTCTAAGAGTTTTATAGTTTTGGTCTTATATTTAGGTCTTTGATCCATTTTGAGGTAATCTTCGTATATCATATGTAGTAGGGGTTTATTCTTTTGCACGTGGATATCCAGTTGTCCCAGCACCATTTGTTGAAAAAAATATTCTTTCATCATAGAATGGTCTTAGTACCCCTATCAATGTCTTTGCTCTTAACCATTATATATGTATGTGTGTACTTTGGTCATGATATGTATCTTTCTTACTGTGTAAGATGGTATACGAACAAAAACTTCTAAAGAACACTTGTGAAAAGACTTTGGGCAATAGAAAGGACCATTTAAAATGCAGTGAGACAGATAAGAAAAAACTACTATAGTAATCCAGGTAAAAGATAATGGCAGTGGTGACCAAAAAAGTAGAGAGACTCCAGGGATACTGAAAAGCTAAAAATCACCGAAGACTTTTGATTGATTGGATGTAAGAGGTGGGAAGAGGGAGTTGTCAAGGATGATTCCCAGGTTTCTGGATGGATAAATAATAATGTTTTTTACTGAGAAAAGCAACTTAGTTAACCTACACCTAAGTCTTATGGATTTATGAAAACTAATTTCCATGTCTATAACTTTAAAATACTGCCAGATATTTAGAAACATCTGGCCATGTTACTGTTGTGTTGCCCCAGAAAAAGTAAAAATGCTATAAAAATCACCAGTGCCATGATTTCACTAGTGACTCACATACTCACAGTGTTTCTGTAACATACTGGTATCTTAAAGAAACTAGCATTGTTTATAAAAGGGCTATAAATAGGTTGTTAAACAGAGCAGCAGGATCACTTTTGTTGGCCATTGCTTGACCAAAAGTAAATGGGAAAGAGTTATAATGGTATTACAAGAAATCCAGTGTTTTCTTCTTTCTTTTCAAAAATATGAATTTCCCAACTTGCTCCACTAAAAGTTATGAGAAGCAATGATAACCTAAGTAGCAATGAACATGGTGCCTAGGTTGTGGGTTTTTGTTTTGTTTTGTTTTATTTTTAGGTAGGCTCCATGCCCAGCATGGAGCCCAACATGGGGATCTATTCTCCACTAAATGCAACCAGTGATCCTTGGAAGATTGGCTGATGCCCAGATCTAGGATAGGGTGTATGCCCATCAGCCTGGCACATCCAAAAAAAAGGAAGGAAGGAAGCTATCAAAAACTAGTGAGTCTCGTCAAAAGGACTCAGGAGCCCACAGAGAAAAAGACTCCCATTGGAATCATTTAAAAAACAGTATTCTACTGCTTTACCAGAAAGTTCTACTGCTTTATAAACCAGGAATCTACACATCATCAATTTCATTTACAACTTTAAAAACTTGTTTAGATTAGTCTTTCCTTTATATTAGCATGGTCTCTATTCATTAGAAAATAAATCTTACAATGCCTGGAATTTTGATCTATTCATTATACCTCAGGGCCTCAAAGATTTACTGAATGAATAAATGGAGTTGGTACAGGTGAAGATAGTTAACTGCACAAAATTCAAATATTTTACTTCAGTGTAAAATATATTTTCTTAAGCTAATATTCATTTCATCTTAATATTAACTTAATACTTTCATTTTAATAAACAATGCATATAATATTCTCACAGCTGTCTTACCCAGTATCTTCCATTAATGCCAGAGTGATTCGAGAGAAGACTCGGTTCTGGGTGTGAGAGCCAGTCATTGCTTCATTCTGAAAATCAACAGATTTTAAATTAGAAGACTAGGCCTCCTGAAACTCCCAATAATTTCCATGATTACTTTGATGTATATGTAAAATGTCTCAAGTGTGAGGCTGACTTATTCACTTAAAGTAGTGAAATACATAAGCCTTCTTTAAAATGACAACAACGAAGCTTAAAGAAAGATCTGCTTTCTGCCTTAAACAAAACAATTTCCTACAATAGCAGACAATCAGCATTTAGAACTCTGATGAAAATGAAGATAAATATATGGAAACAGAAATACTGCAAAAATATTACGCTATCTAGACAAAAGTAAATGAGTGGTTGAGACAGATGCCCATAAAATATTGGAAGGGATGGTTATTTGCCTGATTAACAACAACAACAACAAAATGCTTTTATAACCCTCAATCTTATGATCACAGAAATATACATTAATATGCAAAACAAGTATCACAGAATCATAGGATCAAAGAAGTTAGATGAGGGACCTAAAATGTCATCAAGGTCTACTGTCTACTCAGTGTTTTAATTCATATCCTAAAAATCCGACAGCAGCTCTGATTATTCTTCAAATCCCTATGCTAAATGCTGGATGGTCACCTCAAGTACTTTAAAATCATTTAAAAAAGGAGTTCAAGGGGGCACTTGGGTGCCTCAGTTGGTCTGCCTTTGGCTCGGGTCATGATCCTGGGGTCCTGGGACCAAGCCCCACATGGGGCTCCTAGCTCAGCGGGGGGCCTGCTTCTCCTTCTCCCCACCTCAGCTCATGCTATCTCTCTCTCTCTCAAATAAATAAAATCTTAAAAAAAAAAAAGTTCAAGGACACAAAGTTGATTTCAGAGAAAGGCAGCTCTTAATGAAATTAATACTCTCAAGTTTCTACTGCAGAGTAAATAAATTTTCATGTTTGACTAATCTATAGTTATCTAACGGGATAACTTGGGAAAACTGCTTAAGGAAAATTAAGAAACTGAAATTCCCATGGAGAAACAAATATAATGTGTCTTCCATAAGTTTCCATCACTTTTGCTTTGTGGTCACCTGGATAAGAACAGTCAGCACAAGCATTAATTTTACTCTTTTGTAAGCCATAGTTTGGAACCTCCCCATGTGCACTGACTCTTATGGGGATTCCCTTACAGAGATCTGGAAGTTATGTCTATGGAACTGTTAAAAAAAAAACATATATTAGTTCTTATTTGGAACATAGTACTTCTAAGCCAGGCTGGTTCTTATGCCCTTCTGTTATGGCCTTATGCTCCTGTATTTGACCTGGAGTGGGGTAGGGGAGAGGCATGGATGCCTCTAATCTGCTGTGTGGAGCACAAGGGAAATGCCTCACTTCAACCATACTGCCATGCTGCACGTTCTTTCTTGTATCCTTCCAAGTGAATCCTTTTTCAATGTGGCCTGTTAGGTCTTGTGAACTTGAGTGCTTGTTTAGTTGAACTTAAGAATACCCACTGGAATGCTACTCCTGAAAGGGATCACAGATATAAATAAATTCCTCATCACAACATTTTAATTTTTATTATTTTTTAATGATTTTATTTATTTGAGAGAAAGTGCGAGAGAGAGCACGAGAGGGGGGAGGGGCAGAAGGAGAGGAAGAAGCAGACTCCCCACTGAGCAGAGAGCCCAACACGGGACTTGATCCCAGGACCCTGAGATCATGACCTGAGCTGAAGGCAGATGTTTAACTGACTGAGCCACCCAGGTGCCCTTTCACAACATTTTTTTTTTAAGATTTTATTTATTTATTTGAGAGAGAGAGAATGAGAGATAGAGAGCACGAGAGGGAAGAGGGTCAGAGGGAGAAGCAGACTCCCCGCTGAGCAGGGAGCCCCATGTGGGACTCGATCCCAGGACTCCAGGATCATGACCTGAGCTGAAGGCAGTCGTTTAACCAACTGAGCCACCCAGGTGCCCCCTATCACAACATTTTTAAAATAAAAAATTTAGGGGCACCTGGCTGGCTCAGTCAGTAGAGCGTGCAACTCTTGATCTCAGAGTTTTAAGTGCCATGTTGGGGGTAGAGATTACTTAAAAATAAAATCTTAGAAATAAAATAAAAATAAAGTAAAATAAAATAAAAAATTTAAAACATAGTTGTTCATTAACACAGGACTATTATTACATTCATATAATACTATGTAGCTGTTAAATTATGTTGGTTTATAATAACTTGTCCTTGGATTTTCATATTTTGTGCAATGGAGCAATAGCAGCTAAATATAAAGTACATTAGGACAGCTACACACAGCAACAGAGGAATGCTGTACTGTGCATGATGCCCGTTCGCTCCACATTCTTCCACTTGGTTCAATATGGCCAGGGGCTCTGTTTTAAAAGTGATTATTGCATGACTCCCTCTAATTTTGTACATTTTACTCTTGCCCCCATTACTCAATTTATAGTCTCCCTTCCAACTATCATTGCTTTTTGTTGTTGTTTAAGGTAAAGAAATATTATAGTAAATATAGGAGCTTATTTACTGGAGATATGTTTAAAACTGAGCTAGTACTTTTATTCTGACTTACTACTTTTCTTAGTGGTATATTATTTGTTTTTTCCATGAGTCTTGTTATTTTTACTTATTTAAAAAAATATTTTATATATTTTTTTATTTGACAGAGAGAGAGAGAGCACAAGCAGGGGGAGCGGGAGAAGGAGAAGCAGGCTCTCCGCTGAGCAGAGAGCCCAACACGGGGCTCGATCCTAGGACCCTGGGATCATGACCGGAGCAGAAGGCAGACACTTAACCAACTGAGCCAGCCAGGCGCCCCCAAGTCTTGTTATTTTTAGTGTTCAATTTTGAAGAAAGAGGTTTTTTAGGAAAGCATACATTGCATTATAGCAGGAGCACTGTACGGCTTGGAAAGATGTCTAAGATACATTACATGGAGAATAGTTGCACAAATGTATGAATCCATTAAAAAAACAAACTGTGTTGGCATGTGTATCTCTACATATATATAATATTTCTGGAAGGAGATACAAAGAACTTAAATAGTGATTACATCTAAAAGCGGATCTGGAGCGCTAAGGGGAAAAGGAACTTTAAGTCACCATGTTTTTAGGTTTACATAGGGTCCACCTTATGGAAAAGGAAGGGAAGTGAGTGGAAAAGAGGAAGACTTATTTCAGTCGCTGCCCATCAAACACTGTAGTTTTAAAAAGAGGCAAGAAGTTAACTAACAAACAAACAATAATCAAGGAGGCTGGTTAAGATTCATTCTAGTTCACTATTGACCTGAACTTATTGAGAAACTGCTTGTTAAGAGGAAAAAAAGAAAAAGAAAAAATTTTACTTTATAACCCATTATGCTGTTTGAATAACTTGAATAAGAATTACTTTTATTAAAAAGAGAATTACTTTTGTTAAAGAAAAAATATGTCTAGTAAAATTAAAAATAAACTGACCTCTAATAACCGCTTTTCCCAATGATTGAGCTCAGTGCCCATACCACCTTGATTTTCGAGTTCCATTCCCTCCAGAATTGGACAGTTAAAATGTTTTCGTGCTTCATCCTAAGAATCATAAAAAAATAAATAAACCCTACAGAAGTACAATAAGCTAATGGCAGATTCTTTATCTAATTTAATATAATAAAGTAGCTGTTAAAGAGTTACTTTGGTAAGAAGTGAGAGAACATCTTTTAAAAATATGGTTTTTAATATAATTAAATATTTTGATACTATTACACTCTTCTTTGCTAGTAAATTACTATTTCTCTAATATTTTTTCCTCTATTTGAAGATTTTGGCTTTAAGTCACATGTTTCAAAAAGGCTATAGACTAACATGATTGCCATTTGTAACTATTACATCAACAATGTTTTTAATGAAGGTATAAACTGCTCTTAGTATAGATATAGTCTTTGAAACAAAAATAAGTTCTTCATTAGAATACAATTTTGCTCATTTGGTTTTTTCTGTCCTTTGGTTAGAAATTTCCAGTGATGGGAAATATCCCAAGAGCTGTGCCAAAGTTCCGAAGGCAGGGGTGCTGGCTGGCTGTGAGGAGAGCATGTGACTCTTGATCCTAGGGTCATGAGTTTGAGCCCCACATTGAGGGTAGAGCTTATTTTAAAAATAAGAGGGTGGGATGGTTAATTTTACGTGTCAACTTGGCTAGGCCACAGTAACCAGATATTTGATCAAATATTATTCTGAATGTTTCAATTAAGAGTGTTTTTGGATGAGATTAACATTTAAATTACTTTAACTAAAGCAGATGGTAATCTCCAAAATATATAGACAGGCCTCATCCAACCAGTTGAAGGCCTAAAAAGAACAAAGACTCTTTGTCCAAGCAAGAAGGAATTCTGCCAGCTTACTGCCTTTGGACTCAAACTGTAACTCTTCCCTGAGTGTCCAGCCTGCCAGCCTTAGTGATCCTAAGAGGTATGACAGTACAGGAGCACTGGCTTAAAGCAGTGAGTAAAACGGAGCCATGAAAGTTATTGACAAATCTCAATTTCTTCAGATTTCTCTTGGCTTGTAGCTTTATTGTACTGCCTTTATATTATTTTTCTTATTATAGGTTCTGAAATTTAATCTTAAGTTTTTTTTTAAAGATGTATTTATTTATTTTAGAGAGAGAGAGACAGTGTGCATGAACAATTGGGAGAAAGGGCAGAGAGAAAGAGAATCTCAAGCAGACTCCACACTGAGCACAAAGCCCTATGCAGGGCTCGATCCCACAACCCTGAGATCATGACCTGAGCCGAAACCAAGAGTCAGACACTTAACCAACTAAGCCACCCAGGTGCCCCTAGTCTTAAATTCTTTAACAATAATGATTAGTAAAGAAAGAACTATAAGAAAGGAAAAGAAAAGATGGGTCAGGAAACGAAGAAGTTGGGTTAATACGTACGACAACACGAGGTGTTACTAGAAGATACACAGTGTGAGAAATGATCTTATTATCTCGAACATTCCATAATCTCTCCACTTTTCGAACTACTTTATCACTCCACTGATAGAGTCCAAGACTGCAATTAAAGAATAAAAGACAGTCATTTTGCAAGTTCACCACAACTTTAAATAGTAAAAGTGTTTATGAACATCAATATGAAATTAAAATATTTGAGTTTACTAGGTACCAAGTCCTTGCAAAGTACTTGAAATTTTCTAATTTAATCTTTTCAACCTTATGAGATTATCATCACTATTTTGCAGATAAAGAGACAGAAGTTTGGAGAGATGAAATAACTTGCTCAAGTTCACATAGCTAATACTTGGTTCAGATGACAATGAATTACTTCCTCTTAACAAATTTATTGGATGAAACAAAAGCAAGTCCAGAGACATATCCAAATAATAAGGAAACTTAATAAATAACAACAAAAATGACATTTTAATTTAGTGGGAAAGTATAATTTACTTAATAACTGTGCTGTAAAACTGGTTATCCATTAAGGAAAAAAGTTAAATCCCTATTTCATCTCATATAAGGAAATAAATTTCAGGAAGATGTCAGCAAAAATGGCAGACCTCTGAAAATTCTCTGCAATGAGCAAAGTGGCAAAATGCCCAATCAACTTTTTCAGAACTTTGGAAATTAAAGACTTGCAGCAATCAAGAAAGCATTTATTTTTTTTTTAAATGGAGAAATTCAGTAAGAACAGCAAGTTTTGTGGCATTTTCCCACGCCCTCTCCCCAGTTATGTGGCAGCTCTGAAAACTAAAAGCCCACAATCATGAAAACCAGCAACCTGGCAGCCACTATAGAGAGGGCAGAATGTGGTTGACTGGAAGAACGCATTTTTAAAAAAAACGCATAATCCAACTATGTTTATAAGAAACACAGTTCAGACTCAAGGACACAAACAGGTTGAATGTAAAAGAATTAAACAGATGTACCATGCAAACAGTACTCAAAAGAAAGCTGGAATGGCTGTGCCAATATCAGACAAAATAGACTTTAAAACAAAAATTGTTAGTAGAGACAAAGAGGGACGTTTTATAATGATGAAAGGGTCAATCCACCAAGAAGATATAACAGTTATAAACATATATGTACCTTATAAAAAAAACCCAAAATACATGAAGCAAAAACAAATTCCAAATGAATTAAAGCTATGAAAGTAAAAAATTCAACTAATAATTAACTAGAAGACATTTAGGAGAATATTTTTATAATCACTGGAGGGCAGAAATTTCTTAAGCAACAGAAGAAAGAACAAACGAATTTAATGATAAAATTTTAAAATTTTTTGTATGAAAAAATATGATAAATGAAATAAGTAAATGGAGTAAATATTTGCAACAAACTTGTAAAAGGATTAATATCCCTAAATTATAAAGTACTCTAACAAAATCATTAGAAAAGGAAAAATAACCTAAGATTGGCCAAAAAACATACACAGGCTGTATACAAAGAGAAAATTCAATTGGCTGAAACCTTAGCAGTAGTCCTAGAAATACAAGATACCATCTTTTACCAGATTGGCCTAAAAAAAAGATCTATACTATCCAGTACTGGTAAGGTAAGTATTCATATATCATTGGTAGGATATAATGACATCAATTATAATGGAGAGCAATTTTGTCTTTCCCTATAATCCATATTATTTTTTTTCTGGCTTTTTTCCTAGATTACTTATATCATTAACCCTATGAATCTCTCATTTTCACCAATAAAACAGAATATAAAGAAGCTCTATTTTTCCCACTATTATTTTATGGAAATTTTAAACACACACAATGTTGACAGAATTGTAAAGAGAACACTTGCATAACTGATAACCATCACTTTGATTCTACAATTAATATTTTGTTTTATTTGCTGTGTCATATATCTGTTCATCTACCCATGCCTTGAAGATGTTATTATTAGTTTATTTATTTAATTTAGATGCAATTAGCCAACATATAGTACATCATTAGTTTCAGATGTAGTGTTCAATAATTCATCAGTTGTGTGTAACACCCACTGCTCTTCACATCACGTGCCCTCCTTAATGCCCATCACCCAATTACCCCATCCCCCTACCCACCTCCCCTACAGCAACCCTCAGTTTGTTTCCTACAGTTAAGAGTTTTTCATGGTTTTTTCCCTCTCTGATGACTTCCCATTCAGTTTTCCCTCCCTTCCCCTATGATCCTCTGACTGTTTAATTCCTTTTATCTTTTTCCATGGCAAATTAATGTTTAACCACCCATAGTGATCAAAGGCAGCAAGAAAATAAACAGCTTTTACCTTATTAATAACTCCCAATATCCTCTTCACTATCTACATTTCAAGACAAATAGTTTCTCCAAATAGATAGGTAGGGACAAATTCAACTCTTCATATGTTTATCAACTGAATTTCCTATATTCTATTATCTCCATTTATACTGTAAGAGTTCCTGCTTTTGAGGAATATACTGAATACAAGAAAGCACTGCAAATTATCAGCTTAACAATAGTTCTTATGTGTGGCTATCTCTCTCCTCCTTACCTACATCACTATGCAGATGATGTCTATCTCACCACTTAATGTTTCCCATAAGACCACAATTCTTAGGAAAGACCAGACCCTCCTACACCACCAAATGAACACAAACTATCTAAGAAGGAAAATATCTATTTCCAATTAGAATTTGTTTCTTCACATGTACTCTAAAAAATATTATGATGAATAAAATATTATCTGCTTCAGTATTTAATTCTAGCTATTTTAATAGAGATCTCTGTAATTAAAGCAAAATATACACAAAGTGAACACACTTTAAGTGTAAGGTTTAACTGTTTATTTCACATCCATATACCACTAATCTGATAAAGATAGGGAACACTGTCAGTAACCCTGGAAGCTTTCCTTGTGCCCTTTCCCAATCTATACTCAACCTGTATGCCATTTAACAGCTTGGCCCTTCAAGTAAAACCACTTATCTTCCTTTTACCATGGCTCTTTTTTAAATTCCATAAAAATGGATTGACTTCTTTTGCTCAACATTATATCTGTGATATTCATATATGCTACTGCATGTAACAATAGTATGTTCTTTATTAGTGCCTAGTTTTTAATTATATGAATATATCATAACTTATTTATCCATTCTTCTATTGATGGATCTTTGGGTAGTTTCTATTTTTTGGCAATTAATTACAAAACTGCCATGAACATTCTTGTGCATGTCTTTTTGTGGACATATCCTCTTAATGTAGAGATTTGTTTCTTATATAAATGTATGCAAATAGTTAACAGTTCTGTGATTGATATGCTATAAAAAATTCTTGATAAATTTTTTTTAGTGTTTAATATTATTTATTTTAGGCTCTGAACCTATAGATTGATGCTAATATGCTGTACTAAATACAGTATCAGTTCACATGCAAATATTGCCATGATAGGCAAGAATTATTAATAAACCAAAATATAACCAACCTACATTTTCCCATGGCCTAACTATGCTGTATGGAAATACAAGTTACAATGTGGTAGAAAAGAGCTCTGCTGGCAAGAAGAGTCCCAGCTCTTTGGGCAAATCACTTAAGTTTTCTGCATCTTAACTGCTTCATCTTTAAAATGAAAGGGTAACGCTAAATGATCTCTTCTATCCTGTTTTATTTTATTTTTTTTTAAAGATTTTATTTATTTATTCATGAGAGACAGAGGGAGAGAGAGAGAGAGAGAAGCAGAGGGAGAAGCAGGCTCCCAAGGAGCAGGGAGTCCAATGCGGGACCCGATCCCAGGACCCCGGGATCATGACCCGAGCCGAAGGCAGACGCTCAACCATCTGAGCCACCCAGGCGCCCTATCCTGTTTTAATAGTTTTTTTAAGCTAGCCATAAAGCCACTATTATTTATGGCACCTAACATGCCATGATTCTCAGATTCTAGTCTTAGCGCCCTTCTAAAAGAGAAGAACAAGAACAAAAATAACAAATACCTATAATTAAAAGGTGGGAGACCATCTGCAAATCTTGAAGTTAGAGGATTTCCATCTTTATCATGGTAAAATGCAAACAGACCAGCAGAGAAACCCTATAAAAAAAGTTCAAAATGCCTCAATGTGAAAAATATCAAGTCTGATTATACACATAACATACTGCTATCAAAAGAGAACAAAAGCACCCAGCCAATACTTCTACAGGGATCTGCCATATATTGGAATTGGACAAAAATGCGGTATTCCATCCTATGAATTTTAAATTTCAATTACTTGAGTAAGTGAAGAAATCCAAATAATGACAGCATTCTTTTGGCACTGCTATAAATAAGGAAATATATGTGTTTAAGAATGTATTTATCAGTTTATCCTCTTCACACAAACTCACTACATAAGCTGTACAATTGCCTCCAGGGAATGCTACCACTGAGAACAATTAATATAGTTTAGAGTAGGGGGTGGGTAATCAAGTGGGCTCCTAAGCGCGCTCATAAAAATTCAAAATCTTTGATCCTAAAGTCCACATTTAATATATATCTGTACTTAACAAGACTGGAAATGTGTGTGTGTGTACACTTAGGAAAAAATAATGGAAACATATATCAAAACGTTAGCTGTAGTTCTCCTGATGGTAGGGTAAATGTGTAAAATCACTTATATCCCCCAATTCTTTTGCAATGTGAATTTGTTATAGTTATAGTCATAATTTAAATACTATTTTTAAGAAGTCTTCAATTTTAATGAGATAATGGATACTTCACATAAAGGTTCCCATTCTCTATCCTTCCCCTCCCAAAATAGACGAGAAAATGGAGACACACACAAAATGATTGCCATTTGATATCTCCTATTTCATTAGTGAGATTTCCTTTCTTGCTGTCTTTCCTAATCTAGTAACTAAAACAAAGCACTTTTGTAACTACTTCTTTATGTATGTTTTGCACATTGAGAATATGCTCATATCTAAATAATTAACCATCACAAATGATCACTTAATTAACTAATTTCTTTGGCAAATTTCTTTGCTTACACAACTGGGGCCTCTGTGTCATTCAAGGCTTGCCAAAATGATTAATGGAATCCAGGTTATTCTTTTATTCCTGAATTTCTTCTTTTTTAATCTCTGAAGATGCAAAGGACACTTAATTGAGTCAGCTAAGAAAATCTGAATAGTTCTTAATATACAATTCACTGAAGTCAAAGCTTAAAATAGTATAACTTGCCTCATCCTTTATAATATTCTAAATACACATTTTTTTCCACTCTATCAGCTTGAAAATTATTCTAAACACACATCTCAGAAGGCTTATTAGGTATTCAAAGCACCACAGGTAACTGTAATTGATAGCTATGAGCATATATAATTTCATGGGGAATCTCTGTTAAACATACAATTCTTACCATTATCCAGGATGGTTTTTGAGATGTAAGCTAATATTTAAAACTTCTTAGGTTTTTACAATTTTTAAAATAATTCAAATATACAAAAAGTAAAACAAACAAAAAAACAAAACACACACACAAAAAAACCCCCAAAACTTATGTATCTTCTTTAAGGGTATTTAAGATGTTAGTTTTACCATATTTTCTTCAAACTTTTAAAAAAATAAAACACTGGAGAGTAAATATGGCTGAAGCCCCATTACCTAACCCCCTTTTCCTCCCTCTATTCCTAGAAGTAACCACTACCTTGAAGTCAATGTGCATAACTTTCATACATGCTTTTACAGTCAGTGGTATCTAGCTTTAAAAAAAAAAAAAAGATTTATTTATGTATTTGACAGAGAGAGACACAGTGAAAGAGGGAACACAAGCAGGGGGAGTGGGAGAGGGAGAAGTAGGCTTCCTGCTGAGCAGGGAGCCCAATGTGGGGCTCGATCCCAGGACCCTGGGATCATGACCCTGAGTCGAAAGCAGACACTTAACGACTGAGCCACCCAGGTGCCCCTCCGTTGCCCATTTTAAAATCAGATTACTTGTTTTTTTATTGTATACTGCATACTATATATACTGGATATATGCTGGATATTAATCCCTTATCAGATACGGAACACAAGCAGGGGGAGTGGGAGAGGGAGAAGCAGACTCCCTGCTGAGCAGTGGGGCTCTATCCCAGGACCCTGGGATCATGACCTGAGCCAAAGGCAGACACTTAACAACTAAGCCACACAGGTGCCCCAGTGGTATCTAGCTTTAATTTGAGATTCCTTGACAGCTAAAGTAAGTCTGAATACCTTCTTATACATTTTTCAGTCAATTAGATTTTTTCTTCTGTGAATTGCCTGTTCATAACCTCATTTATCTCATGCCTGGGACCTCAGCATTCATGTTCACTTAAAACCTGTTGTTTTTCTTTGTTTCTCTCAACATCAAGTATCTATAGTTTTTATTTTTTATTTTTTGAAAAAGATTTTATTTATTTTTTGACAGAGAGACAGCGAGAGAGGCAACACAAGCAGGGCGAGTGGGAGAGGGAGAAGCAGGCTTTCCGCGGAGCAGGGAACCCGATGCAGGGCTCGATCCCAGGACCCTGGAACCATGACCTGAGCCCAAGGGAGACGCTTAACAACTGAACCACCCAGGTGCCCCTATAGGTTTTAGATCTTACTTAGAATGATCCTTGTGTTTCACCTCAATTAGCAGGTTCAGCTTAATTTTTTAAATAAAAGACAAAGAGATGATTCATTTTAGAATCCCCTTACTTCAAGGACATAAATGCTGTCTGGTTACACTGGAGTTTCACTGAGTTATTCAATGCTGATTTAAAGACAGGCTTGCTTTTCAAGGTCATACATGACAGCTCACTAAGTAAGACTAATAAATAATTGCCACTAATTTTATTATACCTTATTATTTATAGCATAGTGCTAGGGCACTTCTATTTTATCTTACTTAATCTCCAAGAAAAAAAAAATCCACTCTAGTATGTACTACTATTATCTTCATTTTAACAAATGAAAGTGAGGCTTACAAAGGCTAAATAATTTACACAAGATCCCAAAGATTTTCAGTGGTAAAGTTAAGAAGATTTACACCTAAATCTGTGTGATCTCTTCTCTCTCAATTACTGCATTTTACTACTATCTTCTAAATACATAAATGGCATCAAGAGAACATTTCCTAGGGTCTTAGGTAACTTTATTTAATTTTCTGTACATATCATAAAAGTTCACTATTTTGGATAAGTTAGGGAAAAGGAAGGGGAGGTTTTGAATCAGTCAGTATATTTAAATTTTAGAAAGCCTAAGCAGCTCAAGAGGTCTTTTGAAATCAGATCTCTGTAAAATATAAGAAAGATCTATAATTAGCATTATCAATTATCACTTTAGAGGAAAGTGAATTTTTCTAAATTACTAAGTTTTTTTTTTTGAGAATAGTAATCATTTTCTCAAAACTCCTATTTGCCCAATGAATTTACTTGTTTAATTAATTTAGGTAGTATAACTCAACCTAGCCATTTTTTTAATCATTAAAAATTCTCTATTGGCAGAGGCCTAATCATCTAGGTTTTACTGACATATATCTAAGAATCCAAAACTCAACATATACATCAACATGAGAGCATAATAAACAGAAAAATCAAAGCACAAAGAAGAGAAGAGGAGTTAACAGCAAAATTTACCAGGGCATGAATAATCTCATGTTTTACTGTGGACAGCATTCCAATAAACTCCTGAGGCTGGGTAGAGATCATATTTGGACACAGGTTAGCATATCCTGCTATTGGCCTGTTAAAATAGACATTGAATTTTTTATTATATTCCAGAAAAATATGTATTATGATATTTACTAACCTATACTTTTATCTTTTTCCCAAGTTTTTATTTAAATTCCAGCTGGTTAACATACAGTGCAATATTAAGTTCAAGTACTAACCTATACTTTTCTATAAAACATTGACAAAGGTAAGAAAAGTCTTTACTAAATATCAAATGTCATTTTGTACTATAACATCTAACTCACTATCTTATATACCTTCAAGACATATACCTCTGTTTTCCTATGGTGTGGCTCATTAGCACCTGTCCTCACAAAAGGAAAGTTAATATAAAGTTAATTGCACCTCTGTGTGAATTTATAAAATATGTTGATATATATCAAAACATAAGAATGGACTGAGAAACTTAAATTCTAACACTGGTTTACTTGTAAAATCCATTTTTGACTTTAGCATTTCACTATAATTATAGGGTGGTGGAAAGGGAAGGTAAATATACAATAGGACAATAAGGAATTCATTCAGGTTGCTCAAGCTTCTTATGCCCATCTTGCTATTCCCTTTCTCCTGCCCTAACATTGCCTTCATTTGCATAGAGATATTTTTTATCTTCCCATCATCTTCTTTCATAGTCTAAACTTTCTAGAATCTACACAATTCCATCACTTTCTGAGCCTAGAACCTGAGAGTCCGAGAGCTGACTAGCACCTAGCATAATTCAGTCAGTTCCACCACGCACCTACCTGTCTTTCAAAAGCTGTGGCAAACAGACAGTAGTAAGGAAATCCAAAGTCCTTTCTCCCACCACTACCCTAACATTTTACCACTTAAAATGTAAATCACCTTTTCCAAAATAACATTTGCCTTATTTAAGTAAGAAACACATGGCCTACTTTGTTCACACTTGAGAACGGACTTACACTTAAAAAAAGCATGAATGTAATTCACTTACCAGAACACTGCCACACTGACCTCTAAAATATAAAATGGATGCCACTGCCAGGCTTAAAACCCATCAGGGACTTCCTTCAGCATTTAAAATAAAACAGCCCTGTCTCTCCAATGCATCTCCTTAAGTCCTCATCCTCAAACCCAGTGTCCACAGAAGTGGCTTCTAACAGCAACAGGCACACATGGATTTTTCCTAACATAAGTCTTTCTCAAGCTCTTTATTTGGCTGAAGCTTATCAATGTTCAGGTTACACCTAAAGTTTCACTTTCAAACAGGCTGTCTTTGCCATAATTTAGATTATGTTTCCCCCTTTTTTCTCTTTTATGTTACAGCACCCCTTTCCCCCTCCAATTTATCACATTTTGAAATCACATTTATTTGTAAGTATATTTAGTATCTGTCTCCCTTAGTAATTTGTATGTTCTGTAATGCAGGTACATGTGTCTATTTTGTTCACCTAGTCTGCTGGCTGAACACATTAGGCATTCAAATATTCATGGAATGAATTAATATGGCAGTTTTGAAGGAAAGTTTCTCTTTCAACTAAAAGATTAAAAGAACTGAAGATACTTTTTCTTCCAACATCAACATCAGAAGAAACCAAATTCTCTTCCCAGATATGAGAAGACATATATGAGTAGGTCCATATTCACTGATACAAACAACATTTACTCTTTTAGTTACTCATTTATATCAAATGTGAACCGAAACTTAAAAGTGCTTTAAACAAACATTAATAGCAGTGCAAAGAAACTGAAACACACCTCTGGGTTATGGGATTCTCATCTGTGTGACGGTTCCTATGCTGGATTCTCTCACCAAAAGACAACTAGATACTTTAGGTATTTTCAGCATTGTCAGATGCTGACAGGAGATGAACTAATCTAGATCCACCTCAACATGGGATTTTATATCCCTCTCCCGACTTTTCCAAGGAAGCCATTCTGTTCCTAATACATAAAGTTCACTTTAATATGTCTTTTATTTAAAAAAAAAATAAAAGCTCATTGTGAAAGGGTATATATCTAAACAACGTAGAAATGTCTAAAGAAAAACATGAAAATTCTGGTTTACAACCTACAACCTACCCCTAAATTTCACTATCAGAATTAACTGCTATCAACAATCTGGGGTGCTTTATTTTTAGCATAACCAGCCATCCCGATTTGCCCAGGACTGAGGGCTTTCCCAGGATGAGATTTTTAGTGCTAAAACAAGGGAAGTCCCGGCCAAATTGGAATGGCTGGTAATCCTAATTATTACTTTATAGGAATAATTCTTCTTAGAAACAAGAAATAATTCTTTCTTCTTAGCAGCTCAAGTACATATATAAACTTTAAAACAAATATGTACTCATATTATATACACTGTTTTACAATGGTCTTTTACACTCAACAGTATATTGAAAATGAAATTGTGTGTGTATGTATGTGTGCACAATCCATACAGTTTAGTTCAAATTAAGATAACCATGATTTCATGGCACTACTATTATGAAGGTATATCTCACACAGATACCTACATTAAAAAAGTATCTCATTTTATGAGATAACTTAACCATTCATTTAGCACTCCAAATACCACATTTCCTTGATACTGAGATACCATTAATTATAAAATATCATAAATTTAATGACAACTTCTCAGAAAAAAAGGAATACTCTAATACATGTATTTTCACTAAACAGTAGTATATATATGTATATATATATATGCAAAAACATATAGCACTTTCTTTTTCAGTAATACATTCAATCATTTTACTCTAAGCTTTCCCAACATTTAGAAGCTAAAGATTTAAAGATTTTTGGATAGATTTCACAGATCATCAGTTACATAGCATCATGGTAAAAGACTGTTTTTCATAATCCATGATGCTGATTTTGACCATATCCTTAACACCTTTAGGTAAACATATACCATTGTTTCCTTTGTATTGCCTACTTGGTTCAACAAATGATTTCATTTTTTTCCTCAAATGAACTGTACATCAGTAGAAATGAAACAGCTCTTTAAAGTCAGCTAGTCTTGACAGATAGATGAACGTTCAAGACCTCAGCAGTGGTCCTAATATACATATGAACTGGTCACATTAACTCTCCTAGATTTGAGAATGTTACAATCTATCCTGAGACATGGCAATCTCTAATATCTTTGACTGACTTGTTTGGAATGTGACAGGCAATCTTCTGCATATAAAATAACATTTCATTTCAAGCCTGCCTCACTTGGAATTTTTTTTTTAAATCTTTTGTAAATAAAAAAGAGCCTCTAAATATTTTAAGTAATAATTTATCTAATGAAGGGCATAGCAAATAATATGACAATTAGATGAACAGTTATTTTTAACATCTTACAGATTTAGCACAGAGGTGCTAAAATTAAAGTTAAAATTGTTTCCTTAGGGAGGTACTTACTTCCAAAGAAAATTCTCTCTACAGTAGACTTATCTTTGGAGTTGGTACTGACATTACCATATGAATAACAGTTCTATCACCTGACACTCTCCTCCACCCCCGCAAGCCCTACCATCCCCACTACCCCATTCAAGCAGGGTACAGTTTCTTACTACTGGAGGCAATCTGGAAAATGCAAACATCCTGTACTCTAAACACTTAGGATTCATTTTAAGAGTTCCCATTTTAGATCTTGGAAAATAAGTCTTGGGGGAAAGTTTACCTGTCCATTTTTGCTTCCTGCTGACAATAGGCTGCATAAGAGATGATGTTTTCATGGCTGCACCTCTCGGTGGCCAGAGCACCAACATACAGAACAAAGTCTGCATCCCGGACGCCCTCTTGGTCTTGCACACCCACTGCTACACAGGACCACTTGCCCCCACGGCAGACCCTGCATCGCTGAGCCCATGGCGGGCAACAGAAAATCAGACCAGAGACAAGGTTAGCTATAGGGACTTTTATTTTATAGTGAATCCAGATTCTAAATTCGTATGATTTAACTTTTATTACCCTTCAATTTTTATCAAAATCCATTCCTACCTCTACTCAGTTCCTCTAGTTTTGAATTTATTTTACCAAAATTCCTACTTTATAAATGATTATAAATCTATAATCTTAATTAAAACAATCAATTGTTTATTATTTTTAAGGGCAATCAACCAGGATGCAAAAAAAAGACGAATAGAAAAGGTTTTAAACTTTTAAACTTTGAAAGTAGGTGAAAAATTACAGTGGACCTTCTTGTGTGTATATATACACATATATATTGTACATTGTTGTGAATCTATAGTTATTTCAAAATTAATAAAAAGCTTTTTATCTAATGGAAATGTATTTTCTATTATAAAGTGATTCCTGTATCTTGTTAAAAATTCATATAATACAAACATACACAAAGTAAAAAGTTAAAGTCATCTTTACCTTTTAAAGATGAGTTTAAAGGGTAAAGTCACTTCAACATCACTCTTATTTTTAGTTTTTTAATTAAATTTTGGCCCGTGTAACAGCTGCTTTTTAGAGAACTTCTTCTCTCAAACCTCCAAATTACAAATTAAAAAATCAGTAAATTGTGATTTTTTGGGGGTGTAAGTGATGGTTTTATATAGAAAAAAACCCAGAAATCACCATTTCATTACATTGTTTACTCTTGTTTCTCTAATATATATATTTATAATTTTTCAGTTCCATTACTTTAACCTATTAATAGTGTTACAAAAAGTTGTGATTTTTAAACATCCTTTTCCATGATCACTCATGTATTTAAAAAAAAAAAAAAATCAGGACACCCCCCCCAACCCATCAAGAAGCAGCAGAATTTGGAGAAGCCAACAGAATTGAAAACAAAAAATACCTTAGAAAAAAAGCAAAGAAATGTCTTTTTTTTTTTTTAAGATTTTATTTTTAAGTAATCTCTACACCCAATGAGGGGCTCAAACTCATGACCCAGAGATTGATTTTCATGCTCTTTCAACTGATCCAACCATGTGCCCCAAGGAATGGGTCTTAAAATGTCTATAAAATGCCTCTAAATTTCTTGGGAAAAGAGCTGGATATGTAATAACAAGTTGTTTTAACTTTTAAACGTGTCCCTAAAACCTTTTATACACTCCCAAGAAATCTGAGAAAAGAAATGGAAGCTGAGTAAGTTAGTTGTATTAGTGCCAATATACAGCCCTCTAAAAGCCTTACTGAGCTTCATATAACTTAATAAAAAAAATACAAAGTAAACTTCATATAAACATATGCTTAATTTTGGTTACAAAGTAAATGTTCAGTAATATATTCATTTTCCAGAAGTAACCAGAGAACACAGTTCAATAGAGAAAAACAGCTAAGGCAATAATCATATTTTCAAATGTATAGGTATAATAAATTGGTTTCCTCATATACACATTTAAAATTTTTATTTTTTTACTGATAAGTAGTATATGCTTAATATGAAAAATCAGAACATTACAAAAATACATAATTTACCAAAGAAAAGCCCCCCACACTCCAGTTCTTAAAGAAAATCATTAATATTTTGATTTGGCTCCAGATTCTTTAGGATGTGTATACCACTAGTTGGTTTCATAATTTTTTATTGTATATCTACTTATACTTTTTAATTCTTTTATGTTTTTATTTCAGTTTTATTAAGTTGAATTATTGATTATAATTCTTAAATAAAATAGGCTAACTACACATACTGATTTCCAACTTTTTTTCATTTAAGAGCTTAAATATCTTTTCAAGTCAGTATATAGAGCTCTACCTCATTCTTTAACAGCTGCATAGTATTCCACTATAGGATTATACCATAATTTAATACTAATATTGGCATATTTATAGTTTTGCAAAGAATATCCTTGAACATATATTGCAGATTTGTAAGTATTTTTATGGAATACACTTCCAAATTGGGTTGAAGCATACCATACATATTTTTATTTTAAGAGATAATATCAAATTGCCCTTCAAAAATATTGAGTATATACCTGCTAAAAGATGTTTTGGAAGACAAAGATAAAGTTCTAAGCTGAAATGGTTCAGCAGCCCCAGAGATAAATTGAAAAAAGAAAAAAAAAGGAAAGAAGGTATCATCAAATTCATTTGAAAAAAAAAATGAAAGAATAAAATGAGCTAAGATTACTTTTGAAAGAAAAATGAAGCTTTTGAACTTAAGTCTATAAAAATTCCTTGGTGACACTCACAGATTCACAATCTCCCTCTCTCAGTTTATCCTAAAGAGTAAAAACAGAGTCCCTGGGTGGCTCAGTTGTTACGCGTCTGCCTTTGGCTCAGGTCATGATCCCAGGCTCCTGGGATGGAGCCCTGCATCCAGCTCCCCGCGAGGCCAGTTCTCCCTCTTCCACTATCCCCTGCTTGTGTTCCCTCTCTTGTTGTGTCTCTCTCTCAAAAAAATAAATAATATCTTTAAAAAAAAAAAAAGAGTAAAAACTATGCACAGAGTAGGGTGAATTACCTGGAGGTGCTCCTCAGGCACTATAACTGGGCCGCATTTTGTATGCTCTGCAAATTCCCCAGTACAGTATCTATGGGGATCATTTTCCTTCTGTAGGTATCGGTTTGTTGTACGTTGTCTTCAGTTCATTTGTACATCAAAATTTAATTACAAAAAAAAAAGAAAAATAGTTCACAGTAGTTAAAAAAATTTTTAAAACCTAGCAGCTACTATATTAGTTCATTAATAATGATTACTATTTTTGTTAGAAAAGTGGACTAAGAAAGAATTTTAGTTTCATGGGAAATTCTCCTAAGCTAGGTTTTTAAACTCCCAAATAATTCATAAGCCTCTACTGTAGACACATGAGGGAGGAAGGGGCTATGAGGAACAGGCAACTAAACCCTAGGAAAAGATCTAGCAGGTCACCTCATAATGGAAAATCAGGGAAAGAATGATTACCTAACAGGTGTTTTCTTATTCCTTTTAAATACCTTGCAGTTTGATCTCTAAGGACAAACATAATGAAATATTCTAGTATGAGTTTCGCAATTTGTCATACTGGCAGAATGGGGAGGTCAGCGTACTAAACAAGTGAAGAAAATGACCTGTATTGAATGTGACATACCTGCTAAGTAGGATACTGCCTGAAGGTCTACGAACCTGGAAAGTCTTCTCTAAATAAGAGATAGCTTGTGGAAAAAGTTTGTTCTAAATAAAAGTTGAAAAAAAAAGAATTGTAGTTAAAGGACAAATATATTTAAAACAAGTAAGCATAGGATATTAATGACTGAGGGGGAAAAAAGGGGAAAACTTTACAATTCTGGAATACAATACACTAGTTAGTCAAAGGTTGTGTGGCAAGAGAATGAGTCTAGGAGCAAAGGAATTTCCTTATTTTCTTAGTTGAGTTTGGGGAAAGAGAACTAAGTGAAAAATTCCTTCCCTATCTCCACTTAATAAGAATATTAGAATATATAAATCTCAACTAATCTAAATTACTTCAAATTTGGGACTGAATTAGATGATTCCAATGTTAAGGTAATTTATGTTAAAAAAATCTTATGTTTAGAAGATCTACTTTAATCTCACCAATTTCTGTGACCCATAATGAATTGGCTTAATGTGCATGTGTGACTAACAGCTAAGAAACTGTTGAAGTTAGCACCTCTATAAGCAACTTTGGCATATCATATAATCAGATACATCCATCTTCAGGGAATGAGTATTTCCATAAGACAATAGTATTCTCAATGTATTTCAAAAACTGTCTTCTTCACCCTATCTTTAGCATGTTCTTCTCCCACAAAACATAGGAGAACAAGTAAGAAAACAAGAAGATTGATTTACTATTAAATTGTAAAATGAGAAGACTAATTTAGCATCAAATAAGGACAAAGTTTTGGTGAGTGCATCACAGAGACGCCTTTGAAGAAAATGATAAATACGTTCATTACCAACACCTTTTATTCATTCATTCACTAAACAGTCATGTATATATTTTCTTTATTGAAGTATAGTTTATATAATAAAGTGCACCCATTTTAAGTATCAAATTCAAGCCATGAGTATTTATTACATACCTTTACAAGGTATCTTTTCTCAGGGAGCAATCTGAAAAGGAAGACATAAAACATAAGAATTGCCACGATGGGCATAGCACTGTCTCATTTGTTCAGAATATATCTGGCAGGACCCCCAAGGAATGCTTTGTGGACAGATCTAGTGTCAGTCCCCTAAAATCTCAATTTACCTCAATAAACATTTGAGTTTACTCTGTAGCAAAGCACAAAGCTAGGCATGATCATGTTATCTCATTCTTCTGGGAAATTAAGGAGAGGGAAAGATATCAATCACTCCTAATAGCTCTTCGTACATGACTACAGATTCATAATTTATCTATTTTCTGAACCCCTCTTACACTAAATGAAAGATTAGACTATCATCCCTCTGGCTAATAATTTTGTAAATGTTCTTATTGTATATATTAGTACTTCCTTTTATTTTTCCTCCAAGTACTTATTGAGGAGGTTCCTTCCAGTTATGTTATGACCACAACCAAGTAGATCCATACTTGTTCTGTTTAAACTGTTTATGATGTATAGATTTTAATCATATCCCATGGTTTTCACCTTTCCAGACTAAAAAGCATTTTTAGCTTCATTCCATCTTTTTTTTAAGATTTTATTTATTTATTTGACAGAGAGAGACACAGCGAGAGAGGGAACACAAGCAGGGAGAGTGGGAGAGGGAGAAGCAGGCTCTCCCCTGCGCGGGGAGCCCAATGCAGGGCTCAATCCCAGGCATGACCTGAGCCGAAGGCAGACGCTTAATGACTGAGCCACCCAACGCCCCAAGCTTCATTGCATCTTGGAGGTGCATTAGCATGTAGCTCCATCTACGGATCTTCAGGTAATAGATGAAAATATCTTTAATACTTTGATTCTTAATTTTTTTTTAAAGATTTTTATTTATTTATTTGACAGAGAGACACAGCGAGAGAGGGAACACAAGCCAAGGGGAGTGGGAGAGGGAGAAGCAGGCTTCCTGTGGAGCCGGGAGCCCGGTGAGGGGCTCGATCCCACATGACCTGAGCTGAAGGCAGATGCTTAACAACTAAGCCACCCAGGCGCCTCCCACCTTTTTTATTTTTTATAATAAAGGTGCCCTATGATTCTTAATTTTAAAAAGGCAAAATAATGGTGTACTTACTCATCAATACTTTTATCATAGACAGTCTTGATTCTTAAATGTTCATCAATATCTCTTTTTACAACATGATTTGCCTTAAGATGAACCTTATTTATGACCTGAAAGAAAGAATAGATTTGAAAAAAAATTTAAAGCGTGTTGTATAGATTAGCCAATTGAGATTCTAACCAGAAAAAAAAATAAAAGAACTAAATAAATGAAGAGATGTTTCATGTTCATGGATAGAAGACTCAATATTGTCAGGATGTCAGCTCTTCCCAATTTGATCTATAGACTGAATGCAATCCCAATTAGAATCCCAGGAAGTTATACTGTGGACACCAAACAAATTGATTCTAAAGTTTATATGGAAAGCCAAAAGACCAAGAATAGCCAATACAATGTCAAAGGAGAAGAAAAAAGTTGGAAGACTTACACTACCTGACTTCAAGATTTACTATAAGCTACAGTGATCAAAAGAGACAAATATTTATTGCAGCATTATTTAAAATAGCCACGATATAGAAGGAGCCTAAATGTCCGTTGACAGATGAATGGATAAAGAAGATGTGGTATTACTCAATGGAATATTACTCAGCCATAAAAAAGAATGAAATCTTGCCATTCATGACAACATAGATAGACCTAGAGTGTATTATGTTAAGTGAAATAAGTCAGAGAAAGACAACATGATTTTACTTATATGTGGAATCTAAAAAAATAAAAATGAACAAACAAAAACCAAAAAACAGACTCATAAATACAGAGAACAAACTGGTAGTTGCCAGAGGAGAGGGAGGTAGAGAAGGCAAAATAGATGAAGGGGATAAAGAGATACAGATTTACAGTTATAAAATAAACAAGTCACAGGGATGAAAAGTACAGCATAGGGAATACAGTCAACAAAATTGTAAACATTTTATAGTGACAGATAGTAATTACATTTATTGTGGTAAGCATTTTGTAATGTATATAATTGTCAACTCACTATGTTGTACACCTAAAACTAATATTATACATCAACTATACTTCAATTAAAAATTTTAAAAAAGGAAAAAAATAGACTAATAGATCAATGGAACAAAAAAGAGAGCCCAAAAGTAAGCCCACGTGAATACAGCCAACTGATCTTTTTTTTTTTTTTTCAGCCAACTGATCTTTAACAAAGAAGCAAAGGTAATACAATGAGCAAAGAAAGTCTTTTCAACAAATGCTACTGGAACAACTGGACAGCCATATTAAAAAAAAAAAAAAACTGGAGACATACCTTATGTCCTTCACAAAAACTAACTCAAGATGGATTACACACCTAAATGTAAAGTGCAAAACATAAAACTCTTAGAAGATATTATAGGAAAAAACCTAGACAAGCTTGGGTGTGGCAATGACTTTTTAGATACAACACTAAATGGGGTGCCTGGGTGCCTCAGTCAGTTAAGCATCCAGCTCTTGGTTTCAGCCCAGGTCATGATCTCATGGGTCGTGGGATTGAACCCAGCATCAAGCCCAGCAACAGGCTCTGCCTCAGTGGGGAGTCTGCTTGAAGATTCCACCTTCTGCCAATCCCCCCACTGGCGCATATGCGTGCTCTCTCTCGCTCTCTAGATACAACACTTAAAGAGTGATCTAAGAAATAATTGATAAATCTGACTTTATTAAAATTAAAAACTTATGCTCTGTGAAAGATAACATGAAGAGAGTAAGACAAGCCACAGACTGTGAGAAAATATTTGCAAAAGACACATCTGATAAAGGACTATTACACAAAATATACAAAGAAGTCTTAAAACTCAACATTAAGAAAATGAACAGTTCAATTAAAAACTGGGCAAAAGATGTGTACAAACACTTCACCAGAAAAGATATACAGATGGCAAACAAGCATATGAAAAGATGCTCCATATTATATGTCATCAGGGAAATACAAATTAAAACAACAATGAAATACTACTACACATCTATTAGAATGACCCAAATCTGGAACATGGACAACACCAAATGCTGCCAAGGATGTGGAGCAACAGGAACTCTCATTCATTGTGGGTGGGAATGCAAAATGGTACAGCCACTTTGGAAGACAGCTTGGCAGTTTCTTACAAAACAAAATACATTCTTACCATTAAAACTGAGCAACTATGCTCTTCGCTATTTGCTCAAATGAATTAAAAATTATGTACAAAGATGTTTGTACACAGAAAACCTGTACACAGAAAACCTATACACAGATATTTATAGTAGCCTTATTCATAACTGCTACAACTTAGAAGTTATCAAGATGTTCCTCAGTATGCTAGCAGATAAACTGTGATACATCCAGATGATGGAATATTATTTAAAGCTCAAAAGATGAAATATCAAGCCATGAAAAGACATGGAGAAAGCTTAAATACAGGATACTAAATGAAAGAAGCCAATCTGAAAAGTTACATACTGTATGATTACAAATATATGACATTCTGGGAAAGGGAAAACTATGGACATAGTAAAAAGATCAGTGTCTGCCAGGGGGTAGAGGTGAGAAAAGAGATGAACAGATGGACACAGAGGATTTTAGTGTAGTAAAAATACCCTGTATGATACTATATTAATGAATACATTTCATTATACATGTGTCCAAACCCATGAAATGTACCCCATCAAGAGCAAATCGTAATGTGAACTATGAATTCTGGGTGATTATAATGTGCCAGTGTAGGTTAATCAATTGTAACAAAAGTACTACTCCAGTTGGGGATGTTGATAATGGGGGAATCTATGCATGTGAGGGGAAACAGGGCATTTGGGAAATCTCTGTACCTTCTTCTCAGTTCTTCAGTAAAACTAAAACTGCTCTAAAAAGTAGTCTTTAATTAAAAAAAAAAAATGGAGACCAGAAGACAATGGAACAAATAAAGTGCTAAAGGAAGCCCATATACAATGAAACTACCCTTCAAAAGTGAAGAGGACATAAATATATTTCAGACAAACAAAAATTAAGAGAATTCATCACCAGCACTATATTCATTTCCTTCTAAAGGAAGTTCTTCATTCTTTCTATTTGAATGAATTCTTCATTCATTCATTCTAAAGGAAGTTCTTCATGGACATGCAAATGACACTGGATGGTATCTTGGATCTTTTATCAGTCAGCTCAGGCTGCTATAACAGAATACCATAAACTGGGTGGCTTATAAACATGGAAATTTATTTCTC
This sequence comes from Callorhinus ursinus, assembly GCF_003265705.2. Lineage (NCBI taxonomy): Eukaryota > Metazoa > Chordata > Mammalia > Carnivora > Otariidae > Callorhinus > Callorhinus ursinus. The sequence continues at coordinate 61,344,830 of NW_027397063.1, forward strand.
ACAATTTTGGAGACTAGTAAGTCCAAGATCAAGGTGTTTGAAGACTTGAGTGTCTGGTGATGGCCCCCTTCTTGTTTCATAAGGCCATATGTCCTTTGGCATAAGAGGCAAAGGAGCTCTCTGGGGTCTCTTTCATAAGGGTATTAATTCCATTCATTATGGCTCTGCTGTCATGATCTAATCACCTACAAAAGACCCCACCTCCTAACCAACACAATGGGAGTTAGGATTTCAACATATAAATTTTGGAGGGGACACAAACATTCAGTCTTTTGTAGGTCTGAGAACCTGACTGGTAACCAGTTCCCTACACTGATATAAAATTTCCCTAAATAAGGTAGGTTCATTGTACCTAAAGTATTAATAGAAACAATATAGTTTATGCTGAATACTTGTTTACTCCTCAGAGTCTGAAATTTTAGGGACTGAAATTGTGCCTACATAACCAATCTCATACAAAAACCCTGGACTCATAGGCTCAGATGAGCTTCCCTGTCAGACAACATTTTGTTCTTGTTACAAGTTACAGATGAAGGAATTAAGCACATCCTATGTGACTCCTCTAGGAGAGGAGTCTTGTAAGCTTGTGCCTGGTTTCCTCCAGTCTTTGCTCCATGAGTCTTTTCTCTTTGCTGACTATGCTTTGTATCCTTTCCCTGTAATAAATCTTAGCTTGAGTACAACCATATGCCAAGTACTGTGAGTCCTCTAGCAAGTCACTAAAACTGACGTGGTCTTGGAGACCCTCAACACAATTATACATATATTTATTTTCTTTTTATTTGTTTAAAGACATTAACTGTTTAAAGCTAAAATTGGATAATTGTAATTGTGAGATTTATAATATATATATGTAGAGGTAATATATAACATTAGCAAAATGGTGAAATCTAACAAAAAAACAAATGAATAAACAAATAAACAAAAAGCAGAATCAGACATATAAATATAGGAAACAAACTGATGGTTGTCAGATGGAAAGGGGGTGAAGGGATGGGCAAAATGGGTGAAGAGGAGTGGGAGGAGATACAGGCTTCTAGTTATGGAATCTATAAGCCACAGAAATAAAAGGTACAGCATAGGAAATACAGTCAGTGGTATTCTAAGAGTGTTGTATGGTGACAGATTGTAGCTACACTTGTGGTTGGCTTAGCATAAGGTATAAATTTGTTGAATCACTATGTTGCATACCTGAAACTAATCTAACACTGTATGTCAACTATACTTAAATTAAAAGGGGGAGCCTGGCTGGTTCACACAGCTGTTGAGTTCAAGCCCCACATACTTTTAGTTGAATGAAAATAAAATTACAGCAAATTAATATTTGTGGCATAGAGTTAAAGCAACATTTAGAGGAAAATTTATAGCTTTACATACCTACCTTAGGGGAAAAAACCCTCAAATTAATGATCTAAGCTTCTCTTTTAAGAAACTAGAAAAAGGGGGTGCCTGGTTGGCTCAGTTGGTTAAGCATCTGCCTTTGGCTCAGGTTATGATTCCAGGGTCCTGGGGTCGAGCCCTGCGTTGGGCTCCCTGCTCAGCGGGGAGCCTGCTTTTCCCTCTCCCTGTGCCACTCCCCCTGCTTGTCCTCTCTTTTTCCCAAATAAATCTTAAAAAAAAAAAAGGAAGAAACATTGGAATTGGTACCAGAACCCTTCACAGACATTTAAAAGATCAAAACAGAATATTAAGAAAACTTTATGTCCATAAATTTGACAACTTCAATGAAATGAAATTCTCTGAAAGACATAACTTAATCAAAACACAATCAAGAAGATATAACCTGGGGCACCTGGGTGGCTCAGTTGGTTAAGCGACTGCCTTCGGCTCGGGTCATGATCCTGGAGTCCCAGGATGGAGTCCCACATCGGGCTTCCTGCTCAGCAGGGAGTCTGCTTCTCCCTCTGACCCTCTTCCCTCTCGTGCTCTCTATTCTCTCTCTCTCAAATAAATAAATAAAATCTTTAAAAAAATTGTTTAAAAAAAAAAAAGAAAATATAACCTGAATAGTCCCATTATCTATTAAAGAAAATAAGTTCATAGTTTAAAACTCTCCAGTAAAGAAAATTCCAGGTTGAGATGGCTTCATTCATGAATTCTACTAAACATTTAAGGAAGAAACAATAGTGACTGTATGCAAGCTCTTCCTTAAAATGAAAAGGGAAGGGATATTTCTGAACCCATTCTATAAGGCCAGCATTACCCTAATACCAACCCCAACAGTTATTGAAGGAAAAAAAAAAAAAAAACTACAGACCAATATCCTTCACGAATATATATGCAAAATTATCAACAATATTAGGAAGTCAAATCCAGCAAAATGTAAAAAGGGTAATACATCATAACCAACTGGAGTTTTAATCTCAGGAATGCAATGCTAGTTTATCATTAAAAAAAATCAATGTAATTCACAATATCAACATAGTAAAGAAGAAAAGCTACACAATTATATTAATTGATGCAGAAAAGACATATAATAAAATTCAGGGGTGCCTGGGTGTCTCAGTCGGTTAAGCATCTGCCTTCAGCTCAGGTCATAATCCTGGGGTCCTGGGATCAAATCCCTGCCGGTCTTCCTGCTCAGCGGGGAGTCTGTATCTCCCTCTCTTATCCTCCACCCTGCTTGTGCTCCTGCTTGTGCTCTTGCTCACTCTCTCTGAAATGAATAAAAAAATCTTAAAAAATTTTTCAACATCCACTCATGATAAAAACAAGGAATAGAAGGTAATTTTCTCCATGTGGCAAAGCACATCTACAAAAAATCTACAATTAATACTCTTTTTTCTTTTAAAGAGCTCTTTAAAAAAATTCTTTTTAATATTTAAGATTTAATAATATCTACAACTAATATTCTTTTTTATTTTTAAGATTTTATTTATTTATTTGACAGAGAGAGACACAGCGAGAGAGGGAACACAAGCAGGGGTAGTGGGAGAGGGAGAAGTAAGCTTCTGGCAGAGCAGGGAGCCCGATGCGGGGCTCCATCCCAGAACCCTGGGATCATGACCTGAGCCGAAGGCAGATGCTTAATGACTGAGCCACCCAGGCACCCCTAGTATTCTTTTTTTTAAAAATATTTTATTTATTTGAGAGAGAGAACATATCTTAAAAACTCTCTACAAAGAAAATGGCAGGCCCATCCAGGTGGTCTCAATTATGAATTATACTAAACATTTAAGGAAGAAATGATTTCAATTTTATACAAACTCTTTTAGAAAATACAAGAAGATGGAACATTTCCCAATTCATTATGTGAAGCCAGTATAATTCTGGTATCAAAAATGAACAAAGGTATGCCTGGGTGGCTCAGTCGGTTAAGTGGCTGCCTTCGGCTCAGGTCATGATCCCATGGTCCTGGGATCAAGTCCCCCATCGGGCTCCTTGCTCGGTGGGGAGCCTGCTTCTCCCTCTACCTAACATTCCCCCTGCTCAAATAAACAGTATCTTTTTAAAAAATGAACAAAAACTTCACTAAAAAAAGAAATCATAAACCAACATTACTCATAAACATAGATACAAGAATCTTTAACAACTATTAGCAATTGAATTCAGAGGTATATAAAAAGGATAATACCCTTAAGTTAAGACCAAATAGGGTCTGGGGCGCCTGGGTGGCTCAGTCGTTGAGCATCTGCCTTCGGCTCAGGTCGTGATCCCAGGGTCCTGGGATCGGGCCCCTGCATTGGGCCCCCTGCTCGGCGGGAAGCCTGCTTCTCCCTCTCCCACTCCCCCTGCTGTGTTCCCTCTCTGTGTGTCTCTCTGTTCTCTCTGTCAAATAAATAAATAAAAATCTTAAAAAAAAAAAAAAAAAGACCAAATAGGGTCTATCACAAAAAGCAATTGCTACTTACACAATTTACTATTGGATAACAAATATTTTACATAATTCCATTTGTGTAAACTACGCTCTAGAAGAGACAAAACTAATTTTTTTTCTTTAAGATTTTATTTATTTATTTGTGAGAGAGAGAGAGAGAGAGAGAGCACAAGCAGGGAGAGTAGCAGGTAGAGGGAGAAGCAGGCTCCCTGCCAAGCAAGGAGCCCAATGGGGGACTCGATCCCAGGGCCCTGGGATCATGCCCTGAGCTGAAACTGACTGAGCCACACAGGGGTCCCAAGACAAAACTAATCTAATGTTAAAAAAAAAATGAGAACAATTGTTGCCTGGGGTATCTGGACTGGGGAGACTGGCACAAGATGGGGCGGGGATCTTTCTGGAGACATGGAAATGTTCTATAACATGTGGTTACAAGTTTCACGTGAAGTACATGATTGCATTTATTTCATTTTAATATATGTAAATTTTACCAGAAAACTTTTAGGGGCACCTGGCTGGCTCAGTTGGCAGAGCATGCCACTCTTGATTTTGGGGTTGTGAGTTAGAGCCCCATGCTGGGCATAGAGATTACTTAAAAAAAAAAAAGTTTAAAATATTTTTTTTTTTTAGGGGGGAGGAGGAGCAGAGAGAGGGAGAATCCCAAGCAGGCTCCACTCCCAGTACAAAGCCCTACATGGAGCTTGATCTCACAACTCTGAGACCATGACCTGAGCAGAAATCAAGAGACAGACACTTAACCGACTGAGCCTCCCAGGTGACCCAACAACAAACTTTTAAAAGTAACAATAACAAGTGAGAGGCTGGGGAATGGGTGGAAGTATATGAAACAAGAGTGAGAGAATATGGTAAGAGTTAAAGCTGGGTGGTGGGTCCACGGGAGTTCATTATACTATTCCATTTTTTTTGTTTTAATTTACATAATTAAAAAAATGAAACTTAGAGGTGTTAGTTGAAAACTTAAATGTGTCCAAAAAAAATTTTTTTTTTGAGTTGGTTCTACACCCAACATGGGGCTTGAACTCAGAAATCAAGAATCTCACACTCTACCAACTTAGTCAGCCAGGCGCCTCCCCACACCTCCCCACTTTTTTTTCCCCCCAACATGTTTTGTACTTCCCACCACAACCCAAAAACTGTAACATAATTTCCTATACCATTTAACAGAGATGCAGTCACTAGTATGAGTACAATGAATAATTCTTGCCTATATTTTATGTCTAGGTTAAAGCTAAGACAGTGGTTAGGAGGACTTGCTATTACATACTCTATGAAGAACTAGGAAAATTTATTAAGGATGAGAAGTCTCAAAAAGAACTTAATAGCTTGCTTTTAATATATGACACACTATCACTACTGAGTCTGTTTAGCCAAGAGGCATAAAAAGGAATAGTGGGTAGAAATTTCAGGAAAAGTTTTCATCTCTATAAAAAGAATTTTATACTGGTGATCTCCAAAAAGCAAAGGGGCTGCCTCTGGAGATGATCTCCCTATCCATTGAGATGTTCAAATATAAATTGGAGTTTTGAACACTGGCAACAATCACTAGAAGAAACAGCTATTTAGGTTCCCTCTAGTGGAGAGATTTTGCAGTTCTTTGAATAGCTTTCTCTTACTGTAATCTACATTCAAAGAAAGAAACACAGGGTTTTACAGGATTTTTTTTTTTTTTTAGAGAATGCACTGGGGGCGGGAGAATTGGGGATATACTTTTTAAGGGTACAACCTTGCAACCAGTAAATAAATAAGCCCTGGAGATCTAATATATAGCATAGTGACTATAATCAATACTGTATTATAAACTTAAAAGTTGCTAAGAGACTAAAAAATAAATAAAATTCAGCCAAAATGCAGAGTCATGATAAAAGCTGGAATATAGCTACAAGCCCCAAACTTAGTATTTTGGCACATATGGTTATGAACATTATGCATAGAACTTTTTGAAAATTACCACAAAAATGAGTGGTCTTGGATCTCTAGGCTGAACTGAAAATTTCTAGATCGGTCTTTCTTGATAAAGTAGTAAGACAAATTATAAAATCAATCATAACATGCCACCCTGCCCCAAGTACTCTATCTCCTTTCCTCAAAGAACACTGATTATTGTGGGCTCTCTAAATACTGTGGAGGAATCAAAGACATAAACCTCATCCGAAGGAACCTTACAATTTAACTACAAAAGCAAGACTACAAAGAAATGCCTGAGAAATAAACCTTCCCCACACAGCAGTACTTGGTTCAAGTGCCAGAAGAGATTATAGATAAGACATACTATAAAATGGAAAAAGCATTCTGCTGGAGTGGTTTCAGCTCACTGTCTTGAACTTAGGGAACTTTAGGATTAAAAGAATGTAGAGAGGGAGAGAAAGAGTGTGAAGGAGGGTAGCAGAAGAGAGTAAAGCAACTTGAAGTAACTTGAAAATAAGCCCGAATTTTGTCTTTGGAGAACCCCCCCAATATCCTTGCAAAGCCTTTAGCTCTCCTATCAACTTCTTCCAAAACCTTTAGGTCAGTAGAGCACAAAGTGTGGTCTTTGGACAAGTAACATCATCAACCATCTGGGAACTTGAACTGCATATTCTGGGTACCATCCCAGACGTAATGAGTCAGAAAGTGGGGGAGTGGGGCAGCAAACTGTTCTTTTAACAAATCCTGTAGGTGATTCTGATGCACTCTCAAGTTGAAAACCACCCTGCTCTACAACTACTTAAGTACAACTCTCAGTAGAGGAAAGCCATCATGTTCTGAGTGCCTAACTCAGCCACTTTGCTAGGTGCAGAAAGGGAGTTAATACTGTTAGAGTAGGCATTTAGTTGGCTTCTAACAAGATGCCGCGAGGTCAGCAAAGAGGAAGTCATGGCCAACTACAAGGAAGAGGCCTGTCCTGGCAGCACTCCAAAAGAAAACCACACGGGACTTCCATCTTGACAGCTTGAGTGACCTAAGCTCATTATACAGTTGTTATATCATTAGCATTGCGGTTTTGAAGGAGCTCCGCCCCTGAAATCTCCACGAGAGTTCCTTATGGGGCAAATAAGGCAAGAAAAAGGGCATAACCTACATTCCTGGAAGAGACCACCCTGCTTCTAAGAAATCCTCACTTCAAGTAATAAATATCCCACCCCTTTGTTAGCAACTGTCAATAACAGAAACCCAAACCCAGGGGGCTCAGCACTTCCTTGAGCGCACTCGCTCTCACATCTCTATAGAGTGTACTTTCACTTTAAGAAACTTTCCTGCTTGTACGGCTCATCTACTGTGTTGTCTGTCCTTGAATTCTTTCTCCTGGCTGACCAAGAGCCTCCAGCGACATCTTTTGGAGGGGCTGGGTCAAGGCCTCAGGAGCCAAAGTCCACCTGGAAACAATAGTAGGTCCAGCCCCCTAAGAGTTCAGTTTCTGGTCCAATTTTGCTTTCTTTTCCAACACACCTTGTTCCAACAACTACCCTCTACATCTTCGCCTCCCGTGTTACTTTACCCTCACAGCGCCCGCTCCCGCCCCTCCGTCACCCTACCTCAGTCTCAGAGGGGACGTGGTGCCGGCAGGGAGGGGAACTGTCCAAGGAGACAGGAATTGATGTGGAGCTTGCCCAGAGGCCGCCCAACAGGAGTAAAACGCCTCGGACCCATAAAGACCTACTCCAGCGCCGCTGGCTAGGGCCAGGGCCTGAACCGGTGGAACCTGCCACTCCATTCCACTCGGCCGCCATCTTCGGGCCGAGCGTCGTTACCATGGAGTACGTGACGTCCCCACCCTGCACCAGCTCCGCCCCTCGCCGCCGGCGGAATTTGATTGGCTAGCATCACCCCCCAGTTCACCGCGGACGAGTGCCGCGTCGCGGCCGTCGCGTCTCAAAGCGCAAAGCCTGCCAATAAATGCCATTTAGCGGACCACGTAAGTCGAGCTGTAGGAAGACCAGTGGGTATTGTAAGACGATGTTGGTATGAGGCCGCTTCTCTTCAATTCAGTTACTCACCTTAAAGATAGGCATCCACACTGGGTGCCAGGTGGCTTAAACAAACTGATGCAGAACCTTTAATGGTCTAGCCCTCTGTGTAAAGATGAATGGAATATAATTTTCATTTTTACTTTTTATCCTAAGTCACCAATTTTACCATTTCTTTACTAGTCATTTCTTAGAAAATCAATATATTCGTTCCTATTCAACCCCATCCCTTAACTTCTATAAAACAAAACAAGAATTAGGGGCGCCTGGCTGGCTCAGTCAGTACACGTGACTCCTGATCTCTGGGTAGTGAGTTCAAGCCCCACATTGGGTGTGGAGCCTACTTAAAAAAAAAACAACAACAACACAAAAACTGCAACAAAAAACAATCAAACAGAACCACAAGAATTCTAACTTCATTTAACCCAGGAAGAGACCAGGTGGATCCTTGCCATTAAGTAAACTACCTTCAATCTAGGCCATGAGGAACTGTAAAAAAAAAAAAAAAAAAAAAAAAAAAAGGAAAATTGGGGTATTTCCCCCAAGGCCCATTAAACAATTAAAACAAGTAATTGGAAGCACTGAACTGGAAATCATTTAACCAGAACTGAATACTGTAAATTACTATACTAGGAACTGGGGATAGGAAAGAAAGAATAGCCCCAAGATTGTGCCATTCATTGGTGAAGATAATGTACTCAAATTCAAGGGTGGGTCACTACCAGTAAAGGCTCATTACATAATGAGTCCATCATCCCACAACTAGTGGAAATTGGGACTCCAAACCAAATTTATCACTTTCAGGACACGTGCTTTTTCCACTACAAGATTACAAAGAAACTGAATTGTGAACAGAGAATAGCACCAGTCAACATCAAGTTCCTAATTTTAACAGTTGTGTCATACTGGGGAGAAGCTGTTTCAGTGATCCAGCCAACAAACTGCTAGCCATTCAGGCTCATTTCTCTGAAACACGGGATTGCTCCAGTGGTACCTTTGGCTTGAGGACTATCTTTGTACTCACCGAATCTTATTATGGGAACAGAAATGCATAAAGCACCTTCTCATTTACAAGTGCTGTATTATTAAATCAGTTGAAGAGGACAAATTTGCATGCAAAGTTGTTTTGCCACTGCATTTACTCAGGTCATCCTAGGGATTCTGACTTCTTTGCCCAAATGCCCACTTCCTGTTTATCCACCTCCATTACTCTACCATCATCCTTCTCAGAATACTGTATTCACTTAAAACTCCTACAAAGGTGACAGGTTTTGAGGTTTCCTCCTCTATATGCCTAATCCAGACATGAATATCCAGCTGCCTTCCTGGACATGTTCACAACTGAGTATCCTATAAGCTTCCTCAAACTCAACATCCCCACCCTCCCCAAATGATCTTCTGGTTCTTCAACTTCGTAAATGTACTATTATCCATCCCACAACCAAAGCTAGTAACATTAACTTTGAAGCTCCTCAGTTGGTCTTTGAATTCTCTTAATCCTTAGTACAGCATATAAAACCTGGCATAATCTGGCCATTTCTTAAGTTTTCTATTTATTTTCCAATTACTGCCCACAATATTAGGTTTCAGTTACACTACATAACCCAGAAGAGTTCCTCAGATGCCTTCTGCTTTCACATAAATCCTAAGTCAATTTTTTTTTAAGATTTTATTTATTCATTTGATATAGAGAATGAGCGACAAGAGTGCACAAGCAGGGGGAGGCAGAGGGAAAGCAGCAGACTCCCCACTGAGCTGGGAGTCTGACGCAAGGCTTGATCCCTGGACCCTGGGATCATGACCTGAGCCAAAGGCAGATGCTTAACTGAGCAACCCAGACACCCCCTAAAAGTCAATTTCTATGAAATACCTCCCCAAGCATTTCTTCCTCTATCCCTAACCACTCCAAGTATATTGATACATCTTTGGGGCACCAGGGTGGCTCAGTCGGTTAAGCAGCCCACTTGATTTTGGTTCAGGTCAAGGTCTCAGGGTTGTGAGATGGAGCCCCACATCCAGCTACAAGCTCTGTGGGGGGAGTCTGCGTGAGATTTTTCCCTTTCCCTCTGTCCCTCCCCCAACTCACACACTCTCAAATTTAAAAATAGTACTGATACATCTACTTAAATGACACAAGAGAATACTTTTAGATTATGTTGTTTCTTAACAACTAAATCTCACTGGTGGTCTGAGATTGGTACTTCTTGCCATTGACCCAATTTTTCTATGTCAATTTTCTTAGGGTTCTTTTTTTTTTTAAAGATTTTATTTATTTATTTGAGAGAGAGAGAGAATGAGAGATAGAAAGCACGAGAGGGACGAGGGTCAGAGTGAGAAGCAGACTCCCTGAGCAGGAATCCCAATGTGGGACTCGATCCCGGGACTCCAGGATCATGACCTGAGCCGAAGGCAGTCGCTTAACTGAGCCACCCAGGCGCCCTTCTTAGGGTTCTTATAACCAAATTGTGGCCATGAAATACACTGCTTAGATCTTGTGAAGAAAACATGGTTAACACTGGACCAAAGCTGCATCTGACCCATCCACCTCTTTTGCCTTGAAGCTATTCTTCCCAAATAAGCCCAAATGAGACTGGCAGTACAAGCACAAGGCCATTTCTGTGAAAGCTGGTATTTTTCCTTCCAACAGCAACTTTTGGCTTGAGGACCACCACTGGGCTAAACACATCTTTCTTCTAACTGCTGTATGCTACTCCAAGTATAGTTAAAAACTGTAAAAGGGGTTCAGTTTGACCAATTCTCAAGTTTCTTGTTGGTATTTTCAGTGGAAAGTCAAGATTTGGTGGTTAATAAAAGGATTAGCTGGCTGCTCCTGCAACAATCAAGTATCTACAGCCACCACACTGCAAACTGATGCCTTGGTTCAAACTTTATTTCAACAATTCAGAGATTTGAAATACCCTGCAGCCCTGCTTTAGTTTCATCTTACACTAAAATATCTCGATCCTACACTTTACTACATTAAAACATGGAACCAAACTACACTGTCTGGGCAACCTCCCCCCACTCCCAACTCACTAAGAGTACTTTTTTCTTGAGACATATTTTGTTTTTTTAACTTACAAATTATTACCAGTCAAGTGTTCCATAATGGCATGCTTTGTCCAGTCACACATCCCAAGGATATCTCATCCTTGCCTAGCTTAACAAGCTGCCAGATACTATCAATATAATCCTCATTTTAAGTTCTTACAACTATCATTTTTACATCACAAGTTTCCCAACCGATCTATATTAAGTGCATACACTTTAAGGTAATTAAGGAGGCCGTCAAAATAATTTTAAGTCTCTTTCACTGACTCCCAATCTAATGAGGAAGGCAGTTACATATAATATACCACAATACCAAAGTTGAAATATTAAGAGTTATAGATCCATTTTGATGCGGAAACCTGGCAAAGTGTTATGGTATGTATCTGTACTGGCTAATATTTCTGGCTTCTGTCCTTCCTGGAATACACAGTCTCCATTTGTACAAAAGCTTTTCCGACATATGCTCCATCACTTTAAAACTTCCAACATACTCCTTTTCCCACTGGCTCCAATCAAAGCTTGTTTCCCTCCCCCATCACATAAGACCTTGTATTAAGATACTCTAATCTCTCTACCCTCATTAAAACCCTCCTATTGTCTAAATCTCTGTAATTGCCGTTACATATAGCTCCCTGGCTTCCTTGTACTCTGAAAAAGCTGGATAATCGTCACCATTTAAATACAGCAACTTGAATTTAGGAAAAAGAAAATGGTAAGCCATTTAACAAAAATACAAGAGAACAAATCTACACCTTTATTTACTTTTCATTAAATTTAAATCCTTGAGGGGTACAGCATCTAGGAAGAAAAAAGAAAACATGGTGTAATTAAATGCATGTTATATACAAATTTGTAAATGTCAGTTGTGTACAACAATATGGATAAATCTCCTCCCACTGTCCCATTACTCATCTCTAGAAGGGATCCAGGGACTGCTTACATCTTAGCAGGGAGAGAACTAAGTTCTTACAGTACCTAGATGAACACACTTTAAGAACCAGTACAGAGAACACTGAAAATCCACTTAATTTTGCTTCTTCCAGTAACAGAGTAAAAACCTTCTGATGAAAAATCTCAATGGCTCAGAAGGGTTCAAAAGTACCATGTGATCCCAAGAATATAGCCCTGTCTACTAAAAATGAATACTAAGGAAAACAGGGGCTAATGGACTCAATGGCTTGAACCCAAGTCCTGGGACCTAGAAACATGAGCATCAGTTTTCTTATATAAAATAAGGCTAATAACACCTATTCTTTTTTTTTTTTTTTTAAAGATTTTATTTATTTATTCATGAGAGACAGAGAGAGAGAGAGAGAGGCAGAGGGAGAAGCAGGCTCCCAAGAAGCAGGGAGCCCGATGCGGGACTCGATCCCAGGACCCTGGGATCATGACCTGAGCCGAAGGCAGACGCCCACCCAGGCGCCCTAATAACACCTATTCTAACAAGACTTTCATGATGAAGAAACGGGAATATCATGAATTATGCCAGGAAAATTTTTTTCTTTTCTAACAATCACTTCTGTGTTCAATAAATCTTTGCCAGAAAATTGTTCATTTAAATACTATCCCCCCCAACCCCAAGCTTTAGCAAAATCTGAAATCTAGATACAATCCATCTGAACACTTTGCCTTCACTTTCCTTCTAATGCCAGGAATCTGATATTTCATAATACATCTACACAGTAGCAGATGATTCTGAAGCACAACTCATGGGGTGATTTTAAAATCACAATAGTCTTTAGAGATCAGAGCCCAAACCCCTGAGCTTAGTTTGCCCCGAGTGTCATACTGCTAATAACTGTACTTACCACACGGATTCTGTGGCCAATGGCTTTAGCAGGAAGGTTGCTTCGGAATTTGGCACGAACCATGCCACTGTTTCCATGAGCACGAGTTACTTTTCCCCAGATTACTCTGGTTTTGTTTGGTTTGCCACCAGGAGTCACTGTGTTGCTGGTTTTGAAAGGGGATAAGAGAGGTGAGAGGTGAGAACCCAGGCAACTAGTGTAGAGTGATACAAATTCAAGGTGACCTCTAGACCAGTGGTCACCAACTCACAACTGTAGTTAACCACTAAGTCACCTGACAAACTAAAAGTCTGGGGCATCATTCATTCAACAAATATTTGAGTACCTACTGTATGCCAGACACTTTTATAAATGTATCTTTTGTAATTTTACAAAATACAAAATTGCAGTTTACAAAAAAAATCCTTTTGAGATAACCAAGTATTAAGTAAAATATATTAAATGTCAGATGATAATAGCTGCAATATTTTTAAAAAATATGGAAAGGCAGAAGATATCATGGAGTGAATCCTAGCTGGGCTAAGATTAGAAATAAAAAGCCCTGAATGAATAGGGTCTGAAAGCCTCCTTAATGACATTTGTTTTTACTAAAGACGGGGGAAAGTTGGTATCTGAGCAACGGGACAGGTGATTTGACTTATAAATCATTCTTGTGCTGGAGGAATGGGGGGCAAAGATGAAAGCCATGTCCCCAGAAATTTTAATTGGTTTAATGAGTTTAACAATCATTTTTAAGCATGTATACAACATAATTTCAAGAAAGCAACAAAATGAATTAAAGTACATGAAAAAATGCTCTGTAACACCTTAAGAGGCGCATAATATAAGGAGTTGGTTCCTTCCTTGAAACGATTAACAGCTGTAATCTTTTTAAGTGCAGAAGATACCTAAATCCAACACTACCCAGACAAGTAACATCCTTCAATAACCTCCCACGAAGTTCCTTAAAGATCCAAAGTAGAAAAAACACAACAGCACCAAATAGTTTACCATCTTTTGATGATTCTTCTTTGAGCAGGAAAAAGAAACCAATCTCAACTAAAAATTTAAAAGGCATTATTAATACTATAAACTTACTTCTTTGCTTTGTACACATAAGCACATCTCTTGCCTAGATAGAATTCCGTTTCATCTCGAGCATAAACACCTTCGATTTTAAGAAGAGCTGTGTGCTCCCTCTGGTTCCGGAGACCCCGCTTATAGCCAGCAAAAATGGCCTTGGACCACAGCCTAAGACAAAACACACAGTAACTTTAAGTTGTTAAAAGATCTCGTTTCACGTCACTGATAAGATCTGACTTGTAATGAGCCCTACTCAAATGTTATCTACAGCAAATATCTAGTTTTTTCCCACCAGTTTTAAGCTCATGTTTATGCTCAAGGTTAAGACAAAAAACTACAAATACAAAACAATTATATTTAAAACCCGTACCTTCCAGACATTATTTGGCGTTACAGGAGTCCTGTTCCCAGCAGGCCTTAAAACAAACAAAAAACCAGTTTAAAATGTTGGAACGCACGTTTCCCACCCGGTCCTCTCTCCGTTTCTTAAACCTATCAGGCACATTCCTTTTTGCTCGGCATTTCACGTTAAGAGTACGGGGAAACATAACTATACTATGACATCTACATGATGCACAGTCGGGCAAGACTTCCCAACCTCAGAGAAAGCCTAGTAACTGAGCAAACTCCAAAATGAAAACCACTACGAAAAGTATCAAGACTCCAGAGTAAAACAAGTAGCTCCTGAAAACTCCGAAAGGAAGCCCTGAGAAAACTCATACCACGATCAGCAGGAACAAAAATGAAAAGCGAGTAATCAGAGAAGCACACAGAAAGACAGGAATTGTATGGGAAAGGAAATGCTGAGGAAACGGAGACTGTAGACCTAGTCAGGTCTGGAGTGGGAGCGTACGGAAAAAGAACTCATCCTAAAGGACCACTGCCTCAAACAGGGAACTACATACGGGCAAAGCGCATCTATTACTCCGCTAAGGGCCACGAAACAACCGATTACGGGAGCGCCCGTTCTCCGGGCGTGCGGGGATCAGCACAATCAGTCCCACATCTCCTCAATCCTGCCCTCCCTGTTGCTGGAATCCATAGAAATCACTGGCTGGCAGAGCCTCCCAGCTGCACCAGTGCCCTGCCGAGGTATACGGTTGAGCTCACCGCACTTATTTGCACCTAAACTTCAGCAACAAAAGCTCCCCTCACCTCCACAGGCTCCAAGATGGCGGAAAAAGAAAGGCGAAGCCCCGTCGCGTGGCCTTGTGGGATAAACACCGCTCGGCCCCGCCCCCAGCTTAGGCATCTTCCGCAACCGCCAGAAAAAAATAAAAATAAAAAGCCTCAGATGTCTTTGACTGAAACAAACCACATTCAAGTACACTCTTATAGTTCTTTCTCTAAGTCCTTTCATCTTTGTGAGCTGTAACACGTATTTTATAACAGAGGGAGGCGAGATGGTAGCCAGCTAGAGGAGGAGAAGAAAAGGGCCCCCAAAGCTGAGCGTTGCCAGAGAAACACCAGAGCTTGGTTCCTTAGTGGAAAAAGTGAAGGCAGATTGCAGGATATCTCCCCGCCTCGGGTATCCCAGATTTGATTCGCCAACATGGGGGCATCTTTCCCTCCGACTACAGAGGAGTAGGGTGAACGGAGACTCTCGGATCCTAGCGTGGAACAGAAAGGCCAGGAGCACGAAGGCAGGACGAGCTCTTCCCTTCTCTTTTAAGTTTTCCCCCTTACTTCTTTCCTCCTACTCCTTTATCTCTTTCAAGAAATGACCTAAGTTCTTACCCACAGCCTTCGTTTTTGACTCGACTGAATAGGACTGCCCTGAAAAGGCCTTAATGCCTTTTAAAGAGCACCGTGCCTACACGAAATAGGTCTTCAGTCAATACTTGGAGACGAGAATGAGATAGATTAGTGGATATAAGAGATTTACATTGCCTAATTATTGCACATTTATTTGGGTTTCTCTATGCTTCATTCATTTACCCAGCAATTTATTGATTAACTACTATGTACCAAGCTTTGTTCTTGGCTCGGAGAACACTGCAGTAAACGAAACCACAGAAGTCTCTGCCCTCATAGAGCTTACATCCTAGTAGGGGGAGCAAGACAATAAGCAAGTAAAATATATGGCACATTAGAAGGTAACGTGAGAAAAATTTTCTCTATCGAGAAAAAAAATTAAGCAGGGAGGCCACTGTAAAAAAGGGTTTTACTATGAGATGAGAAACCATTTGAGGGTTCTGGCTGGAGGAGTGACTCCATCTGACTTCCATTTTAGCAGGGTCACTCTGTTGAGACTGAAGGGAAGCAAGAACACCAGCAGGAAGATGAATTAGGAGGCTATTGTAGTGAACCCGATAGATGATGGCATGTAGATAGGGGTGATAAGTACTGGAATTCTGAATATATTTTAAATGTAACCCTGAGAGGATTTGCTGATGGATAAGGAATGGGAGAAAGGAGTAAAGGGTGACTCCAAAGTTTTATGAAATAGTATCTATAAATCATATTTGAAGTCCTTTCATAAATACATCAGGATAGAATGTTTGTACCTTATAACCCACTCCCTCTATCTATTTTCTTTGTCCCAGAAATACACTAAAAGTCCCACTATTAAATGTACTAGAAATCCAAATGTAAGTAGTCCTGGGAGGAATAACGCATTAAATGTGAGTTTTGTTTCTTTGTTCTTTAATTCACTATACAAATACTTTTTGACCGCAGTGCCTGAAACAGGCTATGATAGTGAGCGTCACTATCACGTTCCTGCTTTTATGACACTTAAGTTTAGTGGGGGAAAATGACAACATTACACATTGTGAGGAGAACTCTGCAGGAAAATAAGAGTGCAATGAGTGAACAGTGGAGTCCTGATCCAGCCTGATGAGTCAGGGAAAGCGTCACCTGCAGAAGTGTCATTTAGGGCATTTTTCAAACTGCAGGTGAAGGCCCAGTAGTAGATTGTGATTATAATACTTTATAGTATTATAGGCAAAATATGATAGAATCAAAGGCATCAATATCATATTAAGGATAAATTGTTATATGAAACTTGTTTCAGTTATTTGCATGTATGTATATTTATATATATGTATGCATGTGCACACTATGTATAAAAATCTCTGTATATAGGTCATTGCATCAGTCAGTGTTGCCTGGATGGAAACAATGATAGAGTTCAGAATTTCATAAAGGGTCTGCTTACAAAAGTGTAGGCAGGAGTGAAACTATAAGGGATGACGTAGTCTCCAGGGACATGGGGCAGAAACAGTTACCCAAGACCCCAAGAGAGAGCAATGTGGAGAGGATTGCCTGACGGGTGCCATGGCCTTTAACAGAGAAACATAGCCAACCAATGGTGATCTGGCAGGGAGGGAGCTGAGAGGGTAGCAGTTGATCTCACTCTCCTACACTTACGGAACCTCCTGTGGATGCACTCCATAAGGGTCAATCTCTCAGGGTGTAAGAGATGGTGGTAATTGATTTAGAGCAAATGACAGATGCCTAGCCAAATGCCTTTGATTTAGGCTGGTACCTGATGGATCAGTGGGACTTTACAAGGTGAAGAGTGAGGGGAAGAATGTTTCAAATCAAAGGAATAGCGTGTGCAAAGACCCTGAGTTGGAAAGGGGCATGATTCCATAGAACTGAAAGAAGCCCATCGAGCCTGGAGCCATGAGAGCAAGAAAAGGGCAGTGCCAAGTGGATATCTGAAGAGGAACAGAGCAGGCCAGATCATGCAGTTTAGAATTAGAATCCAAGTTTAGAATTTTAGCTTTCGTCCTAAGGCAATGGGAAATCATAGAAGGGTTCTAGGGAAAGACATGATTAGATTTTCAGTTTTAAAAAATTGATTTTCAATTCTTCGTTTAAAAAATAAGACAAGATGAAATCAGAGAGGGAGACAAACCATAAGAGACTCTTCATCATAGGAAACAAACTGAGGGTTGCTGGAGGGAACGGGGTGGAAGGATGGAGTGGCTGGGTGATAGACATTAAGGAGGGCATGTGATGTAATGAGCACTAGGTATTGTATGAGACTGCTGAATCACTGACCTCTACCTCAGAAACCAATAATATATTACATGTTAATTAATTGAGTTTAAATTTAAAAAATGGGGAAAAAAGAAAATACAGTTTGGGGCTGGATTGAAGAGAAATGAAAGCCATTAGAAATGTAATTTCAGTTTAAACATGCAAACTATTTAAACACAGACTAAAATGAAACATTTGGAAATTTGATTACATATTTTTCCCTTTAAACTAATAGTTTTTTTTTTTTTTTTAAATACTGACTTTTAGAAGAGGATAGCAAGGTAATCACATATTTGGGGAATGACAGTTTTTCCAAGAATCATGAGAAGCCTAACATCCCATTATAAAGTTAGAGCTGGAATACTCTAGATTAAATAATGAGTTGTCTCTTTTAGATATTGATACACCAGCCATTTCCTTAAAAAAGTAAACAAATTATAACAAGAAAATTTTATTCTTCCACCTTCTGGACCATAAGAAACTTGCTTTCTGTGAAATGCTATTTGCTGGGCCTTCCTGTTGATTGTCATGGGTAACTCCTGCTCCCTTATTATAACTTATTTCCAGCTGCTTTACATCCTCACTTGTATTTCCATTTGCAAAATAAAAAATAATATATAATCATTCTTTCAAACGAAAAAAAGATCACTTCCAATTTGGGGGCTATTAGAGTTGTTCAAGCAAGAAACAACTGTCAGGTCCAGCATGGTACTGGGGGACATGGAAATAGAAGATAAAATCCACAGGACTTCGTGATGGTTTGGATTGGGAAATGCTGGTGTCAAGATGAAGGAGGAATGGGGGCGCCTGGGTGGCTTAATCAGTTGAGCCTCTGTCTTTCGGTTCAGGTCATGATCCCAGGGTCCTGGGATCCAGCCCTGAGTTGGGCTCCCTGCTCAACGGGGAGCCTGCTTCTCCCTCTGACCCTCCCCCTGCTCCTTCTCTCTCTCAAATAAAGAAATAAAATCTTAAAAAAATAATAAAAAAGATGAAGGAGGAATGACTCCTAGATTTCTAGCATTGAGGAATGAGAAGCCAGAACGGCATGAACACACTGGATACTGGATCAGCATAGCTTTATCTTACCTGCATGAAGCACATTACCTATGCCCCAAACTTTAAAAAAAGGAAAAATAGAGAAACAACAACACATCAAAAGAACAAAATCTTCCTTACACCATGATACTTCCTCTTAAAACTGCCCTTGTACCCGAAAATTTGGCTAGTTCGGTGTATCTTTTTCAATTTACATAAAGATTCTGTTTTATATGTTTTCATTTTTACATATGATAATTCTGTTGTATGAGATATATTTGTATCCCCCTTCTTAGGATCACTTCGTTGTGGACAAAATCATACTGGAAACTTACCATTTATTATTCATTTAGCATAGAGCAAAATTCTCCATAGGGTGTTTTCATTGTAAAGCTTGTTTAAACAGAAAGGATTTTGGCTTATCGTAACATCTTGATAGTAATAGTAAACTGATTTTCAGGAGAAATACAGCTTTTCTAAATACAATCTCAAGTGTTCTTCTAAGTCCAGGTGCAATAAATTTTGTTATCTGACAGATCAGTGAGATGGAATGATCAAATTAAATATTTTAGTAATCAGAATAACAAAAGTAAATCTATAGATATTGCCAGTTAAAAATCAGAATATAATAAAAATACGAAAACCATGTTGTACATTACCATAAGAAGAGACTCAAAGATTGCATTTATCAATAATTACTTTTGGGGCGCCTGGGTGGCTCAGATGGTTAAGCGTCTGCCTTCGGCTCAGGTCATGATCCCAGGGTCCTGGGATCGAGTCCCGCATCGGGCTCCCTGCTCCTTGGGAGCCTGCTTCTCCCTCTGCTTCTCTCTCTCTCTCTCTGTCTCTCATGAATAAATAAAATCTTTAAAAAAAAGTAATATGCTTTTGTCATTAATTACATGATGTCAGGGGTTCTTCTATCTCCGGGACTGCTCTAATAAGCAAAAAGAAGGGATAAGCTGCAGCTCTTGTAATTCTTTAATTTTCTGTTATGAAAAGGGTATAGAAGTAATTTAATTATCATTCAACACTTCCTTAAACTAATCTCAATGTTTTCTTCCCATTTTAGGTGACTGCATTTTTTGTGAGATTGTAAATGTACCTCGGAAGTTACAATTAATTTAAGAAGAATGGGAGAGTATGTTCAAAATTCCAATTTATTTTGTATACATATTTATTTATTTATCTATTTAAATTACGCCTTATGTTAAATTTATTTATTTATCTATTGCTGTGAACAAATTACCCCAAAGCTTAGTAACTTAAAATATCAACTTTTATTATTTCACATAGTTTCTGTGGGTCAGGAATTTGGGAACAGCTTTGTTGGATGGTTCTGGCTTAGGGTCTGTCATAAGATTGAAGTTGGCCAGGGCTGCAAACATCTGAAAATTTGACTGGGGCTGGAAGATATACTTCCAACACAGCTCATTTACAGAGCTGGGGAGTTGATGCTGGCTGTTGGCAAGAGGCCTTAGTTCCACACCCTCACAAACTTCTCCAAAGAGCTGCTTACATGTCCTTATGGCAAGGCTGACTTCTTACAGAGGGAGAGATATGAGAGAGAGAGAGAGAGTAAGGGAAAAGCTGTGTTTTATCACCTAAACCAAAGGTTAGGTGATAAAAGACATAGTATCCTCCTGGTTATATAGGTTAGTTGGTCCTTTTAATGTGGGGGAGACTACAAAAGGGTATGAATATAAGAAGGTGGGAATCATGTAGGCCCATTTTGGAGACTGGCTACTACATACTGTATTATTTTATTTTATTTTATTTTATTTTATTAATTTATTTGACGGAGAGAGAGATAGCGAGAGAGGGAACACAAGCAAGGGGAGGGAAGAGAGAGAAGCAGGCTTCCCGCTGAGCAGGGAGCCCGATGCGGGGCTTGATCCCAGGACCCTGGGATCATGACCTGAGCCGAAGGCAGATGCTTAACGACTGAGCCACCCAGGCGCCCCTGTTTTTGTTTTTAACGTATTTATTTTTTTTAAGTAAACTGTGCCGACGTGGGGTTTGAACTCACAACCCCAAGATCACATGCTCCACCGAATGAGCCAGCCAGGCACTCCTGCCACATTCTGTTTTTCATTAATCACGAGACACTTTTGATTAGCATTTAAAGATGTTGCTAGACAAAAAGTTAATTTGGGCTGAAATTCAAATTGGTTAACCCATAGAATGGGTTACATAGAGTTATTAAACAGTAAGTGGCTTGCCTTTGGTTGTTCAGGATGTCACAGGGAGATATTTAGCAGAACCATGTGTAAACTCCTATTTATTTTTTTAGAAGCCAACCAGAAGCCTCAAATCTTCCGTCAAAAGTCTGGCATTCTGAGGTGACAGTGTCAGTGATAGGCGAGCCACCCAGTGCTGTAGAAGAAGAAAAAGAAACGACTGAAGAAACAGACAGGGAAGTCATCCCGGAAATCATAGAGCCACTCTCCATTCTAGATGTGCTGAGGATCTCCACAGTTCTGGAAGATACCACGGACCAGCTCTCTATTCTAAACTATATCATGCCAGCTCAGTATGGAAGAAGACAAAGTGTCAGCATGGTATATACACTCACCATTATGTAATTTTTGCTTTCTTTCCTTTTTATCCTTCTATCCTTTTTATTTCCTACTCCATCCCTTAGAGTACTTATGCTATCAAATTTCACATGGGAAATAGCACCTTTATCTCAGACAAAGAGGGCTATAATAATTACTTGAGATATGTACTCCGAATTGATGGAGGGAAATAACTATAGCTCAAGATAGATTGCCAGTCGGAATATCCTTTTCTTCCAGTATGTTGGCAATATTCAAAAAGGCCTCTAGTAAAGCAGTATATGTACTGAGAGTAGCCAATTTACTGAATTGCTCCACCTGTCTTACATTTCTCAGCTGCTGAAAGCTAACTGAACCCTCTGGGGAAGAAATTCAGTTGGACCTTCTCAATGTTTCTTTATTCTAAAAAGACTTTGTTATATTGTTGAATATGTTGTCAACCTGCTTTTGTGAATATCCAGCCAGGTCATTACATCAGCCATTACATTTTCAGTGATGTTATGGACTCCTCCTCAAAATGCTATTTGAGTTATCAAAAAAAAAACTCAACTTGGTAGTGAGCAAAATCTTTATAAATTCTTAGGGTCTTTAAAAATTTTTTTTAAGATTTATGTATTTATTTGAGAGAGAGAGCATGTGGGCCTGTGGGAGGGGCAGAGGTCCCTCAACTGACTGAACCACCCAGGCACCTCAAGCTCTTGTTTTTTTTTTTTTTTTTAAAGATTTTATTTATTTATTTGAGAGAGAGAGAATGAGAAAGAGAGCACGAGAGGGAAGAGGGTCAGAGTGAGAAGCAGACTCCCCGCTAAGCAGGGAGCCTGATGTGGGACTCGATCCCGGGACTCCAGGATCATGACCTGAGCTGAAGGCAGTCGCTTAACCAACTGAGCCACCCAGGCGCCCCCCCAAGCTCTTGTAATAATAACTTAGGTTATAGATATAAAATGAAAAGAAACTTATTTATTTATTTTTTTTTAGAGAGAGAGAGCATGAGAGCAAGCAGGGGTAGGGGGTGAGAGGCAGGAGAGGGAGAGGGAGAATCCCAAGCAGGCTCATTCCCAGCACAGAGCTGGACGTGGGGCTTGATCTCACAACCCTGAGATCATGACCAAGCCGAAATCAAGAATCAGATGCTTAATTGGCTGAGCCACCCAGCGCTCCAGGAAAGAACTTATAAGTACAAATACACATTTATTACGTTCAGCAAAATTACATTATATAGTTTGTACAGCATACATTATTTCTGATTCTCTAACAAATGAAAATTGCTGTATAAACAACAGTAAATTACTTTCCACATCTAACAGAAAAGTTCATATTTATTGTAACTAGATAATTAAATTTCCCTTTCATTGCACTGTACCATTTTTAAATTATTGTTATTATTATTATTGTTATATATATAGTCTGGGTTTGTAAAGCTTTTATTAAAGTTTAAAAGTTAAAATTTTAATAGAACACTGGATTTGAGTCAGGAGATCATTGCAGTTTAGTTGTGTACTATGAGCAGTTCATTTCACTTTCTTGGTCTTCATGTTCTTATTTGTAAAATGTGATGGGGCTTTCTGTGGGTTTTTTTTAAGATTTTTAAGTAACCCCCATACCCAATGTGGGACTCGAACTCAGAACCCCAAGATCAAGAGTTGCATGCTCCACTGACTGAGCAAACCAGGGGCTCCTAAAGTGTAATGGAGTTTTAGCTAAATGATCCATATCATCCCTTCCAGTGCTAACATTCTATGAGTTTTGGGGTAGTTTTAAAACGACATTAATGGGTATATCAAGAATTTTATAACAAATTAATTTTTTGATCAACTTATGAATGGTAAAGAGATTAGAAATCCAAAAACTAAGCCTTTCAATGCATTTAAAATGAGTCTAATTCATACATTAATCTAGTTAACAAATAGTAAAGAAGAGTCTAGTGTTTTCTTCCTATTTATTGTCTCCCGCAGTAGGAATCAAAAATAAAAAGATACTTAACAAGATAAAGTCTTATGATACTTATCAGTGATACTTACTGTGTCAGGCTAAAAAAGGGTAATTTGCCTTCGTAAAAGCTCAAGAGAAGATGGAAAACCCAAATTTATAAACAATTCAGCAGTGGTCACCACTTCAGTAAATTAAAGAACAAAACTTTTGCACTATTTTATTCTGGTTTATGATAGTGATCTTCACCCACAAAATTTTCCGACTTAACAGAGGCCCTGCTTATGATTTCATAGTAGTGTATATAATAAAGGCTTACACTCTTATCTTTTTTTTTTTACCCCCCGTCCACTCTTATCTTGATTAATAGAAGCTTAACAGCCCTTTCCTCAATATGAGTTAGTTCCACAACCTTATAAAATTGTGAGTCTTTTAAAATAATTGTTTGTTTTTTTACTTCATAACACTAGTTGTTCTAACTTACAAATTTTACAATGCCATTGCTCTATAAGGGCATAGGATATATATTTTAAATCCTTAGTATGTATGTGGATGTTTTCTTTCTCCAAAAGCTTCATTCATATTATTTAGCCTTAGAACAACCTTGGGATGAAAGGCTAGTTAGCATTATCCCTCCTTTATAGCTATTTTTATAGCTAAGGACATCTCCAAATAGATTTTCAATGGTAAAATCATGGAATAGAATGATAAAAAAAAAAAAATACTAATGTACCAGATTCTACCAGAAGTGGGAGTAATTGGACCAAAATTTGGGAAGAGCTTCCCTGCAGGGATACTCTTTCTCTTACCTTTTCCCTTAGGGTCTAATACCCTACCTCGTACATAGTGTATGCTATATAAAAATATTTTTTAGTGAGTGTACTAAAACATTTAGCTAGTTCCTTTAAGTTCTCTCTTAAAAAAATTCATATTTATTTGTAGTAATCAGTAAATCAGGCTGCTTGACAGAGTTGCCTCCTTTTCCAGATGCCCAAGCATAAAGGTAGAGGAAAAATAGGGAAATAGAAAGAGCTTCCTAGGCCTTACACTTTCCCCTTTCCTACCGTGGCAAAATCTAAAATAATAACCATCCTTAAGGTTTTCCTTATGTCCAGGTAAGTTTCAGTTTAACTGTTGAAATGCTACTTTTCTGTTCTCTTTGTAGCCAGTCAAATTGATTTTAATTTAAAGAAATATTTTAAAATTTAATTCTTAATTAAGGCAGCATTTTGTTTTGTTCTTGCCTACAGATGTTTTTCCTCAGATCTGAATCTTTGCTTATTGTTGATGTAAAGAAAAATGCAGTTGAGTCTGTGTTTATTAACTGTTCATGGATCGTTTTTTAACATTTCTGGGCTAGTTGAAGTTTAGCTAAGGAAGACCTAGGCTTTATGTATCAATATGCAGATAAATACTGTGCATAGGATCTGCACAAGAATTTAAGTAATCATAACAAGTACAGAACTTAAATAATTCTGTGTGCTGTTCTAAATACATTATGTGTATTAATTTATTTAATCCTCATAGTAACTGTGAGGGCAGGTACTATTATCCCTGTTTTACCAATGGGAAAATGGAGGCATAGAGATATTAAGCAGTTGTCTAAGTCAGTATGGTTTAGTAAGAAATAAAGCCAGGATTCAAACAAGGAAGTTTGGTTTCAGAGTCCATAGGTATAATCACTGTGTTATATGGCCTCTCAATAGCTAAAGCTTTTAGCAACCGATTAAATAGGAATCATCGATTAAAAGACATATGCTGTTCCTTAGGTTGATGCCTACCCCTCAGTGTTCAAGTTTCGGTCTGAAAAATGAATTATTTTGGCTTTTTCCCACATGACCTTCGAAATCTATACCACACCACTAATTTTACCAACTTGCTAGGATATTCCTTTCATTCTTTATATTTCATATTCATGTGTTCAATGAACATTTGAGTTTTCTATACCCTAGGCATGTTCTAAGCAATGAGACTATAAATATGGCTGCATTTATTATGCAGTCTTGTTCCAAAAAGAATTTGAGGTGAACCAAATCTCTAAGACACTGCCCCTTCTCTCATAGAATTTACAATCTTGGAGACATTTATAAAAATAATTACTACATGGTAAATATCTGCTAATAGAGATATTTCATAAGGAACTTTACCTTTGATCTTAGTCTTGAAGTTTACCAGGTGGTAAGTTGAGGAAAGACAGGCAAAAGGAATGTTGTCTAAAGGCAGGAAGGCGCAAAATAGCAGGATGTGATTTGGGTGGCTGAAAAAAAGGGTAATTTTCTTGTGTGTTGAGTACAAGTGGCAGAAGGTGAGGTTGAAAAATGTAGGCAGAAGCCCTGGTATAGCATTGTTTCTTTACTCTTAAAATCAAATAAATAAAAAATAAAATCTTAAAAAAAAATTCCTTTAAAAAAATCTGTCTTATATAAAACGTCATTTCTTGTTTTTAGAAGAAAAACAAGAGCTTAGAAAAACCTTCAGAGGCCTCAAGAACCTCAAAAATATCCAGTCCATTCTTAACTAAAGAAAAAACCAAGTTGCCAGGAATCCAAAAAGGAAGCCAATTTACCAATGAGTTTAACAAAATGCAAGATCTTGTCTTCAAAAAACCTACAAGACAGACCATAATGTCCACGGAGATAATGAAGAAAATTCAGACTGATAGGTAAAGAAGGAGAGCATATTTGGAAATGTAATAGTAAAATGGGGGCAAGGGTGGCTGACTGCTGTCTTCTCTTAGGGATTGGTCATTAGATGCAAAGGTACTGCTGATAATAAGATTAGCTAAAGACTACTTAGAGGGAGTGTAGTACAATTTGAAAGTATGGTGGCTCTGTGATCATGGGCAAGTTGTTGAGCCTTTGTGTCCCGTTTTTAAAAGTGAAAATAATTATAGCAACTTTGCAATATCAGTGTGAGGATTAGAAATAAGGCTGCAGTCAAGTGCCTGGCACAAATTGGTAGCTGTTGTGATGCTTTATCTATGAGTAAGAGACAGACACCATCCAAGTAGCCAACTTTTAAGCTGAGTTTTAATCCTGAGAATTTTGAAAGGCAGTCTCAGTTTCCATTGTCTCATTATTCAGTTTTTTGTCAGGCTTGCTGACAAGGAAGCCTGTTAAGTTTAAAAGAGAATGTAATAGTATGGTAAGAATTGTTGGTAAATGAATGTTTATAGCAATTACCCAGGGCCACTAGCCATATCCAGCCCATAGTCTGTTTTTGAAAATAAATTTTATTAGAATACAGCATTGCCCATTTGTTTACATATTGTTTCTTGCTGCTTTCATGAGTAGCAAAGCTGAGTAGTTGCAACAGAGAATTTATGGCCTGCAAAGCCAAAAATATTTACCATTTCTCTCTTTATAGGAAAAGTTTGCCAACCCCTGCATCAGAGGGATAATGTTTCTTGTGAAATCAATCTGGCTCAGATTTGCATACATGACAGAAAGATGTCCTGCTTATAAACAGCAATCTAGTTAATGTCCTTTTCATTCTCTGTGGGATGGCTCGTATCTTTTCAATTGGTTTTTTTTACTTCGATGTACTTCTTTTTTCTTAATATAGTTCTTGAATCCTTCTGTTTGAACTATTGTCAAAAATTATTATGAAAACATTAAATAGCAGCATTTAAAATCTGTACCTATAAGAATATTATAAAAAGTAATGGATGGGGACCTGGGTGGCTCAGTCGGTTAAGCATCTGCCTTTGGCTCAGGTCATGATCCCAGGGTCCTGGGATTGGGCCCTCAGTTGGGCTCCCTGCTCAGCCGGGAGCCTGCTTCTCCCTCTCCCTCTGCCATTTCCCCTGCTTGTGCTCTCTTGCTCTCTCTCTCAAATAAATAAATAAAAATCTTTAAAAAATAAAATAAAAAGCAACAGACTACAAGTCAGGAAACCCGGATTATATAGTTCTACCTTTTTCTCAAATTAGTTATGTGACCTTGGGCAAGTCATTTAACCTTTCTGAGCCTGGGTTTACTCATCTCTAAAATGTGAGTGTTTTATTAGCTCCTTTATTTTTTTTAAGATTTTATTTATTTATGAGAGAGGTAGGTAGAGGGGAGGGGCAGAGGGAGAAACAGACTCCCCGCTGAGCAGGGAGCCCGACGCAGGGCTTGATCCCACGACCCTGAGATCATGATCTGAGCCACAGGCAGATACTTAACCGACTAAGCCACCCAGGTTCCCCTATTAGCTCTTTAAAAAAATTTTTGGATGATTTAACTTTTGCAAAATTATGAAATATTTTTAAAATGCAGACAAATACAAAGAATGAAATAATGAGTACTTAAGTGTGTAACCACCATATCTTAACATTTTACCATGATTACTTTAGAGGTGTTTTTTTTTTTTTAATAAAATACTTAAGATACAATTGGAGCCTCTGATGCTAGCCCCTCACTGTTCCCCCAAAGACAGACTCTCTTCTGAATTTGGTGTTTATTATTCTCTTACATTCTCTTGTGATACTTTTATTCGTTATATACGTGTTTTATTTAAACAATACAATTTTATATGTTTTAAAATATTATATATGTAATATCCTACTGCACATTCAATGTTTGTTAGTCCTTGGTATGTAAACTTTGTCAGGTTAAGGAAGTTCTCTTTTATTTCTAGTTTGCTAAGAGTTTTTGTTGTTCATTTTCAAATGAGTGGATATTGAATTTTGCCAAATGTCTTTTCTGCATCAGTTGTGATGGCCATATGGTTTTTCTCCTTTCCTTTTGTTTATGTGTTGAATACTATTAATAGACTTTCTAATGCTAAACTATTCTTGCATTCCAGGAGTAATTCCATTTTAGTTATGATTTTCATCCTGAGTCTTAACCTGTGTGACTTCTGTAGCCCTTGTAAATGTAAGAAAATATACCTTATTAACTCATCCTTTTTGTGTCTCCTTACAGGCAATTTTTCAGTGATATAATTACAGATACCATGCAGGAGTTGGAAGAGTCAGGCACTTTCACCAGTCTCCTGAAAGCCCTGGGCAAAGAGAGGGAAAACAAAATGCATTTTTATGATATCATTGCCAGGTCCGAGTATTATTAGGTTTATTTGCTGTGTTGTATATTTTTTAAAGATTTTTATTTATTTATTTGAGAGGGAGAGTGAGCAAGAGTTTGAGAGAGAGTGAGAGAGCAAGTGAGCAAGAGAAAGAGCACGCACAAGTGGGGGATGGGGCAGAGGGAGAAGCAGACTCCTCGTTGAGCAGGGAGCCCAACATGGGGTTCACTCCCTGGACTCCGGGATCATGACCTGAGCTGAAGGCAGACCCAGGCGCCCATGCTGTATTGTATTTTAAAAGTGTCATAAAACTTTTACCAGAAGTTCTTGATTTCTAAAGCAGATCAAATTTGTGCTTTCCAGGGAACATAAATAGAACTCAGAAATGTAGGTGCTATCTTAGCTCTACTGGGACAATAATTCAGATTTCTGGGCTTCAGTTATGTGTATCTACAGTATGTCAAGAATATTCTTCCTATTGTACAGTAATCTTTCTTTTTTTTTTAATGTTAATTTCAGTTAGTTAACATACAGTGTAATATTAGTCTCAGGTATACAATACAGTGATTCAGCACTTCTATACGGTACCCGGCGCTCCTAATGACAGTTGCACTCCTTAATCCCCATCATCTATTTAACCATACCCACCCCCCGCCGCCCCGGTAACCATCAGTTTGTTCTCTATAGTTGAGTCTGTGTCTTGGTTTGTCTCTTTTTTTTTCTTTGCTTGCTTGTTTTATTAAATTCCACATATGAATGAAATCATATGGTATTTGTCTTTTTCTGACTGACTTTGCTTAGCATTATACTCTCTGGCTCCATCCATGTTGTTACAAATGGCAAGATTTCGTTCTTTTTTATGGCCGAATAATAGTCCATTGTGTATATTCCACATTTCGATATCCATTCTTCAATTGATGGACACTTGGGCTGCTTCTGTATCTTGGCTATTGTAAATAATGCTGCTATAAACATAGAGGTGCATATATTCCTCTGAATTAGTATTTTTATGTCCTTTGGGTAAAACCTAGTAGCACAATTACTGGATCATAGGGTAGTTCTATTTTTAACTTTTTGAGGAAACTCAATACTGTGTTCTACAGTGGCTGCATCAGTTTGCATTCCCATCAAGAGTACGAATGGTTCCTTTTTTTCTCCACATCCTCAACCAACATCTGTTATTTCTTGTGTTGTTGATTTTAGCCATTCTGCCAGGTGTGAAATGATACCTCATTGTAGTTTTGATTTGTATTTCACTGATGGTAAGTTTTGATGAACACGGATGGCCTTTTTGTTGGCCATCTGTATGCCTTTGGAGAAATGCCTGTTCATGTCTTCTGCCCATTTTTTAACTGGATTATTTTTTTGGTGTTGAGTTTTAGAAGTTCTTTATTTTGGCTACTAACCTTTTATCAGATATGTCATTTGCAAATATCTTCTCCCATTCTATAGATTGCCTTTTAGTTTTCTTGATTGTTTCCATCACTCTGAAGGTTTTCTTTTTGTTGTTTTTTTTTTTTAATGCAGTCCCAATAGTTTACTTTTGGTTTTGTTTCCCTTGCCTCAGGAGACCTATCTAGAAAAAGTTGCCACAGCCAATGTCAGAGAAGTTACTGCCTGTGCTTTCTTCTAGGATTTTTATGGTTTCAGGTCTTACATTTAAGTCTTTAATCCATTTTGAATTTATTTTTGTAGATGGGATAAGAAAGTAGTCCAGTTTCTTCCTTTTGCATGTTGCTGTCCAGTTTTCCCAACATTTGTTAAAGAAAACTGTCTTTTTCCCATTGGATATTCTTTCATGCTTTGTTGAAGATTGATTGACCATATAATTGTGGGTTTATTTCTGAATTTTCTCTTCTGTTCCATTGATCTATGTGTCTGTTTTTGTGCCAGTACCATCCTATTTTGATTACTACAGCTTTGTAATATAACTTGAAGTCCAGAATTGTGATGATTCCAGCTTTGCTGTTCTTTTTCAAGATTTTTCTATTTGGGGTCTTTTGTGATTCCATACAAATTTTAGGATTGTTTGTTTTAGTTCTGTGAAAAATGCTGTTGGTATTTTGATAGGGATTGCATTAAGTATGTAGATTGCTTTGGGTAGTATAGACATTTTCACAAGATTTTTTCTTCCAATCCATGAGCATGGAATGTCTTTCCATTTCTTGGTATTGTCTTCAATTTCTTTCATCAGTTTTTTGTAGTTTTCAGAATACAGGACTTTCATCTCTTTTCTTAGGTTTATTCCTAGGTATCTTATTATTTTTGGTGCAGTTGTAAATGGGATTGTTTTCTTAATGTCTGTTTCTGTTACTTCATTATTGGTGTATAGAAATGCAACAGATTTCTGTACATGGATTTTGTATTCTGTGACTTCACTAAGTTTGTTTAACAGGTATAGCAGTTTTTTGGTGGAATCTTTTGGGTTTGAGATATATATATCTTATTATATATAAATAAATATATATAGTATCATGTCATCTGCAAATAGTCAAATAGTGAAAGTTTTACTTCTTCCTTACCGATTTGGATACCTTTACGGTAATCTTTCTTAAAACTGAATTCACTGAATATCCCTGAACAATAGCAGGTGATAATAAAAAGCATGCCAAGGGAAGTTTTCTTTTCCAGAGCCTTTCAACTAATTCCAAAGATTTTCATACTCTAAGAAATTGAACACAATCAAATGATTTGGGGACCACAATAAAATTCTTTTTATATGAACCCTGAATACTCAAATGAGAGTGTTTGTCCTGTTTGCACAGGAATTGTTTTTACTTGAGTTATTTTCTCTTCCTTTGCACCTTAGAATTGGTAATAAATTTTGTACTAGGGATGTGTTGACGGTTAGATCAATTAATACATGTAAAGCATTTAGGATAGTTCCTGCACATAGTGTCTAATAATAATAATAATAGCTACTATTATAGACTTAGCATTGTGAGCACATTTTGTTGCTTAGTAATTTCAAAAAAAGCTAATCAAGTAAGAAAAATAAAAAAGAAATATATGTGCCACTATTTGGAAGGGAGAAAATAATAATGTAGACAGTTTGCCAGTGATTGATTTTACATATGTGACTGTGTATGATAATTTCTTCTTTTAATTTTTCTTCCAATTAGATAGGCATCAATTTAGATTTATTTAAGTTGGAGAATTATATCTAGATTTGGGCAAATCAGTAACAAATTTTTAGTATTTTAACTATTGTATGATTGGCACTTTTAAAATCTTATCTTAGATATAAGATAGATAAGATTTTCTATTTAGTTCCTTGAATAAGAGCTTTATGAAATAAACTTTGTGTACTGTTAAAGAAATTATTCAGACATGTTAAAATGGTGAGGAAGGCTTTATTGAGGTCTGCTGTAATAGGGAGAGAGATTAGGCTCAACTCTGAATACAGTAAAGGCAGCTGAGGATTTCTAGCCAGTGAGAACAGTGAGGGGGTCAAGTGGATGGAAAATTACTAAGATACATAAAGAATAGGGGATTCTTGGTAAACTAACAGGATTTTTGCTGAAAGCAGACCAAAGGCTTAGACATCAAGGATGGGGGATGAGGAATTTGATCAGATATCCAGGGTGATCAGATGTCAAGGGTGGGGGATTCTCTCTAAACTGTCTTAGCAGAAATCCTGCTAAACTGGGCTATGCAGGCTGAAGGCGAGTACTGGGGCCAAGGTCATGCCTAGTAGAGAAGAAGGCTCAGAGGAGCCTGATTAGTTTGGTCAAGGAGAGAGTTTTGTTGATACCATAACATTCATCCTTTTAAAGTGTACAGTTTGGTGGGTTTTGGTATATTCACAGTTGTGTAATCATCACTACTCTCTAATTCCAGAACATTCTCATCATTCCAAAAAAGAAAGCCTGTACTCATTAGTATTCACTCTCCATCCATCTCTTCTTAGCTCCTCTATTTAGTTTTAAATGAAGCTTCTTTTAGTGGTAATGATCTTCACTAATAATAAAGTCTTACAAAATAATAAGAAAAATACCAGTACATAAATAGAAAAATGTAATGAAAAAGTAAGTGTAATGAGTGAGTCTTGGGGAAAGCCCCACACATAGGGCCTGCCATAAAATGATTTTTCCTTCTTCCAGGAGCAGAGGATGTGAAAGACATGCTTAAAATATGCATTCTACCTGTGAGATGTGTGCATATCTGCCCGAGTAAGAATTAATAACACGTAAAAATCCTCTGCTTAAACCCTGTTTGGTTAAGAATCATTCTTACTTTTTTTTTCTTTTTTAAGTAATCTCTACACCCACCATGGGGCTCAAACTCACAACCTGGAGATCAGGAGTGGCATGCTCTTCTGACTGAGCCAGCCAGCCACCCCTCACTTATTTTTTTTATTTTAAGATTTTATATTTATTTATTTGACAGAGAGAGACAGCGAGAGAGGGAACACAAGCAGGGGGAGTGGGAGAGGGAGAAGCAGGCCTCCCACTGAGCAGAGAGCCCGATGCAGGGCTCAATCCCAGGACCCTGGGATCATGACCTGAGCCGAAGGCAGATGCCCAATGACTAAGCCACCCAGGTGCCCCCCTCACTTATTTTTTAATATGTATCCCACTTCAATATTATTCAGGGCAGGCAGACTACGTTGTTTTTCAAAGCAAAAGAAAGGAGAGATCTTGCCAGGTTTTAAGGCCTTTTGAGATTTTGGTCAGAAGGTCAAGATGTATGAGGTATCACTTTCATCATGGTCACTTAGTCTCTACTCTAGAAAGGCAAACAAAGGTGCCAGAATAGCCCCTCCGCTTGCTGAAGCCGTAACCTGGATACTTTTTATTGGAACTCAGCTGTAGAATATAGGTCACTAATAACGTGCAAACCACACCAGCACTATTCTCATTTGTGGTAGAAAGGTGTACATAACTTAAATACTATGTGAGTATTGTTTGGGCATTGCTTTTTTTTTTTTTTAATAGACTTCAGTTTTAGATTTATAGAAAAATTGAGCAGAAAGTAGAGTTCCTATATACCCCTTATAATTAACATCTTGTATTAATGCAATGCATTTGTTGTCATCTATGAGCCAATTTTGATACATTATTATTAACTAACGTCCATAGGGGATCACTTTGTGTTATACATCTTATGCGTTTTGACAAATGTGTCGTGACATGCATCCACCATTCCAGTTTTATGCAAAATAGTTTCACTGCCCTAAAATTTCTGTGTTCTACCTATTCATCCCTCCTGCCCTTCCCCTGAGTCCCTGGCAACCACTGATTTTTTTTACTGTCTTCATGGTTTTGCCTTCTTCAGAATGTCATGCATTTGGAATCATACAGTACATAGCTTTTCCAGATTGGCTTCTTTCACTTAGTATTATGTGTTTAAGGTTCTTCTATGTCTTTTCATGCTTGACAGCTCATTTCTTTGTTAGCACAGAGTAATATTTCATTGTCTGGATATACCACAGTTTATCTATTCACATACTGAAGGACAACTTGGTTGCTTCCAAGTTTTGGCAATTATTGAATAAAACTACTTTAAATATCTATGTACAGGGTTTTTTTTTTTTAATATTTATTTATTAGAGAGAGAGAGAAAGCCGGGAGGGGTGGGGCAGAGGGCGAGAGAGAGAGAAACTCAAGCAGACTCCACACTGAATGTGGAGCACGATGCGTGGCTCAATCTCATGACCCTGCAATCAGACTTGAGCCAAAACCAAGAGTCAGATGCTTTAACTGCCTGTGCTATGCCACACAGGCACCCCTCTATGTATAGGTTTTGGTGTGGACATAGATTTTTTTTTTTTTGATCACTTCCTTTTTTTTTTTTTTAAAGTTTTATTTATTTATTTGAGAGAGAGAATGGGAGACAGAGAGTACAAGAGGGAAGAGGGTCAGAGGGAGAAGCAGACTCCCTGCTGAGCAGGGAGCCCGATGTGGGACTCGATCCCGGGACTCCAGGATCATGACCTGAGCCGAAGGCAGTCACTTAACCAACTGAGCCACCCAGGCGCCCTGGACATAGATTTTTAACTCATTTGAGGAAATACCAAGGAGCATAATTGCTAGGTTGTTATGGTAAGAGTATGTTTAGTTTTGTAAGAAGCTGCCAAACTGACTTCTGCATTCTCACCAACAATGAATGAGAGTTCCTGTTGCTCCACATCCTTGGCAGCATTTGGTGGTGTCAATCTTTTGGATTTCTGCCATTCTGTTCAGTGTATAGTGGCTTCATTGCTGTTTTAATTGGGCATTGCTTTTGCTAGAGAGTAAAAAGTGGGCTGACTGGTCTTTATCTCTTAGTGTGCTGAAATTTCCTTTCATTGTGATGATGAATCAAAATGTAGTCTGATCCAGAGAGATGAGACATCCTTTGGTTTGGCATATCCAAAAATGATAAGAAAAGACAGTTCACTGAAGGGGACACATAGTGGGCCAATAAACATATAAGAAATGTTTACCTTCAGATCAATAGTATGCCATTTTTCATTTCTCACACTGACCAGTTTTCTTCTTTATGGCAAACAGCACTAGTGGGAATATAGTTTTAGATGTAATCTGTTGGGTTTTTTCCATGCCCCTAAAATAGTTAGAGCATCATTTTTGGTTAAATGAATACTTAGTATTATGAGGATGCTTATTATGTGTAAATAGTTCACAGATGGGACGTACAGTATATATAATGATTACATTTTCTTTCTTGAACAGCTTTTTTTTTTTCCTAGAGTTAAATCTTGCCACTTTTTTATTTGCCTGTTTTGACATTTCTGTTCCAAATCCAGCACCCAACTCTTCACCAGAGCCCTGGAAGTGTAGTCATACATATTAAGGGTAGTCATACATATTAAGTCTTTCCTTCCTTCTTTCCTTCTTTCCTTCCTTCCTTCTCTTTCTTTTTTCCTTTTGAAAATTTCTTCTGTTCTTTTTCTCCTATTTGTTGCTGTTGCTCCTAGGGCCTGCAGCATTACTATGGTTCTGGGCCTTCCCTTCATCTCCTGAGATTTCCTTTTGATCCTGTTTTCTAGACCCCCATTCTTCCTCTTTTTTATGTAAATCACCCATTTTGTTGGAGCATGAACAAAAGGTGCATGGAAATTACATATATTAAGATCTTACATGTCTGAAAATCTTTTTCTGTCTCATGCTTTATTAGTAATTTGACTAGGTACAGATTTTTAGATTGAAAATCATCTTTCACAATTTTGAAGGCAATACTCCACTAATTTCTAGTTTCCATCATAAATAACACTTATTTATTTAACTGAATCTACACTAGGGTTCTGAATTTATTATGAGAGATAAATATTTTGCATCTTTTTTATCTGTTTCTTATAGTCTATAAATGGGAATTACATAATCTATAGTTCGGCAATGACAATCTCAAGATTCTAGTTAAGTACATGCTTTCTAAACATTTCTGAATAGCAATACTTATTTAGATGCCATTTAGTGGGAAGGTGTTTTGGTTGTGGCTATAGACTGAAAGTTTGCATACCCCATCCCTGCCCCCAATTTATTTGTTGAAATCCTAACCCCCAATGTGATATTAGAAGGTGGGACCTTTGGGAAGTGATTAGGTCATGAGGGTGGAGGCCTCATGAATGAGATTAATGCCCATATAAAAGACACCCCGGAGAGCTTCTTCTTCCCTTCCATCATATAAAGATGCAAGTGAAAATGACCATCTGTGAACCAGGAAACAGTTTCTCACCAGACACTGAATCTGATGGCGCCTAGATCTTGGACTTCACAGTCTCCAAACTGTGAGAAATGAATTCTGTTATTTATAAGCCACCCAATCTGACATATTTTATAATGGTGGCCTGAGCTAAGACAGTTTTTATTTTGTTTTGTTTATTCTTACGTTGTTTTATTTATTATATCGTTTTGTTATTTTTTTCTTCAGGCCTAGACAATGGCATTACTAGAGATAAGCAGAATTCTGTTTCTGAGTACAAACAGAAACTTAACGTCGTTACGTTCTAATTCAGATGGTACTGAATTTGAATCCTGCTTTGCCGTTTACTGTTTGTGTGTCCATGGCAAGTGTGTTAAGTCATGTCTTCTGAGAGTTGCCAAGATGAGATTATTCATGCAAAGACTTTATCAGGGGAAACACCTGTGTGAGAGAAAATGTGGCGGGAGCCTTCGGACTCAATGCTGAACTGACCCGAAGCGAGGGAGAGGGACGTTAGGTGGAAGAGACTGCCCTGCTCTTCCTTTTCCTCTTAACGTTCCTCCTCCTCCTCTTAGCTTTTTCTCAGCAGTGGCTATTTTAGATACAACATATAAGCCCAAACCTCCTTTTCTGGTTTACTGAAACACATCGCAGTGTTCTATAAAGCGTGACTGAAAGTGTTCCATGGACCAGCACCATGAGCAACATCCGAGAACTCGTTAGAGCTGTGAATTCTAGGGCCCCATCCCAGACGTACTGAACCAGAATCTCGTGGGTAGAGCCCAGGGATCTGTTTTTGAACACTGGGGGTGAGCCTTGGGCACGCTAGAGTTTGAGAAGCACCCCTCTAAATAAATCATTCTTATTTCTTCTAGGGAGGAAAAAGGGAAAAAACAGATAAGATCTCTTCAAAAGCAGCTGCTTAATGTCAAAAGAGAACGGCAAGCTGAAGTACAGGTAAGAATCAGCTGGCCAACACTGCAAGTTACTGAGCCAGAACAGCCACATGGAAGCCATCTTTCTTAAGCAAAGAAAAATTACATATGAGAAATCGTTTCTCCTGGGATGCCTTTACTAGACAGAGTACATATAAAGAGAGTAGCTAGAGAGTTGCCTGGGGTGTATAAGTAAGTCCAGAATAGAACTCAGGGAGACCCCAACTCTCTGGAACGCTTAGTCTGTTCTTACCCCTCCCATCCCACTCAATCATACCACCTGCCCTTGCCCTACGGGAGACCTTATCCCAGGCAGTCTCTTGTTTTCCAGCATCGCAGATGGGAGACTGGAGTCCCACATGGGACATTAAGCACATTACAAACCTCCTATAAATGATGGTTAGGTTTGATAATGTCATCTGTATTATATTTCAAGTACAGAGTGGATTTAGTGGGCTTTTTTAGTCATTAGGACCTAACCTTATATCTAATTTACCTCTGCGGGAAAATGCATCCCAAGTTTTAAGCAAAAGACTTGCAAAACAATGCTTGGGCTACAGTGCAGGCCGTTAGAAATTAGTTCTTTTTTTTTTTTTTTAAGATTTTATTTACTTATTTGTCAGAGAGAGAGCACAAGCAGGGGGAGCAGCAGGCAGAGGGAGAAGCAGGCTCTCCACTGATGTGGGAATTGATCCCAGGACCCTGGAACCACGACCCAAGCTGAAGGCAGATGCCCAACTGCCTGAGTCACCCAGGCACCCAGAAATTAGTTATATTAGGATTTCTAACACTATTAGCAGTTTAGAAAGTTACAGAATATGGCTTAATATCAGCTTTTGCCTAGCTATTTGGACGAGTTTATGCTTCAGATCAGGGAGTCTTCATTATTCCGTATATCGAAGTTAGAAGACTTTTTTTTTTTAAAAAGACTTCATTTTTATTTATTTGTCAGAGAGAGAGACAGCTAGAGAGGGAACACAAGCAGGGGGAGTGGGAGAGGGAGAAGCAGGCTCCCCACTGAGCAGGGAGCCCGATGGGGGGCTCGGCCCCAGGACCCTGGGATCATGACCTGAGCTGAAGGCAAACGCTTAACCTACTGAGCCACCCAGGCACCCCGAGAAGACTTTTTTTTTTTTTAAAGATTTTATTTATTTAAGAGGGAGAGAGCATGAGCAGGGGGAGCGGCAGAGGGAGAGGGAGAAGCAGGCTCCCCACTGAGCAGAGAGCCCGATGCAGGGCTAGATCCCAGGACCCTGGGATCATGACCTGAGCCGACGGCAGACGCTTAACGACTGAGCCACGCAGGCGTCCCAGCCAGGATGTTTTCAGATAGTTTTAAAGTTCTATTTGCTTGCATTCTTTTACTAGAACTCCAATTATCCCTATTTGGACTTTTTGATATTGACCTTCAGGTCTCTGTGTTTCTTAAAAAAAATTTTCTGTTTGTTCATGTGATTGAATAATCTCTATTTGTCTATTTCAGGTTCACAGACTTTCTATCATCTCCATTCTAGCTATTAAGCCCTTCTAGTACTTTTTTTGTTTTAAAATTTAGATAATGTATTTTTTTAAATTTATTTATTTGAGAGAGAATGAGAGAGAGAGAGAGAGAGCATGAGAGGTGGGAGGCTCAGAGAGAGAAGCAGACTTCCTGCTGAGCAGGGAGCCCGATGCGGGACTCGATCCCAGGACTCCAGGATCATGACCTGAGCCAAAGGCAGTCACTTAACCAACTGAGCCACCCAGGTTCCCTAGATAATGTATTTTTTAGTTTTTGAATTTCCATTTAGTTCTTTTTTTATAGTTCTATTTCTCTGCTGAGATTTCTTGTTTGTTTTCTTTTTCTAATTTATTATGAGCATATTGCTCTTTATTGAGCTTTGTTTAAACTCCTTGTCCACTAGGATGCCTGGTTGGCTCAGTTGGTAGAGCCTACAACTCTTGATCTCAGGGTTGTGAATTCAAGCCCCACGTTGGGTGTAGAGATTACTTAAAAAGAAAATCTTAAAAAAAAAAATTCTTGTCTGCTAATTCCAGCATTTGGCATTTTAAGGTTAATCTCTCTTGAGAATGGTTCATAGTTTTCTCTTTCTTCAATATGAACTAATTTTGGAATGTGTCCTGGACAGTGTGAATATTATGTTGTAGAGACTCTGCATTCTCTTCTATCCCCCAAAGTGCACAGGCATTTTTGTTTTAGCGGTCAGTTAACTCGGTTAAATTAAAACTAAAAACTCTCACCTACGTTGGGCAGTAGCTCATCTCAGTTCACTGTCTTTTATCCTTAGCAGGTCTGCCTGCATTCTTCCTGGCACCTGTGTGCCTCAGAAATCAGCTACAGATTTGGACAGAATTTATACACCAAATGTGAAGCTTCCTTTCTCCCTTTCAGCATTATTGAAAATTATTTGGCTGTGGTTGTCCAAAATCTATTTTCTGGTTTTTCAGTCTAAAAAGACTACGGTATTTTGAATCAGGGTTTCCACTGCTTTACACACGCCCCCACCCCCGACACATCCCATTATGCTGACTGTGGTCTAATCAAGGTCATAAAAAGTTGGAAACTCACCACACGCTGCACCCTTCTTGCACGTGTCTCCTTCCTCCAGAATCTGCCTGATTTTGTACACTCCAATGTTTTATGTAATTTCCTTTTATATCGAGTCCAGAGTTTAGAGTTATTAACTGTGTGAGGGTCATACTTGTAGGAGCTTATTGGCAATAGTGAAAGTTGAACTTCTAAATATTCAGTTAGGAGATAGAACTTGGGATATGTAAGGAACTAAAAGAAGGCCAGTTTATAGCTGCTAAAGTTTGGAGAGAAAGGGAGAGAATAACATAGATGAACCTAGAATGGGAGCTACAGAACAGATTATGGAGGGCCTTATAAAGCCATGCTTCTCTGGGCAAACATCGGCAA
Organism: Callorhinus ursinus; assembly: GCF_003265705.2. Taxonomy (NCBI): domain Eukaryota; kingdom Metazoa; phylum Chordata; class Mammalia; order Carnivora; family Otariidae; genus Callorhinus; species Callorhinus ursinus. The sequence continues at coordinate 61,384,551 of NW_027397063.1, forward strand.
TGGGTGCCGTAAAGGTTGGGGAGGCTCATCATGTAAGAAATCTATCTTGTCCTTGAGGGTCAGGGTTTGGGGTCTGTGACCTTTGTTGTTGTGTTTCTTAGGGCTGTATCTAATCTGCTCCAGACCTGTGGCTTTAGGTTGACCTGGAGTTTCTTTAAACAATTACCCTTACCTGATTCTGCTGCCTCCAGCACATACAATAAACCTTTCCAGGGCTGGAGCTGCCACTGAGGTACTTAGCATTGGGGAGATATTCTCAAAACAGGATGTCATGGAGGATTTATTTTTCTCCTGGGCCTAGGGCTTCTCATTTCCCTTAAATTTATATATATGTGTATTTATTTATATATAGTAATATAATAAATTATACATGTATTTATTATGTATGTATATGCCTTCAAGGAGAAGGTTGGCTGATAAAGAAGAGTACTTCACTTACTTCAGCTTTGCCCTGATTATTGAGGTTAAATGTAGTAACAATGAAGGATATGAACCCACTCCTACTCATTTCGACTGGTTACAGGAGCCAAAGGGCACAAAGCTGGATGCCCTGCAACCCTAAAATTTCTTAGATCCAGATTCACATGAATGTCTAGACTGGGTGGCCTTAAGCCAACTGTAGCACTACTAATTCCTCAGCTTTTGGTTCTTTATTCAGCAACCGCATTGCCATCCACGGTCATTGACTGTACTTTGTTGTTTCTTTCTTTCTTTTCTTTCTTTCTTTCTTTCTTTCTTTCTTTCTTTCTTTCTTTCTTTCTTTCTTTCTTTCTTTCTTTCTTTCTTTCTTTCTTTTCTTTCTTTCTTTCTTTCTTTCTTTCTTTCTTTCTTTCTTTT